>NC_141921.1:13416254-13726447 GCF_057802395.1 Ceratotherium simum simum | reverse complement strand
GCTCCTGGTCAGCTGTTGTAATGCTCAGCTGCTTGTAGTTGTTGTGGGCCCTTCAGTCTCTTTATCAGGTGTGGGGAGCCCCAGCACAGTTGGCTGCAAGTTCTAATACCACATTTGTGTTTCAGTATTTCTTTTAAGTGAGTAAGCCCCCAGCGTGGCAGGTTGTTAGGCTCAGGGCCTTACAATTGCTATAAGCCTCCAGCCTTAAGTCTCTTGTCAGCTCTCTTAGGATTGCAGCTGGGTGGGTCTGGCCTCAGGCACCGGAGCATTCAATTGTTTCAGGCTTTGGAAGGTGGGGCACACCCCCTATGTGGGTCTTTGAGAAGCACAAGTCTCCTCAGCTGACAAGCCCTGCCGCCCACAGGTCCACATACACAGTCAACACAGTCCTGGCCCGTGTGCGCGCCCCGACCTCCCGAAGCAGACCCAGTCTCTCAACGGTGGGAGCCCTACACACTCCACCACTGCCCCACACTCTCCACCCACTCCTTGTGCACACCCTGCCCCACTGAATTGGGCTCAGTTGCCAGGCTGCAGAGAATCCAGTCACCAATCTATGCAGGCCCACAAGTTGCCTGAGGGCTTGTTGTTGGGTGGGCCAGTCTCTAGGGTGGGCTGCCGGCCCTGGCTGAGCTGGATTAAATCAGTGCTCTAGCGCGTCAGGCAGACCCTGGGCTAGCAGGTCCCAGGGAGAACTCCAATGGCGTCTGTGTCAGTAGGCCCACACCAGGCCACAACAATGGTCGCCGCCAATGTCCCAGTCCCTGGAGAGGTCTCACCTCCCACGGAGATGCACTCAGGGCCTATTAGGTGAGTCTCTTTTCACCAAAGCACTGTGCACCTTTCTTTCCGGTGATTTTAGGGTGCTTTCTGAAACTGGTGAGTTTGCGTGTGGGCTCTTTAAGAGCCGATTTTAATGTCTTTGTGAACCAGCTTTTCTGGGGGTGCTCCCCAATGTTTTAGTGTCAGGCAAAGTCAGATATTATGCCACTCGTCTCGATTGTGCTGGGTCCACAAAATGCCCACAGTGGGGGCGCTCCCCGGCTCAGTGCCCCACTCCTCCAGGGAGGTCTGCGTACCTGTCGGCTGCTCCAGGGCGGCCGTGAGGCACTGTGGCTTGTGAAGGCAGCGTTTTTTTCTCTCCAGAAGGGAGTTTCTGCCTCTTCTACCTCAGTTAGGATTGTCTGTTGTTGCAGAAGTTCCTCTTATCCAGTTTTCAGTTCTGTCTCAGGGGTAATTTTTCCACGAGTAGTTGTAAATTTGCTGTGTCCGCGGGAAGAGGTGATTTCCGAGTCTGCCTACACCACCATCTTGACTTCTCTCCCATATTTCCTACAGTAGAGAGTAGCCATAAAATTAGAGGAAGTTAGCTCCAAGGGTAAGCCCCAACTTGTCTAATCGATTGGAGTAATCCCTTACCCCATTCTAAAGTGATTCATTCAGGGATAGGGAGATGTAAGTCAATTGGTATATGGCACTTCCCTGGTCATAGGGATTGGTTCAGGAATGGGCATAACCCATTAGGCCAATGAGACATGTGGCTTGCTAGCAACTTCCAGGAAAGAAATATTCTCACTCTTTTAAGAGAGCTTGTGGAAGCAATTCTCTTAGCACTCTGACACAGAAAAGGATATTGTTGGTAGCATGTCATGAATACAAGGGTAAACCAGGCTTGGGTTGAAGCTGACACACCAGAAGGCATACGGGAAAGATAGAAAATAACTAGATTTCTGATGGCGTTGTTGAACAGCTGAATCAAACCTACTTGAAGCCCTCTATGCCTGTTGATATCCAGTTACATGAGCCAACGAATCCCCTTTATTATTTTTTCAGTATTGTATTGAGGTATAATTTACATGCATTAAAATGTGCAAATCTTAAGTGTACAGCTTAATAATTTTTTACATATGTGCACACCCATGAGGCCACCATATACAATGTTCAAAATATAGAACATTTCTGTCATTCCAGAAAGTTCCCTTGTACCCTTTTCCAGTCAATATCCATCCCCCCAGAGATACACATTATTCATTTAAATGGAATCATATAGTATGAATTCTTTTATATGTGGCTTTTTTTTTTACTAAGCATGTTTTTAAGAGTCATCTATGTTATTCTGTGTATCAGCAGTTTGTTCTGTGGTAAAAACTGCTGTTTTTAATCCTGAGTAGTATTCCATTATATAAATGTGCCACATGTTGTTTATCCATTCTCCCTTTGATGGACATGTGGGGTGTGTGTTAGTCAAGAAGTATTAGATGTGCAAGAGATATATTAGAGGTTATGTTTGATGGAGAACATGGAGAGGGAGCTAGGAGCTAGGGAGGACTGTGAATGCAGTCCTCAATCAGAGGAAGAGGAAAGAAAGTTGAGTGGAAGAGTCTTAGACTGCAGAACAGTTCTAAGAAATTTAGACAAAACCGAAGTCACCCATCAGAGGACTCCTGCATCTCTCAGGAACAGGCCTGCCTTAGACTCCTTCTGCACTTTGTCAGATGAGCAACCTGTGGAAACCATGGTCTCTGGGTGAATGCAGGGATGGATTTTAGAGCACAGCAGTTAAGATGGTCAGTATAGTATGCTCCCAACAGCCAGAGATCTGAGAAGAGCATTTTCATGGCTTCTACAGTCTACCCTTGCACCTCACAGATTTACATCTCCATGCAGGATCAGGGAGCAGATCCTCCACAGGTCTCTTTCTGAGAGGAAACTCAGAAGAGGAAGGTTGGTGGGGTGAACTACATCCCTCATTGCTACAACTAGTCTTGGGGCCACAATTAGTATTCATCTTCTTCCTCCTCCACTTATCCATTCTGAATTCCCCTCACCTTCAGCTATCACCTCAGCAGGTCTTAGAGCTTGCTTAGTGGTGTGACCCAGACCCTCAATCCTTAGGGTTCTGAGCCCTTAGTAATCATACCTTTCTCAGGCCAAGATGGTTTCATGTGTCTGTTCACAGTTACAGTAGGGCAAGGGAGTACCAGGAGGCTCTCAAGTAGATCTCTTGGATTCTACATGCATTTCTCTCTGACCCCATTGTGTAAAACACAATGGGGTCAGACATTGACCACACACACATTGACCTTCTGCTGAAGTGTCAATGACTTCTGCCAGCATTGTGACTCTTCTTCTCACCTGCTAGTCTCTGGGTGCAAGGAGTCTCAGATGCCCGGGAAGCAGCTGTAATTTGTGGTGTATTGGACCAAGACCTTTAATCCTGCAGGACCTAGTGTTGTGGAGATAGGAAACACAAAATCCCCCAGAAGGTCATTGGGAATGATAGTATGTTGGGCTACTCCTGCTTCTATTTCTTGGTTTTGGGACGTATGTCTCCTTCTTATTAGAGACACAGCACTATATAGAGGTCTCTAATTTTATCTATACACAGCATCTTGAAGGATGGCACTCAATCCTTCAGAATGTTGTATCTGAGCTGAGCACATCAAATGTGCCTGTAGAAGGCCTTTCCAGCATTCTATGAGGCTGGCTGCTTCTGGATGATGTGTTATCTGATATAACCAGTGGATTCCATGGTCATACCAGATGACACCCACACATCTTTTCCTGTGAAGTGGGTCTCCTGGTTGGGTGCTGTTCTGTGTGGGATTCCATGCCTGTGGATCGGGCATTCCATAAGCCCCTGAGAACTGGTGCTGGCTGAGGTCTGTGGGCAGGAAATGCAAACTCATATGCAGAGCAGATATCTGTCCATTTGAGAACAAACCCCTGACCCTTCTAAAATGGAAGGGGCCTGATATATTTGATCTGCCGCCAGAGACCAGTTGGTCTGAGGAATAGTGCTATACCGGGGCTTAGTTGTTCATCTTGGTTGCCAACAGGTTGGACATTCAAGACAGCAATAGCTAGATCAACTTTGGTCAGTGGACATGCCCGCTATTGGGCCTATATATAACCTCAACTTCTACCACAATGATCACTCTTTCGTGTCCCCATTGTGTCAGATCTGGGGTAACCAACGACAAAGGCTGACTAACACCAACTGGCCAAGTCATTTTGTCTGCTTGGCTGTTCAGTATCTCTTTCTGGATAAATCCTTTCTGGTGGGCATTAATGTGTAAAACAAAAGTCCTTTTTCTTCTAAGCACCTGACCAGATGGCCCAGGCCTACATTACCCAGGAATCTATATATATTTTCACCTCTCTAGCTACTTCTCTCTTCCTCACAAAGCAGATAATCAGATGCACTGCTCCCAACTCTGCCCATTTGAAGATTTTTCCTTTCCGCTGTTTTTCAGGGCCACCACTGTATGTGACTCTAATGAAATCACTGTCCATTTTGGCTTGCACTCACATTCCAAACAGACTCACCCATAGACCAAAGTCAGGCTTTTTCTTTCTCTTTCAGCTATCATATCAGACCTCCCTCTCCCCAAACAGCCATAGGTGCTAAAAGAGAGAAGGGCAATGGGGCAGCTGTGGTAGGTGATATGAGGGTCTGGACTTCCTGCTCGTGCCCTCTGTTCCTCCTCAGGCTCCTAGAGTTGTAGATGTACCATCTCCATCTTATGACAGACATATGCTGGGTATGGCTGAATTTACGACTTGGCAAACCCAACAGAACCCAACTCATAATGGAAAGTTCCATACTCGAAGTTACTTGGTGACCCATAGTCAAGAATATACCAGTAATGCACTAGGAGCTGTTTATCATAGGGTTTATAATCCTCTCCTGTGAATAGTAAGCCCTTGCTCCAGAATCCCAGGGCCTACATTGCGATTCTTCCACTAAAGCTTACATAAACTCCATACTGTATCTTTTCCCACTATTGACACCTCCAAATGAGCCTGCTGGATCATATAGCCCAAGCGTCAAGTCTGCTTGCTTTGCAGTTTGGACCTGCTTCAGAGCCCTTTCCTGCTTCAGGCCCCACTGAAAGCTGGCAGCATTCTGTGTTAGCTCAGCATGTGGGCTAGAGCAGTATTCCCAGGTGTGGAATGTGTTACCTTCAGAACCTGATGAGGCCTACCAGGCACTGTACTTCTATGTGTTAAAAGATGCAAGATGGAGCAATTTTGTCTTTTACATTGGAGGAGATATCCTGGGATGCCATGAAACTGGGCCCCTAAATGCTTTACCAAAGTGGCAGGTCCCTGATTTGCAGCAAAGTTTATCTCCCGCCATTTGGAGCATATGTGTCTTGTCAAGACCACCAGCATCCTCATCCTAGTAACCTATTGCTCATTCTGTTCAATCAGCATAGAGTCATCAATATTATGAACCAATGTGATGTTCTTTGAGATGGTCAAGATCATAGTTTATTATGATTCTGGACAGGAAACAACATAATCCTAAGGCAAAACTGTAAATAATTGTGATGATTAATTTTATGTGTCAACTTGACTGTGCCACCGAGTGCCCAGATATTTGGTCAAACATTATTCTGGATGTTTCTGTGAGAGTGTTTTTGGATGAGATTAACATTTAAATCAGTAGACTGAGTAAAGCAGATTGCCCTCCCTAATGTAGATGAGACTCATCCAATCATTCAAAGGCCTGAATAGAACAAAAAGTCTGACCTTCCTCCAAGTAAGAGAGTTCTTTCCTGCCTGACAACCTTTGAACTAGGACATTGGCTTTTTTCCTGCCTTTGGATTCCAACTGAAACAAAAGCTCTTCCTGGGTCTCAAGCCTGGCAACTTTCAGACAAGAACTATACCATTGGCTCTACTGGGTTTCCAGCTTGCTGACTCATCCTGCGGATGTTGGGACTTCTCAAAATCCATAATCACATGAGCCAGCTCCTTATGATAAATCATATATATATATATATATATGTATGTGTGTGCATATATATTGATACATTCAATCATATGTGTGTATATATATGTGTATCCTAACGTTCAGTTTCTCTAGAGAACACTGACTAATACAATAACTATGTGCTATGTGAACATAACTCTTTCTGATCCCCTTTCTTGATTAGGATAGAAGAGAATGCATTTGTCAACTCAGTGGCTACTTACTATGTACCAGAGGCCATATCAATCCAATCTAGCAATGATACCATGTCTGGTATGGCAGGTGCAATTGGGACTGCTACTTGGTTGAGTGATCTACCAACCAATCTTGGTTTGTGGTAATCTACAGGCATCCTGTAGAATCCCTCTAGTTTCTACAGGGGCCACACTGGCAAATTAAATGCAGTTACAGTAAAGATCATCACCCCCTGCCTCTTTTGCTTTTTAAATGTGGTGCTAATCTCCCCCATCCCTCCCACTCTAAGGATACATGGAGGTGGGGCATTTTCAGAGGCTTCCACATGGCCTTTCCCGCTAGGATAACTCATCCCAAGGCTATGGACTCACTGTGGGAGTTACTCCAACTGCCAAGTATATCAACTCCAATTATACATTTGAGGACCAGGGAAATGACTAGAAATGACTGGAGGGGTCCATGTCTCCTGTGGACCCAATGTAGTCTGTAACTTGTCTAGGATTCCATTTATTACCTGGGTTCCATGTGCCCCCACTCTGACAGGGGGATCATGACGACACCTCAGGTTTCTGGGTATCGATATCAATTCAAACCCTGTGCCCAAAAGTCCTCAAAATATCTGGATATTCTCCTTTCCCCAAAATATTGTTATTCAAATAAATGGTCATATGTCTCTTTAAAGAATGACTTGGGGGAATTATTATCACATATATTTGCTGTGGAAGCGACAGGGTCTTTCTCACTGGGAACTCAGTCACCTTTCAGTCAATAAGTTCCAGGTCTGAAAAGTGGCTCAGGTCTAGAAATTGGGCAAAAGATCATTCCTTTTAATTGAGGTGACTTCAATTTGTTTTTGTACTTAATTTTATATTCATAATTTTGTGTTCCTTTTCTTTTTTTTTTAATTTTATTTATTTATTTATTTTTTCCCCCAAAGCCCCAGTACATAGTTGTATGTCATAGCTGCACATCCTTCTAGTTGCTGTATGTTGGACGCGGCCTCAGCATGGCCGGAGAAGTGGTGCGTCGGTGCACACCCGGGATCCGAACCCGGGCCGCCAGCAGCGGAGCGCGCGCACTTAACCGCTAAGCCACGGGGCCGGCCCTGTGTTCCTTTTCTTAAAGACAGCCTCCAAGATTGCATAGACTCCTGGCCACACAAAATTTGGAAGTGCCCCTATTTCTGAAAAGTAATAAGGAATAATCACCAGAACCGTATACAAAAATGATCAAGAACAAGACTGTCTAGACCTGAGTCAATGAGCTCCTAGCCCAGGGCTTCAGATATGACCATGGCTAAGAACTGGATGGGTCCTAAGATCTGGAACATAGATGAACTTACAGGTGGATTAAAGGAGCCCCCAGCCATGCGGATGTATAGAAAGTGAACCAAGCAGAAAATCACTTTGTTAAAGTCAGATCAGCTTCTTTAGTTGAGACTCTGCTACCGAGTTGAAATAAAAATAATAGTGACTAGCACTTTCTATGTGCTACACAGTATACTAAGCACTCATTATATTATCTCATTTATCAACCTTATTAACCCTATGGGTTCAACAACATTTCAGCTTTTACAGATGAGGAAACTAAAATTTGAAGAGGTTGATCTGCCCCCCAAGATCACACACAGTTAAGGTGCATTGAAATTCAAAACCACGTGTCTGACTCCAAGCCTTTGCCTTTAATTGCCGTATATTGCCTCCAAAACGTGCTGTGAAGAAACTGTTGTAATATCTGAAAGAGCATAGACGACATTTACTCAATTTCTCCTGCTTTGCAGCAACACTTAACATCACCTCAACCACACTGATTTAAAATTCCACTGCAATATGAACAGTGATGGATAAGTGATTGTTGTTTAGAAGCCAATCCAAGAGGCCTCTAAGATGAAAATCAACACCATTGAAGAAGTAACATGCCAAGTTTTCACCTATTCACTTCAAGTTCAGTTTTCACAGGCTTGAAATGGCATTGTTTCCTCAGAAATCTCCACACTCTGTGTTGTAGTGAGGGCTCCGTTTGCTGAGAGGGCAGCCTGAGAATGCTGCCCAGCAGGTGAGAACAGAATGCAGGTCAAGGAGGGATCCCAAGGATGAGAGAGAAAGGGAGGAGAGATCATATCAAAGGCAGAGAACCTAGAGTTAGTCCTTTGTCCAGGAAAAAGCAAGGATGCTAGCTTCTTCTTGCTGTTTCTTGCCCTTCTCTTCTGCATGGTATAATTATTAACCAAAGAATTTAGATCTCAAATTTCTTTATTCTTTCTCTGATCATTCAGCCAAAAGCTCCTGTAGAATATTTAGCTGTGTTCCTGCTTTGGACTACCAATGTAACTGTTATCCCTAATCATTTTGCCTTTAAGTTGGTTACTCCTCAAATAGGATCTTGCTTGCAACAAGAGAACAGGAAGAACTGTCACTATAGTTACCATAGTCAGTCTTTCTTCATGAAAGATGGCAATGGTGGTGAAATCTTTCGAATTTGTGGCATTCCTTTTATACTCCATATGTTAAGAAAGTCTGCACAGATGTGTAAGCAGAACCTTTTAACCCTAATTTCTGCTTTAAAATATTTTTTAACTTGGTTAATTCTCTGACCTACTTCCCACAGTGGCTATTCCAAATCTTCTTCAAAGCTCTGCTTAAAGCTCTCAACGTGTCATTCTCATACGATGAGCTATCCGCCTATTCTACTAAAAACAACAGGTTGTTGAGCTGGTCTCCTCCATCTGTCCTCCTTTCCATCTCTAAAGATTAAAGCATTCTGCCTTCCTTTCATCCTACTTCCTACCAAGGTTAAGCTCTCTGCCTACGTCCTCAATCCCACCTTCTCTGGGTCCTTTAGATCTTCATGCCACAATTATCCCCTATATCCTTAGGTGTTAATTTCTCTCTCTCCACTGGGTCTTTTCACTCTGCCTTCCAATATGTACAATATCTCTTATTCTGAGGGGAAAGGAGCATCCATTTGACTCCTCAGTTATCTCCAACTACTTTTATATTTCACAGTCTCTTTTCATTATCACACTTTTTGAATAAATGTGATACACTTAAAGGTCTCTATCTCCTCACTACTATCTCCTTAATGCCCTGGAGTCCAGGCATTAAGGAAAACTGGCAGCACCAAGTACATCTGAAATGAGGGATAAAGGAGAGTGGCTAAATGAGAAGGATTGGGTAAAAGCTGTTTGAGAAGTGATTACTTCCCTAGATCTCCTCCCAAATTCCATGTGGCTGCATAACTGTTCCTCATTTGCCACAGCAGAAGTCTGGAAGCTGATTTTCTGGAAGGGATATGATGAGGACCTCTGGATTGGGGGATGCCAGGCATGGATAAGGGCTTGGGTACCTTACAAAAACAGGGAGATCAAATGCTGAGACTAATACTAAATACTGAGACTCCTTCTAGCCTGCCCCCCACACTGCTCTCTGAACATTGGCGGCCACTGGACCTCTACTCCTCAGGCAGGAAATACAAGTGTCTTCTCTGGGGAATCTGACTATCCCAAGAGAAAGACCTAAAGACACTAACATCAGGGGTTTCCCCAACAAATGTCTTGTCCAAGTCTGTCTACAGGGAGTTGCAAAGTCAATAAGCTCCACCTCATGATCAAACTTCCAATCAGTTCTTCGACTTGTAATCATGAGCAGACAGCCAAGAATTATCATATCTGTGAGGAAAGCCTTTGACATGAAAGACACAGATCAAAACAACCAAACAACAAACAGAAAAAAACATCTCTGAGAAAATAAATTCTCTGCGTGAAGAAGAAAATTCCTCAGACAGAAGAGAGAAGAACACATCCACAAAAAATAGGATGTCATTAACAAATGAATTAATAAAAGGAGCATTCAGGGGGAAAAAAACACCTCTTAAGGGGAGAGGGTGTCATAAGGTACAAACTTTTAGTTATAAAATAAATAAGTCATGGGGATGTAATGTACAATACTGGAACTATAGTTAATAATACTGTATTGCATATTTGAGAGTTGCTGAGAGAGTAAATCTTGAAAGTGCTCGTTACCAGAACAAAAATTGTATAAATATGTATGGTGATGGATGTTAACTAGACTTAATGTGGTGATCATTTTGCAATAGATACAAATATCAAATCATTATGTGTACACCTGAAACTAATGTAATGTTGTGTGTCAATTATATCTCAATAAAAAAGAAAAGATCTCCTGTAAATTAAATACATGATAGCAGAAATCCATATATTAACAGATAAATTTGAAGAAATCTCTTAAAAGTAGTACAAAATGAGTTAGAGATGGAAAATAAGAGAGAAAAGATGAAAAAATTAGATGACCAGTCCAAAAGGTACAACATCAGAATAATAGGCATCCCAGAAAAAGCAGAGGGGAGAAAATCATTAAAGAAATAATTCAGGAAAATTTCCCAGAATTGAGGTACATGAGTTTCTAGATTTGAAAGGGCCATGGCAAAAAGTCTGAATTGACTGGAGCATGAAGAGGTTAGGAGCACCTGGTAAAGGACCTTTTAAGCCACCCCAAGGGGCTTAATTTTTATTCTGTAGGCACTTAGGAGCCAGCAGAGATTTTTAGGTAGGGAATGACCAGAATAAATTGTGTATCAAGGTTGGGGAAAGGTGGCAGTAGGATGAACAATGTTGTGGAGAGGAGAGAAAATAATAGCAATGAAAATAGATCCAAAGCTATTTAAAATGGTTAGGAAAAGAATGTTGAAACAGATTTAAGAGGTATTTAGGAGGTGGACTAGGCAGACTTAGAGCAATAAAAAAAATCTGATGGAAAATAAAGAGAGTAAAAAGTGTTTTCCAGGTTTATAATTTGGATTATATGATAAAAGTTAAAGTAAATAACCAAAATAGAAAATTCAGGAGTAGGAGATTTAAAGGAAAGGATGAAGGCCGGCTCCGTGGCTTAGCGGTTAAGTGCTTGCGCTCCGCTACTGGCGGCCCAGGTTCAGATCGTGGGCGCGCACCGACGCACCGCTTCTCCGGCCATGCTGAGGCCGCGTCCCACATACAGCAACTAGAAGGATGTGCAACTATGACGTGCAACTATCTGCTGGGGCTTTGGGGGAAAAAAAGGAGGAGGATTGGCAATAGATGTTAGCTCAGAGCTGGTCTTCCTCAGCAAAAAGGGGAGGATTAGCATGGATGTTAGCTCAGGGCTGATCTTCCTCACAAAAAAATAAAAAAAAATAAAGGAAAGGATGACAAGTTCACTTTGGGACATATAAGGCTTGAGGTGCTTGTGAGACATCCAGATGTAAATGCACTGATGTTCAGGAGAATAACTTAAGACAAGAGAGAATTTGGTTAGGGTTAGGGCAAGAGTTGGAGTCCTTTGGAAGAAATGGGATCACCAGAACAAGTATATAGAGTGTGTGGGGGGTGCAGACAGGGAGGAACTAGAATGAAACCAAGTGATCACCAACAATTAAGGGGTGGACACACAAGGAAAAGCAAGCAAAGGAGAGTGGAGTCATACAGGAAGCAGAGAATGGGATCATACAAGCCAAATGAAGAATGAAAGTTAAGAAAGAAAGGCAGAACAACAAACAAAAAAGCATTGAAGAGGTAAGATAGGATAAGGGATAAAAAAAAAAACTTGGATTTGACCATTAAGAGAGTCAGTTTCAATATTGTGGTGGGTCATACACCAGATTTTACTTTTTTTTTTTTTTTTTTTTTTTGTGAGGGAGATCAGCCCTGAGCTAACATCCGTGCTAATCCTCCTCTTTTTGCTGAGGAAGACTGGCTCTGAGCTAACATCTATTGCCAATCCTCCTCCTTTTTCCTCCCCAAAGCCCCAGTAGATAGTTGTATGTCATAGTTGCACATCCTTCTAGTTGCTGTATGTGGGATGCGGCCTCAGCATGGCTGGAGAAGCGGTGCATCGGTGCACGCCCGGGATCTGAACCCGGGCCGCCAGTAGCGGAGCGCGCACACTTAACCGCTAAGCCACGGGGCCAGCTCCCCAGATTTTACTTTTTTAAGGGTTGAATGGGAGGGGAAGAAATGAGGACATGTAAACACAAATAACTGTAATACAAGGCAGTATGTGTATAGAATTAGGAGATAAACGCATACTCTTCTACTTTGCTATTGATCTGCTGCTTACAGCCTGCTGTCTGCATGGCAGCTGACTTCCTTCTGACTGCTGGCCTCCAAGCTACCCCGACAACACTGCCCATGTCCCAACTTCCAGTAGGCCTCCCCTTGCCCATTCAATAGGAGAGCACATTCTGCTTCCTAGGATCAGCAGCTCAGCAGAGCTGAAGGGCCCCTAATATTCAGGATTTTCTTCCATTCACCTCTCTCCTTTCCAGAACACACAGGCATTTCAGAAGGGGTTGGAGAGGGCTGGATTAAATTATGGCTAGCACAGACTTTCCCCACACCTGCAACTACTCTGCTAGCACTTTCCAATTCAATCTATCCCCCTGTGCCAGACACTTCACTCATGATATTTTTCTCTCAGAAGCTCTATGAACTCTCTCTCCAACCCTATCCTGCAGACAGATATGTATATGTCAGAACTCAAACATGAGCCACGTTCAAGTTCTTTCCCAGAAGCAAACCAAAGAGTCTGGGTGGAAACATTTTTCAATGTCCTCAAATGTCCCATGGCAGACAAGAGGCCAGAGGGAGGTGGGAAATATGAAGAAAAATAATAATAACTAACATAAGTTGAGCACTTACTATGCATTAGGCACTGTGCTAAATTCCTTATATATATTTTACAGGCAAGGAAACTGATTCAGAAGTTAAATAACTTGCCCAAAGTTACATGGTTGGTAAATAGCAGAGATATCATTTGAACCTATGCAGTGTTAGCCCAGAGTTCTTGCTAGGTTAAGGACAAAGAATTAAGCACAGAATTAAAAAAAACACAAAGACATTGTCTCTGCCCCCAATTATCCTTTTGGAATTGGATGTTCAGTTTAATAAAAGGACTAAAAAGTAAATAAAGGAAATGTCAAGGAAGCATAAGAGCAAAATATATAAAAGAAGGTATCAAAAATAGAAACAAACATCAGTTATGATACATGCAAGCAAGTTAAAATCTTACATTAAAGGACTAAGGAATTCCATTTCAAGCTGCTAATTTGGGCACAAGAATTCATCTTCCTCCATATTAGTCAGAGTCCAGTAAGGAAACAGAAACCACACCAGTAATTAAAACAGGGAAATTTTAGTATTTTATTAAGCAAGTCATAGCTGGTCCATGAGGACTGCTGAGGTGAGGACTACCATGCCTCCTTCATGGTGTCAAAACCCAGCTCACTGGAACCAGGAAGTGAAGGATCTTTCTCCTATGGCTTTTCTTTTTTTTTTTTTTTTTTTGTAAGGGAGATCAGCCCTGAGCTAATATCCGTGCTAATCCTCCTCTTTTTGCTGAGGAAGACCGGCTCTGAGCTAACATCTATTGCCAATCCTCCTCCTTTTTTCCCCCAAAGCCCCAGTAGATAGTTGTATGTCATAGTTGCACATCCTTCTAGTTGCTGTGTGTGGGATGCGGCCTCAGCATGGCCGGAGAAGCGGTGCGTCGGTATGTGCCCAGGATCCGAACCCGGGCCACCAGTAGTGGAGCGCATGCACTTAACCACTAAGCCACGGGGCCAGCCCTCCTATGGCTTTTCAGTGTCCTTCCAGAACTCTCTATTGACAAAGGCTAATATCAAGCCAACTGACAAAGTGGAAACATTTACAAGGTCCAGTATCAAAAACAGGACAAAGAAGAGTACATTTGGATCTGAGAAACAATAAGTTAATAACTGGCACAGTTCATCCCTTGACTTCCATATGATCCCTTCTTCACACATTCAAACTTCCATACAACAATAAAACAATTTCACATGTCAGGGAGGAGGAAATGCCCCCTTCAACTCTTCTTGAGTTCTTCTGGCTGGACCAATAACAAAATTGACACAAGACCAGAAAACAGGAGAAAAACCAATTTAATATGTGTGCACAGGAGATCATAGAAAAATGAGACTCAGAGAGTGAACAAAGCAGGCAGTTTGTATATCTTTTTATGCAAAGAAACAATGAATTTGTGAGGAATTGACAGGACAAAGAAACTTAGGTTTGGGGTATGTAATTAGTAAGGAATTTGAGCAGAGTTTAGGCTTGAGGTAGTAAATTAGTAAAAGTGACAAAGTTTGTTTGTACAGGCTTCTCAGCCCTGAATTCCCTAGCTCTGGTGATAAGAATGTCTCTATTTCCTGGTGTGGGGGAGGGTACGTTTCACATGGGAGATTTATTTCCTGCTTTCACAGGGAGCAGAGAGAAGAGGGTCAAAACTTTATGTCAAACAAGTAACTTTAATTCAAAATAGTCAATATGCCATTATGGGATAATTTTGGGATGGCCTTCCCTGGGCCCCAACACACCTAATGAGACACAGCTATTCTTCATACAAGTGACATTCTCACCCTCTCCCCAAAATGAGGAGATATGTAGTCTAAATAGACATTATATCCATCATTGGCTATATTAATTACTCCTCAAATTCAGTCACAGTCTCACTGAATATTCTGCTACCTAAGACACAATTGTAAAGTTAACCTCCAGCAATCTGTATAGAAAATAATACAGAGGAGGGCTGGCCCAATGGCGTAGTGGTTAAGTTCACGCATTCCACTGCGACAGCCCAGGGTTCGTGGGTTCAGATCCCAGTCACGGACCTACACACCACTCATCAAACCATGCTGTGGTGGCATCCCACATACAAAATAGAGGAAGATTGGCACAGATGTTAGCTCAGAGACAATCTTCCTCAAGCAAAAAGAAGAAGATTGGCAACAGATTTTAGCTCAGAGCCAATCTTCCTCACCAAAAAAAAAAAAGAAGAAGAAGAAAATAATAAAGAGAAGGAGAGAGAAGAATAAAATATTTAAATATACGAATGAATATACACATTAAAAGTGAAGAGAAAATAGGCAAAGCTACTACAGTCCTCATTTTGGTAATTGGTCATGAGGCCATAGTTGATATCTATGACTTCCTTCTTCCCCTAACCACACTAACCATTCTGGTCTTTTATGTTCTAGGGTGATCTCAACCTTTGTTCTGGAAGGGGCCTCAATAGTCCTGCCCTTTTTTGATTGTATAGTTTTTCATAACATTTACTTGGGGTGTGGAAGTATTAAGAGTAGCCCCAGGGAATCCCCTGATGCCAGAATCATTCTTTTTTATCCATTGTGTAGCAACAACTTGACTTATGCATGGTAATTAGGGAGTAATCACCCAGTAGAGTAATTCTTTTATCTGCCTGCTGGTTCAGTGACGTAGAAGCCCAAATAGAGTTTCATCTTCTAATTCAGTGGAACCATTGTTGTATTCCCTGTAAGAAACAAAGATCTCTGAACCAGCAGAGCTCAAAGCAGCTCAATGAGGAAGCAAAAGTCCTCTGAGTGGGTTATTAGGTATTAATTGTGAGAGGAGCCACTCCCACTTCCACCCCTTGATTTCCAGATTCTGGAAGGAGACAGTACCATATAATGGTCTCTGATTCAAAGCTTAAGACAGAATCCTATCCTTTCATGGTCTTGTCTCCTAACATGATAATCCACAATCATTCTCTAAGATCTATCCAACTTCTGCAGAGGTCAAATAGGTATATAGAATGCAGATGCCATAGGTATCAGCATCACAGCATGTTTCAAATCTTTGATGGTGGCACTAATACCTGCAATTCCTGCAAGGATGCAGTATTGCTTCTGGTTTGCTATTTTGGTAGAGAGAGTTAGCCTTTCTACCACAATGGCTCTCATAAACATGTTTATTCCAATTATACATTCAGGAACTGGGGAAATAACCATAGGATGTGTCTGTGGACCAAGTGGTCCCACCTTAACCTAGGCTAAGACTCCATCTATCACCTACCAACAATAGCGCCCCCTGTGAGCCACAGTGTCAGTTTGAATCCCCAGTAATTAGCATAAATTCAGAGGCAGTGTCTAGTAATGCCTGAAAGATCTGGATATTCTTTTTCCCCTAGTGCACAGCCACTCTAGCAAATGGGTGAATGTCTTTTTGGAGAAGGCCTGGAGGAAGATTTATGATGAATTTGTGCAGCAATGCTGCAAGATCATTCCTCAAGGGAAAGAAGGCTTCCATTCAATCAGGGGACTCCACGTTTGTGAACTAGCTTAAGTCTGGAAACTGGACAAGAGGCCATGACTCTCCACTGTGGTAGCTCAAGTCAGGTTTTTGGCCACCAGACACAAACCGGGCTGTTCATCTATTTCGCTGCTAGGGACATCATGATCAGTTAGCAACAACCAAAGGTCCCTATGGGCCAAAGGATTCTTATCGCTGGTAACATCCCTGCTGCCCTGTACAGTAAACACACCCATCTTGTCTTTTATGGTTAAGTGCTGCCATTGATCTCTGCTACTTGGGAATCCCATCATTTCTAGTGAAATCACGGAGTCCATCTCAACAGCAGCATCTTGCATGGTCATACCCTTCCCACAAAGGAAAGCATTTGTATTTCTCCATGCCTTAGTGACAGGAGTGCCTTCCACGCCTCCTCAGGAGTTATAGTTGGAGGGTGAGTGTGATAAACTCACTCAAACCTTCCTATCTCCTTAAGTCTTTGAATTCCCTTCTTTACTTCATGCCAGTGAAGCTCTGGTATCTTATCCTCATTAAACACAGGCCACCCATGAGTCAAAATTTTAGTCAACCAACCCATTAAGCTGTTAGAGCCACCTCCATTTGCACAAATTAACACATTAAATCTGAAACCTCTAGTAAGTGGTCCCATATTAATGAATTCTTCCTGATCTAGTTATATCTTGCCTTCTTTGGTCTGACACTCTTAGAATCTACTCCTACACATGTTCCCAGGTTTCTGCTGACACTATATATATTAGCTAAAGCTTGTAATGATTCATTTGATGTATTAGCTGTTCCTTTCTGGGTCGTATTATATACCAGACTCCCTAGAGCACACTGAGATTTGAGCCTACTGATGGTTCTAGTGGTAACTAAGTGTGATTGTGGTGGTTCTTACAGACAATGCGCATCCCCTTGCAAGCCATCTGTCTCTAGTCAGGTTTTATTGCCAGGTTTTCAAGCAAAACAAGGCTAGTTTCCTCAGAGTCCTGCCTTTTGGAGGTGATGGATATGTTTATGATAAATTGTGGTGATGGTTTCACGGATGAATACTTATCTTCAAACTCATCAAGTTATATATATTAAATATGTACAGCTTTTTTGTATGTCAATCACTTTTTGAACCCAATAAAGTGGCTTTTTAAAAGGAGAGCAATTTAAAATGAAAAAAAATTCATTGCCTTAGGCTTTGCCCACCTCTCTACCAGTGAAAGAAGGGGGTGGCAGGAGGTTTACCACTGCTCAGGAAGTTCTCCCCTCTGGTCCTTCCTTCTGGGCTGCTGCCACCAGCAGGTAAGCGGCACGAAGCCATCTCTCACTGTCACTAACATGCTATCTGCTCTTGCCGGTTGTCCCCATGAGTCTTAGGTCACACTTTCCCAAGTTAATATGACTTTTTAAAATGCTGAAAACACAAGGAGACATGGAGTTTATTTGAGAAGAGGGAAGCTAATAGGTTTTCATTTGTTTCAGTTGCCCCATTTAAGAAGAACACTCTGATTTTGGACTACTGGCTAAAATTTTGGGGAGAGAGGCTTAAAGGAAAGACATCTATTAAGATTAACTGGCAATCATTCTTAGTGATAAGTAGCAGGTGCTTTAGGTACAAATAGAAATGGAAAGATGGTGCTACGGAAAAAGCAGCATTAGAAACATAATCGAGTCACATAAACCGTGAAATTTCTAGGAATGATCATGTATTTACAGTGAGCTTCTTATTCTTCTCAGGCTAAAGTGAGAGGTCTGGAGAAGGAAAAATAGACAAGTGACCTATTCATCAAAGAATATGTCAAAAACTTTTGGAACAAAAAGTGCATCTGGAATCTGTGAATTTAATATGTTCATATCTTCTTTTTGGCTAATGTTACACTCTAGGATTTACACATTAGAGGATTCATCTTTTCTGGCCCCTAAACCATGTTATTCAGCTTCCCACAACTATCTGTAACTAACTTATGAGTTAGTTATCCTTAAGTTCCAACCATAACTCTCTCCCTTTTACCCACACAGATGTCCTTTCAACATGTTACCCACAAGGTGAGTGGAGTGCCAACTATGAGGACATCAGGATTCCTTACTAGAAAATATCTAGCCAGCCAGTTACTTTGTAGTTATGTCAAATGCAGTTGCTTTTTAGGCCACAAGTTCTATGAGAATCAACATTTTAAAATATGGGTTGAAGACATATTCACACCTAGAAAAAAAAAAAAAAAAACACTATCTCTTTCCTCTCAGGAACAAAAGCTAAGAGCAGGTAAGAATCCAGGAAGTTACTCACCAGTGCAGAAGAACAGACTTAGAGTCTTTCCTTTGCTGCCAGAGTGGTGCTGATTTCAGCATAAAGGCATCCTTCAGTTGAGAGGCCCAGCCACTCATCAGTGATGTTCACTTTGGTTAATTAGAAATACTAAAATAACATGGGAATAATTTTGCTAGCTTAAAAGAGCATGAATAAATTATATAAAAGCCATGAGTAAACAGAATATTCACATTAGGGTTTTCATAATGGGTCCCATCTCAACTTCATAGACTTAAAAAGTCTTCGAAGTTCAATGTGATGGAAAGTCAGAATAATATTCAACTGGGCCTAACTACACTTCAGATATATATGGTTCTTGTGCAACAGATGGCATGCTGCAGGTATAGGGAATCAGTTTGCCTGAAATGTATTTTGGCCATACTATCATGTGTACTTAAATAGAATAAGGGGTAAATTCTTGACCAAGGATGCAGTGTGACCTTAGAATAAATTATTTTACTACCATGACCCATTTTAGAGGCTTTGTTGGTGGTAGTGATGGGGAACAATAGTGAACTACCCTTCTCTCAAGTCTCAGAAAGATACGAAGAGTAGTGGTTCTTGCTAGAATGAATGATATCACATAGGAGAAAAGAGAACTCCCCTGATATGCTGTTTATCTCCTTCTCTAGGGGGTACAACCACACCCCTGCTCAGGGCTGCCCCTAGGGAGTTCAGGGTACTGGAAGAGAATTTTTTACAGGGTCCCTGTCTATATAAACAATTTACTTCCCCCCAAACCAACATGTCATCACCATTCTGGTGACCCAACTTCATGTAATCCTATGAAAGAATACCTTACTGGCTAGGGAGTATTCAATCTCCGGGCCACCTTTATGGAACTGGGACTCATCCACAGGATCCTGGAACAACCCCATAGTATGCATCCCATGGTTCCTCGGAATATCTGATCATGTCCATGCATGAGATAGAAATAAATTAAAAAATGAGATTTAAGATTATTCCATTTTCAATAGCATCAAAAAACATGAAATATTTAGGTATAAATTTAACAAAGTATGTGCAAAACCTATACACTGAAAACTACAAAAGATTTCTGAGAGAAATTAAAGAAGACCTAAATAAATGGAAAGTTATATCATGTTCATAGATCAGAAGACTCGATATTCTTAAGATGTCAGTTCTCCCCAAATTTGTGTATAGATTCAATCAATTTAGGCAGGGGATTTTGTTGTTATTTTTTAGAAATTGACAAGCAGTTTCATAAGTGTATATGAAAATGCAAAGGATCTAGAATGGACCAAACAGTTCTGAAAAATGAAGTAAGATGGAGGACTTATATGCACTACCTGACTTCAGGACCTACTAAAGAACTACAGTATTAAGACAGAGTGGTGCCAGCATATGGAAATATATGGATATATATGGATAGAAATATAGATCAATGGAACTGAATAGAGAACCCATAAATAGACTCACAAGTATGTGGTGAGTCAAGGGCACCAAAGCAATCCATTAGGAAAAAGAAATCCTTTCAACAAACAGTGCTAGAACAAATGAATATCCATATAAAGAAAATGAACCTCAACCCCTACCTCCCACCATGCACAAAAATTAATTCATGACGGACCTAAATGTAAAACTTAAAACTATAAAACTTTTAGAAAAAAATAGGAGACATGGGAGTACGTAAATTTTCTTAGACATGATACAGAAAGCAATAGTCATAAAAGAAAAAAAGTTATAAATTAGACTTCATCAAAATTTAAAACTTCTATTCATCAAAAAATATTGTTAAGAAAATAATAAGCAGGCCACAGACTGGAAGAATATATTCATAAAACATATATCTGACAAAGGAATTACATTCACAATATACAAAGAATTTCTAAAGTTAATATTAATAAATAGGCAAAATATTTGAACAGATTCTTCACAAAGGAAGATATTTGACAGGCCAATAACACATGAAAATGTGCTCAACATCATTACTCACCAAGAAAATGCAAATTTAAACCACTATAGGGCCGGCCCCGCGGCTTAGCGGTTAAGTGCGTGCACTCTGCTACTGGCGACGCGGGTTCGGATCCCGGGCGCGCACCGACACACCGCTTCTCCTGCCACGCTGAGGCCGCGTCCCACATACAGCAACTAGAAGGATGTGCAACTATGTCATACAGCTATCTACTGGGGCTTTGGGGAAGAAAAAAGGAAGAGGATTGGCAATAGATGTTAGCTCAGAGCCAGTCTTCCTCAGCAAAAAGAGGAGGATTAGCACGGATGTTAGCTCAGGGCTGATCTTCCTCACACAAAAAAAATAATAATAAACCACTATAAAATACCACTGACACTCAGTACAATGGCTAAAATTTTTTAAAACTGGCATCACCAAATGTTGAAAAGGACATGGAGCAAACATTGCTGGTGGGAATGGAACACTTTAGAAAAACGTTTGACAATTTCTTATAAAGTCAAACATAAATCTATCCTTTGTCCAGAAATTTCACTCCTAAGTATTTAGCCAAGAGAAATAAAATACATATCCACAAAAAGTACAAAAAAGTTCATAGCAGCTTTATTTACAATATCATAAAACAGCAAACAACCCAAATGTCCTCCAGTGGTTGAATGGATAAACAAATTGTAGCATATTCTTACAATTAAATAACTACTCAGAAATATGAAGAAACAAACTACTTGATACATACACCAACATGGATAAATCTCATGAACATAATGCTAAACAAAAGAAGCCATACACAAAAGAGTGAATACTGTATGATTCCATCTATGAGAAGTCCTAGAATAGGCAAAACTAATCTAAAGTGAAAATAATCGGAACAATGGTTCCTTCTTGGGGGCAGAGGGAAGGATTGATGGAGAAAAGACAGGTTGGAGCTTTCTGGGGAGGTTGAAACATTCTATATCATGATAGGGATGTGGGTTATACAGGTGTATCGATTTGTCAGAATTACGTAATCAACTGTTTTGCATTTCAATATATGTAAAGCTTACCTTAAAAATAACTGCAAGGGCCAGCCCCAGTGGCCTGGTGGTTAAGTTTGGCATGCTCCACTTCAGCGCCTTGGGTTCAGTTCCTTGGCACAGACCCACACCACTCAGTTAGTGGCCATGCTGTGCTGGTGGCCCACATACTAAAAAATAGAGGAAGATTGGCACAGATGTTAGCTCAGGGTGAATCTTCCTCAGCAAAAAAAAAAAAAACCTGTAAAAATAAAATAATGGTAACAACAAGGGGAGGTGAGTGGGTAGAAGCATAGATGAAACAGGAATGGCAGAGTGTTGATAATTATTGAAGCTGGGTGATGGGTATTGAAAGGATTGCTAATGAATTGAGTTCATTATACTATTCTGTTTACTTCATATATGCTTCAAATTTTTCATAATCAAAAGCTTTAAAAATTAGCTGGGCCCACCACATTTCCTAGTAAGACCCCTGTGGTCCATCAAATAGTTCATTTTCCCACTACTTAAAGATTATTTCAAACCTCCTCCTCCACTTTCCTTCAATTTTCTGCCTCCCCTGTTTCCTAGTCACCTCTCACCACTAAACCTACAGCTCTACCAGCATCTGCATCCACACTTTTCTCCTTCCCTCCTGTTCCAAAGAAAGGATGGCATTTCTTCTCTCCAATGTCAGTCCCTCTGCCTGGCCCTAGAGCCCTGTGCCCCTGACTATCCCACTTTCTCAGAGATCTTGTGCCTTTGATTATCACTTTCTCCTCTATCTTTTCTGCTGGCTCCTTCCCATCAACATTCAACCACACTCAAGTCTCTCCTGTCCTAAAAACAAAACAAAACATAAAACCTTGGATCCACATTTTCCTCTAACTACTGCCTTGTTTCCCTCCTCCTCCAGAACCAAATTTCTTGAAAGACTTGTGACACTTATTGTCTCATCTTCTTCCATTCCCCTCACTTGTTGGCCCACTTCAGTCTGGCTTCCACCTCCGCCACTTCATTGATCACCAATGCCCTCCATGTCGCTAAAACAAAAGAATATATATATTTTTTTGTGAGGAAGATCAGCCCTGAGTTAACATCCATGCCAATCCCCCTCTTTTTGCTGGGGAAGACTGGCCCTGAGATAACATCTATTGCCAATCCTCCTCCTTTTTTTTCCCTTTTTCTCCACAAAGCCCCAGTAGATAGTTGTATGTTATAGTTGCTGTATATGGGACACCGCCTCAACATGGCCCAACAAACAGTGGGTTGGTGCGTGCTAGGATCCGAACCTGGGCCGCCAGCAACGGAGCACGTGCACTTAATCGCTAAGCCACAGGCCGGCCCCAAAACAAAAGAATATTTTTCGGTCCTCATCTTGCTTGGACACTTGGCATCATTTGATATTCCCTCCTTATCAAAAACTCTCTCCAAGTTTCTGTGACCCCATATTCCCTGGCCTAAGTCTCATTTACTAACCTATCCTCTACCAGAACCTTATATGCTGGAGTTTCCTAGACCAAAGTCTTCGACCTCTCTCAACACATCATACGTCTCCTAGGTGTTCTCATTTGCTCCCATATATAGGCTGAGGACTCCCAATTGGATATCTCCAGGCTATATCTCCCTTCATTCTCCAGAACCATATATTCAACTCTCTACTTTATAGTGCTCTTCAATGTCCCACAGGCATCTCAAACTCTACAGGTCCAAAGTTGAACTCCTGATTTGCCTCCCACACCTGCTTTCCTCAGGACTGCCTGTATCAGTACCTAGCTCCACTCTCCACACAATAGCTCAAGCCAGAGATCTGGGCATCTTTGACATTTACATTTCCCTCACCACCCACATCCAATAAATCACCAAATTTCAGAAATTCTACTTTTTAAATATCTCTCAAATCTTCATTGTCTTTCATTCATCCTGGTCCAAGATATCATCCCCTCTTCTTAGCCTCCAGTAACAGCTTGCCTATTGATCTCTTTGTCTTCAATCTCACAGTCCTCTAGCCCTTCTTACACGCAACAGCCAGTGTGGTCTTTCTAAATTTACCTTTGATCATTTTCCCCACCTGTCCCCAATCTGCTTTAAAATATGCAGCAAATTTCAACTGTGCTAATGGAAAAATACTGAGCACAGCCTATACAGCCCTGTGTGTTCTGGCTTTGTTTACCTCTGCAGCCTGCTTTCATGCCTTTCCCCTTAGTCTCTATCTTCCAGCCATACCAAGACAAGTGCGGCCGTGGGTCCTCCAGGAAGCACACGCTGAGATGGGGTTAGGAAGGCAAAACGTTTACTGGGGAGGAAAACCTGCGAAAGGAAAAGGGAGGAAGCAGAATTGGGCGAGGGGAGCCATGAGAACCACAGTACAGATCTGTCAAAGTCTTTGCCAGTCCCATGGGGAGCTCTGGAGCACAGACTGCGCGTTACAGGACTTCCACGTTGGGCGGAAACGGCCAGGCTTTTACACCACAGTCTTAGTCACTGGCTGGGGCCAGCGGAGAAGAACATAACCTCCTCTCAAAAGCTGAGGTGAAACTGAAGGGGTTAACAGCTGGAGGCTATCAGTTGCCTTTACTCCTCGTAGTCCTTTCTTGAAGGGCGAGCAGCCATTTCAGTGTCCCCCACAAGGGAGCATACAACAAAAGTCCCTACTGAAGCCTAGGGGATTAGGGAACACATCCTAAAGAACTGACATTTGAACTGAGGCCTGTTGGATGGATTAAAATTGGCCAGGAAGGGTGAGAGTATTTCAGACCAGGGAACAGTATGTGGGAAGGCTCTGAATAGCAAGGGTGTTAGATCCTTGAAGGAACTGAAAAAGGACCCATGTGGCTGAGCACAACGTGTTGAGCACAAGGCTGGCTTCCAGCATGCGCTCAACAAATGAATCTTTTTCAACCTGAATGTGTATTAGACTTTTTTGAGGACCTCTAATTAAAAATGCAGATCCCTGGGCCCCACCCAGAGATACTAATGCAGTAGGTCTGGTGCACAGCTCATTACTCTGTTTTAATAAGTCCTTTCACCTGGGGATTCCAAAGTAGGTGGTTCATGAAACACACTTTGAGGATTGTAATAAACAGTAGCTTTTATTATTCTCTCTATATTTGTCTGTCTCCCATAGACTGTGAGTTCCTCTCAGGGAGTTTCCTAGCACTGGGCATAAAATATGCACTTGATAAATATTTGAGGAATGAGTAAATGACAAATAAAAAATGGAGGCAGGGCCATGTAATAAAAATGGGATACCCAAAAACACCTTGTAAACTATAAATAAAGTGTTCTATACTGTAAACAGTGACTTTCAAACTTTTTTGATCATGTCCCACGGTAAGAAATACATTTTACATTGTGACCCAGTACACACATACACACACACACACAACTGTAAAACAACAGATTCACATACCAATACTTAATCTTACTGCATGCAAAGCGTTCTGATATTTTATATTCTATTCTATCCTTTTTAAAAAAATATATTGTTTTAATGACCCATTAATGGGTCTTGTGCAGTCTAAAAAACAATGAGTAAAGTGCTATTTTTGCCACTACCCCTTGATCCACCCTGTCCCCATTCCCTCAGCTATGATTTGGCCTTGCTAAATTAGCAACAAGTACCCAGGAGTTAGGTGAACTTATTTCTCAAGTCTTATACATGCTGCTGCTTCTGACTCAAGAGAGCCTTCTCCCCTTCCTTACTTGAGTAATCCTCCTTTATTCTACCCTGTCCTGTGGCCTAGGAAGCCTTCCCTCTGCTGGGCTAAGACAGCATAGTGTTCTCTCTGTTACTTTGCACGGAAATTATCTGTTTACCTGTCCATCCCTCAACAGACTGTGAGTACTTAGAAGTCAAGGATGGGACAAAATGAGCACTCAAAAAATGCTTGTCAAATACTGAATAAAATCTGAAGTGCTGTTACGTGCTATTTTGAGAGGGGAAATCTGGGTGCTAGAGGGGTGGATGGGAGGCATGAGCTAATGATATAATTATGTTGTTAAAAACACGATAGTTCTGTAAACAGCCCATAAGAAATCTCTCATTTTCAGATCCATCCAAATTCTATGACTCGCTAAAACTATTCACTATTTTAGTTCAAACAAAGTACAGGTTTTAGCTGTGTGGTTTTCATAGACCCTAAATATTTAAGAGTTTTAAATATAAATATTAATAGAAATATTGATTCAATGAGAAGTGATAAAAGCTTTGGTGTTAAAATCAAACCAATTGGGTCAAACTCAAAGATGTTACATCAAAGTGCCCAGGATGATGGCCATAAATGAGACGGACACATAGCCCTTAGAGTGGATAGAGTGGCTCTGCTCCTCAGTACACCCAAAAGGCACCTTGGCTAATGTCCATATACAAAGTGCTAGGTTTTGAACTTCCTTGAGACCAGTGACTCTTTTATTCCTTCCATTTTCTCCCTTTTGGAATGGGAGCATCTATCCTATGCCTGTCTCATCACTGTATTTTGCAATCAGGTGACTTATTTTCTAGGTTTACAAGTCCACAGATGGAGAGGAATTTTGTCCAAAGGTGGACCATACCCAGAGTCTTACCCATACCTGATTTAGATGGTGTAGATTATGAGATTTGAGATTTTCTAAATTGATAGTTAGTTGAGATTTGGGACTTAGAGTTGATTCTGGAATGAGTTAAGACTTTTGAGAATGTTGGGATGGGATAAATGTATTTTGCACATGGCACAGTTGTGAATTTGGGGGTTCAAAGGGAAAACTATACTGGATTGAATAGTGTTCTTCAAAAATCCAGGTCCACCAGAACCTCAGAAGGTGACCTTGTTTGGGAGCAGGGTCTTTGCTGATGTAATCAAGTTAAGACAAAGTCATACTAGATTTGGGTGGGCTCTAAATATAATGACTGGTGTCCTAAAAAGCCCATGTTAAGACACAGACGGAGACACAGGGAAGAAGACCATGTGAAGACAGAGGCAGAAATTGTAATGATGCGGCTACAAGCCAAGAAACACTAAGGATTGCTAACAACCACCAGAAGCTAGGAGAGAGGCATGGAACAATTCTCCCTTAGATCCTCCAAAAGGAACCAGCTCTGCTGACACATTGATTTTGAACTTTGAGCCTCCAGAACTCTTAGAGCACAGTCATGCGCCTCATAACCAGGTTACAGTCAACAATGGACCCCATATATGACAGTGATCCCACAAGATTAGTACCATAAAGCTTAGGTGTGTAGCAGGCTATACTGTCTAGGTTTGTGTAAGTACACTCTATGATGTTCACACAACGACGAAATTGCCTAACGACACATTTCTCATAACGGATCCCCGTTGTTAAGCAATGAGTGACTGTATAAATTTCTATTGTTTTAAGCCACTCAGTTTGTGGTAATTTGTTGCAGCAGGACTAGAAAACTAATATAGTCAGCATTTAGGTGTTGATTGGTACTTCATCATTATATTCTAAATACATATCTTTTGTTGGATAGCTGGGTCACAAATAATTTCCTCTAATTTGCAGCTTAGCTTTTCACTTTCCCTGTGATGCCATTGTTGTACATAAATTTTAAGTTAAAAGGTATAAACCTTTTCCTTCATATTTTGCGCTTTTTGTGTCCTGTTTAAGAAATCCTTCTTATCCTGAAACAATGAAGATATTCTCCTATATTTTCTTCTAAAAGTTTTTATGAATGGTATGAGATAGGATTGTAGGTTTTTTCAGTCAATTGCTCTAGCATCATTTAGTAAGCAGCCTATCTCTTCTCCGCTGATATGTAATTCCATCTCTGTCGTATATCACATTCCATATACACAGGAGTCAATTTTTGGTCTCTCTCTTCTGTTCCGTGGATCTGTCTGCAACAACACATCAATTACTATAACTCTATAGCAGTGGTTCTCAACCAGGGGCGATTTTACCTCCCAGGGGACATCTGACAACATCTGGAGACATTTTTAGCTATCATAACTAGGGAAGGGGGGTGCTACTGGCATCTAGTGGGTAGAAGCTAGAGATGCTGCTAAACATCTTACAGTGCACAGGACAGTCCCCCCACAACAAAGAATTATCCCTGTTTTATAGAAGACTTGGTATCTGATAGGACAGCGCATTATCTCACTGAATCCGCGCAATAACTCTACGGGATAGGTACTGTTACCATCCTTACTTTGCAGATGAGAAAACTGAGGCTCTGAAGTTGAGTGACTTCTCCTAGTTCACACATTTCTCGGTAATTGGTGGAACCTGGGTACAAACTTAAGTAAAACTCCCTAAAATAAGATAGCTCTCCTCATATCCTAAGACAGGGTTTCCAAATCCCAGCAAGTTTTCCATTAATTGATTGATTTTATCAGAAAACTCACTGTACACCCTTTATGTGCCAGCCTGGGCTGAATGGTGGGAACGCCCAGTAAACAAGCCAAAACCCCTGCCCTTATACAGTTCAGAGTCCGGTGGGGAGATAAACATGGGAATAGACAAACTCTCCTAAAATGCTGTTGCAGATGGTAACCCTCACTTTAGTTTCCTATCACAAGACAGTGCTTTCAAAGTCTTCAAGGAAACTTGGCATCCTAAGTGCTCCCAAATTTTGTTTAAAATATGAATTTTAATCTATGATGGAAGGGGTTTGCTAAGCAAAGTGCAACTTGAACCCAGCCCCTGTTCGAATTACTGCAAATTCCAAATAAACTTATCAAGTAGAATTTTACTGTGTTTAGAGGTATGTAAATGTAGGACAATAATTGTATATAAAAATGTACAAAGATTGGACAGTAATGTTCATGAAAAGACCAATTAAATTTCTTCTTTTCTTTAGAGAAAATGCTTGTCAATTGTATCTAAATTGATAGCAGGGAATCTGTGATGAAACAGCAGAAGGAAAATCTCCCTCTCCAGCCACTCCAGCCTTTCAGAAGTTTGGAAAGAAGGGCTGCAGGGTCATTAAATTCTCTCTGTGGTAACAGGATGGATATGTTAGTCTCGAACCATCCATAATAGATGGGGTGTCTAGTCTAGCCTTAGAAATCTACTCACATGATGATTGCTCCACAGTCTCCCTTGGCAGTTCTTAAGTGTTCTTAGAATTTTAATATTTATTAAATCCAAACGTCATCAACTTATTTCCAAAGCCCAGACAATAGCGGACGAGATCTGTTGTAATCAATTTGTCACCTGTCCTTCCCTTGCCAGGTTCTCATCTTACATGCCAGGCACTTTCCAATGTCAAACTACTTCCCTTCTCTCCTAATTGCCAGATTTGCTTCTACTTAGTCTTACATCATCCCCACCCTCTTCTCCCCTTCATGTCCCGCCTCTCCTTTTCTGGTGCTTGACTCGCAGTCTCCTTTAGACCCCCTCTTGGAGCACTGCTGATTCCAGTTGCTGGATTTGCAACTTTTCAGTTACCTGTCTTACTTTTTCTGAACAGTAATGCTTTAGGCATAGGATTAATACTATTTAATTGTATGTTACTGTGGCTGGCTAAAGGAAATTGATGCCTATTTTGTAATGTTACGTTCATGAGAAGTAATCTACCTCTAAAATTTTTCACCCAGTGATGTTTACCTTATCTATTTAGCCATTTTTAGCTATGTATTTCTTCTGTACTTGAGTAGATTGGGTAATGCCTTTCTGACAAAGAAGATCAAACTTCCCTTGGGATGGTTTAGCCAATGTTTTGTTGAAGAGTCAAGAAAAGAGCAATTCAGTTTTGTTTTGTTTTTTTTTTAAAGATTTTATTTATTTATTTTTCCCCCAAAGCCCCAGTAGATAGTTGTGTGTCATAGCTGCACATCCTTCTAGTTGCTGTATGTGGGACGCGGCCTCAGCATGGCCGGAGAAGCGGTGCGTCGGTGCGAGCCCGGGATCCGAACCCGGGTCGCCAGCAGTGGAGCGCGCTCACTCAACCACCAAGCCACGGGGCCGGCCCAGCAATTCAGTTTTAAATATTCCTGCTCTGAACATCCATGCAACAAATACTTATTAGGCACCTATTGTATTCCAAACACTGGGCCTTTAGGATTAATCAGACTCAGACTGTCTTCCTGGAGCTCACCTCCTCGGTGACATGCCAGGCCTTTTGACTAATAATTATGGTAAAACGTAATGACTGATCTAAGTATCACAGAAGTACAGCTCAGTCACAAACATTTTCGGAGCAACTTCAGTCTGACTGGCAGGCACTATGCTGAGCAGGGGCTACAAAGATGAATCATATACAGTCCCTACCCTCAGGAGCTCACAATCTAGTGGGGAAGACTGAATGAGGTAAGATGCCTTGAGGTTTACAGAGAGGAAATGCCTAGGCTGAGACTTGAAGAAGACAGTGGGCAGAGGTGGAGGAGAGAACTCTTTCAGGCAGAGTAACAGCTTGAACAAAGACACAGAGGCATAAAATCACAGAGTATAGTCAAAGAACCACATGCCGTTTTGGTATCCATGGAAGGTAGAGGACAAAACTGGGAGTGGTAAGAGATGAGACCAAAGAGGGAAACAGAAGTCTTGAATGAGATTTAATATTATAATCATGGAGGTGGTGTTATAGACAGGTTTGTGTTTTAGAAAGATCACTCAGTCTATGAAGTGGACAGTGGATTTGGGCAAATAGGTAGATCTGGTGCCATTTACTGAGCTAGAGAACATTGAAGGAGAAGATATGGGTCATGCAGGGAGAAATGGAGACAATATGAAAAGTTCAGTTTGGGGTATATTGAATTTGAAGAGTCTCTGAGACATCACAGGGAAAATATTTAGCAGGAGCTTGAACACATGAAGTGGCAGATCCAAGGAGAGGTTGGAACTGGGGAAGATTTGTGAATCATTAGCTTATAGGTAGTAGTTAAAACCGGGATAAGTGATAAGATCAAATATGCCCAGACATTAAAATATTAATGGATAAAAATGAATGTCAATTTCTTTATGACAATCTTCTGGTCAATAAAGTGAGTAACCTAAGTTGCAATAATATAAATTTTCCCCATGGTATTTAATGAAACTTCATTTATTTTTTTCATTTCATTTGAATTTTTAAAAAAAACTTTTTTAACACTTCACAGCAAAGAAACATGTCAAACCCTAACTCTGATAGGTGATCAAGGTTATATCATCAGTGATAAGTCATGTTAATAGCATTTACCCTCGATATGATGTGATGAGAATGGCACTTCACCTCTGTGGTCTTTCTCCCCAAACCTGTGACTCCAGTCTAACCATGAGAAAAACATCAGGCAAACCCAAATTGAGGACATTCTGCAAGAAAACCTTCTTGCAGGCCAGTGCTTCTCAAAACTGTCAAGGTCATCAAGAACAAGAAAGTATAAGAAACTTTTGCAAGCCAGAAGGGGCTACGGAAACATGATGACTAAATGTAATGTGGTATCCTAGACGGGATCCTGGTACAGAAAAAGGGCTGTGGGGGGAAACTGGTGAAATCCTAATAAAGTGCTTAGTTAATAGTAATGTACCAATGTTGGTTACTTGGTTGTGACAAATGTACCATGGCGATATAGGATGTTAACAATAGGGGAAACCGGGTGAAGGGTATACGAGAAGTCTCTGTACTATTTTTGCAACTTTTCTGTAAATCTAAAATTATTCTAAACTAAAAAGTATATTTTAAAAAATGCAGCCAGAAACATTTTTGTTTTCCTTGAATTAGCTTTCAGGCAAAAAAGATTTCTCTCCATGGGTGTAGAGTGAGAAAAGCAGTGGGCAGAGAATCGCCCCTGGGGAAAACCAACATTTACATGGCAGTCAGAGAAAGAAGGAAAGACAATAACAATTACTAAGGTCAGGAGAGTATAATGTTTAGGAGAGGGTCAGCAGGATCCAATGCCAAGAAGTCTGGTAAAATAAGTACTTAAATGTCCACAAAGAAATAGAATACAAAGCCCAGAAAGAGATCTGCACCTTAGCAGAAACTTGATATATAGCAAGGTGGCCTTACAAATCAGTGGGGTAAATTATGGACTATTCAATAAATAATTTGAGGGCAATTACTTACCCGCATGGAGGGAAAAAGTAGATCCCTACCTCACATCATTTGTAAAAATCAACTCCAGGTAGAACAAAGACTTGATATGAAAAAAAGTATATAAATCTTTTAGAAGAAATTATAGGAGAATATTTTTGACCTCAGGATAGGCTAGGGTTTCTTAAACAAGACTCCAAAACTTCTAAACACAAAATAAAAGATTAATAAATCTGAAAATTAAAATGCAAATTAAAACAATAGTGAAATATGTTAACATACCATCAAATTGGCTAAAATGGAAAAGTCTAGCACCAGCAAGTTTTAGAGAAGATGTGGAGAAATTGGAACTCATACATTGCTGCAGAGAGTGAAAACTCATAAAACCATCTAGAAGAACAATTTGACAATATCTAGCAAAAATGAAGATATACATACCCCCTGGTCTAGCAACTGAACTCTTAGATATACATGCAAAATAAATTTGCATATATATGTACATGTGTACAAGAAGATACGTATAAAAGAAGACACGACTATTCCTTGAAGCATTATTCATGACAGTAGAAAATTGGAAATGATCTAAATGTCCATCATCAGGAGACTGGATAAATAATTATAGTATATTTATCAAATGTGTGACAGATGTTAAAATTGAACTATTTTAGTCTCATTCCAAAGTGAGATGTAGAATCACCGTGCAGGACTTGCAAAAGAGATTTTTGAAAACCAGCCTGCAATTCTTTACTTAACACCACATTGAGGGTAACTAAAGGCTTGGGATTTGGAGAGGGAAAGAGGAGAGGTACGGAGATTGTGTTGGAATCAGCCTTTGCTCTCAGAGTTGGTCAGGGCAAAGGAAGCACGTGTGAGCCACATGCATGAGAGAGAGTTGCTGTGGGATCGTTGTTGATCCTGTCCAAGAGGGACCCCTGGAAAAGCAAAAGAACTCAGCTTCCAGATGCCTTGGGGCTGAAGGAGGCAGGTGTCATTAGAGACCAGCTGGAAAAGATGTTTTCTCTCACTTCAGAGAAATGCCAGTGAGGGATCTCCATTATGGGCAGGTGAGTCTCCAAAGAACTCACAAAAGCACCTCAGGACACAGAGAGTCAGATTCAAATGCTGCCGAGACTGTGCTTTGTAACGTAAAGAGACCAGAAGACTTTTCATCACCTAATAGTGATCAGAAAAGTTATGGAGCCTACCCTAAATTTGATCTAGGAGCAAGGGAAGAACTAACTCTACAGAGCAAATTTAAGGGGTCAGTGGAAAACAAAACAAAGCTGCTTTAAAACCACCTCCCAAATGTCGTGCTTGTTCAAAGTATGGGTTACATTTGGAATGCTACACAGCAAGTAAAATGGCTAAACTAGATGAACATACAGCAACATGGATAAATCTCAAAACTAGAATGTTGAATGAAAAAAGCAGTTGCAGGGGCCAGCCCTGTGGCCTGGTGTTCGAGTTTGGTATGCTCTGCTTTGATGACCTGGGTTCACAGGTTCGGATCCCAGGCACGGACCTACACCACTCGTCAGCCATGCTGTGGCGGCAACCTGCATACAAAATAGAGGAAGATTGGCATGGATGTTAGCTCAGGGCTAATCTTCCTCAGCAAAAAAAAAAAAAAAAAAGGAAGTTGCAGAAGGATATAGTATGAGACCATTTACATAAAGTTTGAATATATGTAAAATAATATCATATATTATTTTGGTATACTTACGTAGTGAGATTGTAAAAATATATATGGGTATATTAAATGCTAAATTCACTCTGGTGGTTACCCCTGGAAAAAGAGCAGGAAGATTGGGGGAAGAAAGGAATGCAAGAGGGCTTCACATATTGTAATAATTCCTTTCTTTGCTTGAGTAGTGGATACCTGGAGGTTCATTATTTTATTTTCTATTCTCTTTTGCATGCGGCAATATTTTGTAATTTTCAAAAGTTGGAGAGAAAGGGCCTTTGGAGCAGACTGTTAAATTGGGGTAGGTGGCCCTGGTAAGAGCAATGTTGGTGGGTGAAGGGATCAAAGGCTGAATGCAGTGGTGAGAAGTGAAGGGGAGGTACCATTTGAGCTGAGTCTTAAAGACTTGCCAAGCCTCAACCTTTAGTTCTAGCCTTTGGGCAAGCTAACCAGACCACTTTGCCCTAGACATAGCTCACCTGCTCCCCAAACTAAACCTTTACTTACATTACTCCTGCTCCCAAGCAAGAGCAGCTATAGCTGCCATTTTGTGATAGCCTGCTGCAATGTCGGCCACTCTGTATAGAACACCTACTATGTGCCAGGAACCTTACAGATACTATTCTATCTAATCCTGATGACAGACTTATGAGGTAGATATTGTTATTCTCATTTCACACATAAGAAAACTGAGCATAAGTGTCATGTTCAAGGTCACTCAGGAAATGGTAGAGCCGAAATTTAAGTCATGTTCATCTGAACCTAAAACATATCTCTCCATTACAGCAACCTGTCCTACCTTTCCCACACTGGCCCCACCAGCTCCAGTTCCCTGACCCAGCTCAGATGTCAACTTCTTCATTTTTGATTCATAGTTACTCACTCATTCAAACATTTATTGAGGGTGTAACAGAAGATATTGATGCCTGACCCATATGCCATTGGCCCAGCCCAGAGGCACCTGAAGCTTCTGAAGACTGTGGATGGCTTATGTTTCAAACACCCGCATCTCTCAGCCTGAAGGCTTTATCAGGCTGCAGGAGGACTCGGGCCCGTGTATGGGGCAGGCTGAGGTGCTAGGGAATTAGTACCCTCAGGAGCAATTCTCAACCGATATGGGGGGCAGTTGGTGGAAAATACCTCAACTTCCTCATCTTTTTGCAGGACAATTCTGAGATACATTCTACACATTCCCTCAGAGGGTACCCAGCAGGATGAGCCCCAGTTGCCAATAGCTATAACCTTCTCATTGACGTACCTTTAATTGGCTTTTTCCCCTTTTCTGCCTCACTTTCTGACTCCCTCGCCATACTTCTACGGATCACCCCCATAAACTACTTGCGCTTGTCTCAGAGTCTACTTAGGGAAATCCAATCTAAGACAGAGGGTCTTCCTTGTGCAGTGTCAGCAAAGCCTTCCTTCAAACCCCAGGCTCAATTCGTGCTCCCTCCTCTCCACTCCCTTTGCTGCGGCTCCCTCTAGCTTTGTCAGACTATCCTGGAGCCTTTCTAATTGCAAGTCTGATTGGCCCACTTTGAACAGCTCAGAGTTGATGCCCTGTTCTTTTTTGTCCTCCTTGCTCCCAACACACCAGAACTGCTCAGTGAATGTTTGCTGAATGGGCTGAATTGTTGAAAGTCCTTCTTACATTTTAACTAATTAATCCTCACCACCTCCCAGGAAACCTTGTATTACCCTTAGGTTGAGAACTATTTACGGGTGCTAAAATCAAGACACCAAAAGTTGTAACAAAGAATAAATTCTTCCTCAGTTAGAACCAGAAATCAGCTGGAAAAACAAATCTAAAATTTTTTAGATTTAGATACTAATTCTGACAATTTTCCTTAAAAAAAAAAAACACTGTTTATGTTGGATGCTTTGATTTAGATTGTGTAGATGAACTGAGGTAATTGTTTATTAATTTCTGCTTATTAATAAAATGCAAATGTATTGCTTGAAATGAACACAAGCAGGCTAGTCCAGGGTCAGAGATATCCAAAGGAAACATGTCGTATTGTTTTCAGTGAGGTGCCCTTATGAGACAGCATAGAATGGTAGAGAAGAATATGGATTTTAAAGCCTGCCTCTGTTTCCACCTTGGCTCCACCTCCTACACCCATGTGATCTGGAACAACTTACCCAAATTTCTGTTTCTTAGTTGCCTTAATTACAAATTGAAGATAATAATAGTACCTATCTCATAAGGTTGCTGTTAATGTTGATGGGGATGATAATGTGGCTGTTATTTTGGGCTCATCCCTGCAGGCTCATCACTGCCATCTTCTTCCTCCTGCTCTATCAGAGAGCACCCTATTCCATGCCTATCATTCCTGCACTTTCCTCCTCCTTCCTCTAACCAGCCACTTCCTCAACCTCATCGCTCTTCTCTCACTACCTGGGCCCAGCCCAATATCTCTCTCCATCATGCCCTTGTGTCCTGGTCCACTCACCTCTCACACCTCCCTCTCCCCACCTCATCTCTCTCCTCCAGTTGAGGATACAGGTATAGGAGAGGTATATTTGCAGGTTTCAGAATGAAAGTTCAAGAGGATACGATGGAATGACTGAAGAGCAAGGCAAGGAAGGAGGGCTGGGACAGTTGAGGGGATATATAGAACAGGTAGGAAGGAGAGTCAGAAAGGCAGGGTGATCCCAGTGGATAGGATTCATCCTGAGAGTCCCTTGGAGGAAGAAGCATTAACTCTGACCTCTTTTCTCATTCTGCCGTAGGACCTGAGGGGATTCTCTCATTCCAAGTGTCTGGAAGAAGTAATTAAAGCAGAGTCATCTCTCTCTCTCACAGATAAGCGTGGAAGGTCTGTCACTTTGGAAGAGAAGGTCTGAGAAGGAGCTCAGCTCCTCTAGTTTCCAGCCCGCCCCAATCTTGCAGCGTCATCTTGGCTGTATCTGGGAAGTGGGAGATGAGTACTCTATTTCTTATCTATAAAACACTTTCTCTCTGGCTCTAGACCCAATTTAGATTACAATTTCCTAGAATCATGTCTAGCAGTGCTGCATAGAAAAAAGCATAAACTGGTGTCAGAAAGACATAGGTTCGATTTTCAGCTCTGCCGCTCACCAGCCATATGACTTTGAACAAGTCATTAACTTCTCTGAGCCTCAGTTTCCTCACGGGGATTAAAGAACCCACCTCATAGGTTATAGGAAGAATTAAATGAGATGATGTGTGAAAGCTCCACTACACTGTGAGGGCTGAGACTCTGCCAATTTGTTCACCATTTGTAGTCCAATGCCTGGCACAGAGTATGCCCTCAATAAATATTTGTTATAATTGAATGAGTAGGTGCCTAACAAACCACAGCCAGGTGTCCCTTTGTCCAGGCTGATTGTGGCTGATGGTAATGATCCTCTGCCCTGACATAGTCCAAAAGCAATCACTACGTGAAATCCAGAGATAATGGCACACTAGTCTAATGTGCCTGGGGGTTGCATCATGTCCCACGGGCTAAAAGGGGCATGTGTGAAACAGAATTTTCAATGGTATTGATTGTGCCCATTGAGGAGTTTAATACAGTGCTTCTCAAACTTTAATGTGCCTCCGAATCACCTGGGTATCTTGTTAAAAAGCACATTCTGTCTGCCGTCTTTCTGTGCCATCGTCATGGTGCACGCGAATGTCCTGGCTGATGCTCTCAAGAGCATCAACAATGCCAAAAAGAGAGGCAAACACTAGGTTCTTATCAGCTGTGCTCCAAAGTCATCATCCAGTTTCTGACTGTGATGATGAAGCATGGTTACATTGGCGAATTTGAAATCATTGATAATCAGAGAGCTGGGAAAATTGTTGTGAACATCATGGGCAGGTTAAACAAGTGTGGAGTCATCAGCCCCAGATTTGATGCGCAACTCAAAGATCTGGAAAAATGGCAGAATAACCTGCTCTTGTCCCATCAGTGTGGTTTCATTATACTAACAACCTCAGCTGGTGTCAAGGACCACGAAGAAGCAAGACGAAAACACACAGAAGGGAAAATCCTGGGATTCTTTTTCTAGGGATGTAATACACATGTGCAAATAAAACGCCTCAATGGAAAAAAAAAAAAAAGCAGGTTCTGACTCAGTCATTCCAAATGAAGGCTGGACAAGGTTCCAGGTGATGCTGAGACTGTTGGCTTGTGGACCTCATTTTTGAGTAGCAAGAGTCTAATACAGGGGTCAACAAACTATTTCTGTAAGGGGCTGCATAGTAAATATTGTAGTTTTGTGAACTGTATCATCTCCGCTGCAACTACTCAACTCTGCCAGTGAACAAGAGCAGCCATAGACAACATGCAACCAAATGGGTGTGGTTGTGTTCCAATAAAGCTATTTACAAAAACCAGGGGCAGACTGGGTTTGGCCTGTAGGCTGTAGTTTGCCTACCCATGGTCTAATATAGTTATAATCAGTACATCATTCTTGCAATGAACATCAATGAGCTTGTCTCCTGAGATCCCAATAATTCCCTCATATGTGGGAACTGCTCCTTCCTGCAGATCCACCTCCCCCTACCCACAATCTATATGGTTCCAGGAGCAGAGCACCCACTGCCAGTTTCCTACAATGGGACTCTGACTCCAGACTCCAGCTGACTGTTCAGGGTGGTGGCACAACTCCAAGTGGCACCATTCACATTCTATTCTACAAAATGTTGTGTTCCAGGGGTGCCCTTTGCTTAGAAAACAAGGTAAACGGAGTCCTCCGGAGTTGTGCAACTTGGCCAAACTGGGTACCTGACTGAAGCAGACTACTCATAGTCCTTCCTCAAGATTCTGGAATTGAGTCTAGGAGATTCCTGCTTCAGTTTGTCTGTCTGTTCTCTTACATGGAGGATACATAAGTGCAGATGGGGCCTTTTTTTTTCACTCTATTGATTGGGATGTAGAGAAAGTAGTGAGAAAGAATGAGGCAGATATTCAGAGAAAAACAATGGTGAGAAGTTGCGAGAGGGCATCCTGGGTTCTCTATAGCACTGCGTGAATCCTTGGCTCCAGGCCATTCCTGAGGTCCAGCTGCCTCTTTGCCCTTGGGGTCTATGAAAGGACTTGGATCTTTATATAAATTCATTTTTCTTTTGCTTAACTCCAGTAGAATTCTGTTGCACGCAAACCACAATCCTAATAGCATTAGCAAACAGCAGAAGAGTACTTCAATAGAATTCAAATTTGGTAGGACTTTTTTTAAAAAGCAATGTACAGATTGTTGCAGAAGCACACATTTTTTCTTGAAACTGGATCTCCCTGACAAGAGTATGTGAAATTTCATAAATAGTAAAGTACATCTGGGGGCTGGCCCCGTGGCTTAGCCATTAAGTGCACGCGCTCCGCTACTGGCGGCCCGGGTTTGGATCCCAGGCATGCACCGACACACCACTTGTCCGGCCATGCTGAGGCGGCATCTGACTTCCAGCAACTAGAAGCATGTGCAACTATGACGTACAACTATCTACTGGGGCTTTGGGGAGAAAAAGGGAAAAACAAAAAAAAAAAGGAGGAGGATTTGCTAACATTGGCTAAAATGTTAGCTCAGGGCCAGTCTTCCTCAGCAAAAAGAGGAGGATTGGCATGGATGTTAGCTCAGGGCTGATCTTCCTCACACACACACACAAAATAATAAATAAATAAAGTACATCTGTATTCTGATGGTCTACATAGTAACAAGTCATTTTGTCAGTTGTACCGTAATTCCCAGCTTGCTTTGGTTAGGGTTCAGTGGCAGAGAAAAAAACTACTCCTTTGGTTAGAAAGGGATTTATTGCAAGGCACAAATGGCTTACAATATTGTCAGATGGGCTAAAGAAACAGACTCTAGGCTGATCTTCCAGGAACAACTCTCGAATCCAAACTGCAGAACTGGGCTGTGAAGGAGGCTGCTGCTCCTGCCAAGAACAGGAGACCACCTGCTGAATTAGGGAGTAGCCACTAGTAGCAACTAGCTCTGGGTTCGTACCACCTCTTCCACATCAGGAAGCTACCTGCCAAATTAGGGAGCCATTGAAACAGAGTCTGGTACCCAAGCTTGTTATGGGAAACAAAGTAACCAAAGATTCTAAGCTTGTTTTGCAGAACAGGAAGACTGCTAAGAGAACAGCTTGCTGACGACCCCCCCACCCCTGCCTGACTAAACATTGAGAAGCTAAAATTACTGGTTGTAAACCTGAGATGTCACAAACTAAAAATCACCACATGCAACACATAGAACCCCCGCTAATTCACACATGAAACCCATGCAGAAACATGAAAGACAGTCGTGTCTGCGCAGAGAACTCTTAAAACTTCAGCCCCCAACACCCTCCTACTCCCTACTTCCCTGACAAATATCCCCACACAAAAGCTGCTCAGGGAGACAGATTTGAGAGTTTTGTCTCCTGTCTCCTTGCTTGGCTGCCCTGCAATAAAGTCCTTTCTTTCTGCAAAAGACATTTGCCTCAGTTTTTTGCCTTTCTGTTGTGCATTGGGCAAATGAACCTGCTTGTGGTCAGTAACACCATCACCTTCACTTCCAGGTCCAGATCAAACTGCTTCCCTCTAAACCATCAGGACTCAGCAAGACAGATGCCTCAAACTCTCCCTCTCTTTCCCTTTTGAACTCAGTTCATTTTCAGGTCCCAGGTGAATGCATTTGATTGAAGAAACCTAAGTCTCACTCAGACTCTAGCAGCAAAGGAGTCTGGAAAATATAGTTTTAAACTTTTCAATCTCTGCATTCTAAGAAGATGCACTATAATGAGACTGGAACAGATGTTGAGTGAGCCAGTCCACAGAACCAGCCACACCTCGATTGACCACACAGTTGTAAAACAAAAATCATATTTTTGTAAAGAAAATGTAAACATGAGCAAAGAAACAATAACACAGTAGTTCACGGCACTTGTCAGATTGATGCTACATAATTCAGGCTTTCCCTATTTTTGCCAGATAGTGTTGGTTATGTATTCATTCCTACTGAGGCAACTGGAACAGCTTTTAACATCTGAATGATTATGATGAGTAAAGAGATTTACTCATTCGTTTACTCAGAAAATACTTTTTGAATGCCTGCGTGTGCCAAGCACTGCTTCTGTGTTGCAGCTACAACAGGGAACAGCAGATGTTACATCCTGCCAGGTCGAGACTCCCTATGAAAATTCCCTCTGTGCTCTGTGAGGCTGAAAGGATTCAAGGAATTCTGCTGACATGGGCAAAGACAAAGCAGTTGCAGTGGTTGATGACTCTTAAATATTTGGCCTTTTAAATCCAAAAGGTGCAAACATTTGGTCAAAGCATGCAATGACATGTAAGTCAACTTTATTGACTTAAAAACTGGGTAAAAATCTACATTTAAGATTTATTTTTTTAAAAGATGAAATCTTGGTGATGTCAGCATCATGGTGGACTGAGCTTTCCCATAAACTCTTCCCCCCATAAGATACAACAAAAGGAACAGTCACAGACCAACAATCGGGCTCTCTCAGCCAGTGGGAAACTCCCACACAGAGGACTCAGAACTGCTACGGTGTACCATCAACATCTGAGCACCCCAGGAGAGCAGATAACGAGGGGTGAATGAGAAACCCCCCACGCCAGAGACCCAGCAGGCAAAAGAGAGAGCACCCCACCCCCCACAAGCTGGACCCTGCATCTCAGCCAACCAGACCAGACCAAGCGACCAGTGGATTGCAGCGAACAGCCGGGGCAGAGCACAGAGGGGTCAGATTAGAGAGCCCTTTGCCCCCACACAGTGGTGGCGGGTGGAAATTGCAACCAGATATTTCCAGGATGAGGAAAAACAAAGCCAATACAGGAACCACAATGCAAAGGTACATGAAATCACCAGACCAGAAGGAAAATGACAAGCACCCCGAAACCAACCCTGAGGATACAGAAATCCATAACCTAAATGACAGAGATTTCAAAATAGCTATCATAAAAAAACTCAACGAAATACGAAACAACACAGACAAACAATTCAATGAGATTAGGAGTTTCTTCACAAAAGAGATTGAAATCATAAAGAAAAACCAATCAGTGCTGATGGAGATGAAGAACACAAGGGAGGAGGTAAAAGAGAATCTGGAATCTTTAAAGAACAGAGCTGACAATATGGAGGAAAGAATTAGCATTATAGAGGATAGGAATACAGATACACTCCAGATGGAAGAGGAGAGAGAACTAAGACTAAAAAGAAACGAAGAAAGTCTCTGAGAAATATCTGACTCTATTAGGAAATGTAACATAAGAATTATAGATATTCCTGAGGGAGAAGAGAGGGACAGAGGAACAGAGAGCCTAGTCAAGGAAATAATAGCTGAGAACTTCCCAAATCTGGGGAAGGAGCAGGAAATACCAGTAAGCGAAGCCAACAGATCACCTGAATACGCCAACAGGCAAAGGCCCACTCCACGACATCTAGTGGTAAGGCTGGCCAAAGTAAACGACAAAGAAACAATATTAAGGGCAGCTAGACAAAAACAAAAAATAATGTACAAAGGAACTCCCATCAGGCTTTCAGGGGATTTCTCAACAGAAACCTTACAGGCTAGGAGAGACTAGAATGATATATTCAAAATACTGAAAGACAAAAACTTTCAGCCAAGAATATTCTATCCAGCAAAATATCCTTCAAATATGATGGAGAAATAGTAACTTTCCCAGATAAACAGAAGCTAAGGGAGTTCATGGCCACGAGACCCTCACTACAAGAAATACTCAAGAAGGCGCTCAGACTTGAAAAAAAGAAGAGAAAGGGAATACAAAGCTTGGAGCAAGGAGAAAAATAGGCAGACAAACTCAGAAAAATAGTAGACCTTTACCGGAATAGGTTAGCAACCACTTAAATACCAAAATCAAAGATCAAAGGAAGGAATTCACCAAAAATAGATTTAACCTCATCACTGTAAACACATACTCACAACACAAGATAGGATAAGGTATAACAAGAATGACTTAGAAGGGAAGAGGAAAGTGATTGAATTGACTTAGTATAAGGAAATAGGAGGCCATCAGATAATGGACTATCTCATACACAAGATTTTTTACACAAACCTCAAGATAACCACTAAACAAATAATCAAAACAAAATGACATATGATAAACAAAGAGAAACTGGAAGAGTCATAAAACAGAACAACCAAACTGAATTGGCAGTCCAAAACAAATGGGGCAAGAAACAAAGGAAATACAAAGGAACCAGAAAATAAGTGACAAAACAGCAACATTAAGCCCTCATATATCAATAATTACCCTAAATGTAAATGGATTGAACTCTCCAATCAAAAGATACGGAGTGGCAGGATGGATTAAAAAGCAAGACCCAACAATATGCTGCCTCCAGGAAACACATCTCAGCTCTAAAGACAAGCACAGGCTCAGAGTGAAAGGATGGAAGACAATACTCCAAGCTAATGGCAAACAAAAGAAAGCAGGTGTTGCCATACTCATATGGCATATGGAAGTCTATAAAGTAGACTTCAAGATAAAACAGGTTAAGAGAGACAAAGAAGGGAAATATATAATGATAAGAGGGACACTCCACCAAGAAGACATATCACTTATAAATATATATGCACCCAACATAGGAGCACCAATGTACAAAAAGAAACTATTAACAAACCTAAAAGGAGACATTAACACAATACAATAATAGTAGGGGATCTTAATACCCCACTTACATCAATGGATAGATCATCCAGACAACAAGTCAATAAAGAGATAGTAGACTTAAATGAAAAACTGGATGAGATGGACCTAGTAGACATATACAGAGCACTCCATCCAAAAACAGCTGACTACACATTCTTCTCAAGCACACATGGAACATTCTCAAGGATAGACCATATGTTGGGAAACAAAGCAAGCCTCAATAAATTTAAGAAGATTGAAATCATAACAAGCATCTTTTCAGACCATAATGCTATGAAACTGGAAATCAATGGTGAAAAAAAACTGGGAAAGTGACAAAAATGTGGAGATTAAACAACATGCTACTGAAAAACCAATGGATCATTGATGAAATTAAAGGAGAAATCAAAAACTATCTGGAAACAAACGAAAATGAAAATAAGCCATACCAAACCATATGGGATGCAGCAAAAGCAGTCCTGAGAGGGAAACTCATAGCTATACAAGCCCACCTTAACAAACAAGAAAAAGCCCAAATAAGCAACCTCAAATTACACCTAACAGAACTAAAAAAATAAGAACAAACAAAGCCCAAAGTCAGAAGAAGGAGAGAAATAATAAAAATCAGTGCAGAAATAAATGAAATTGAGACCAAAAAAACAGTAGGAAGGATTAATGAAACAAAGAGTTGGTTCTTTGAGAAGATAAACAAAATTGACAAACCCTTAGCCAGACTTACTGAGAAAAAAAGAGAAAAGGCTCAAGTAAATAAAATTAGAAATGAAAGAGGAGAAATTACAATGGATACCACGGAAATACAGAGGATTATAAGAGAATATTATGAGAAATTAGAGGGCAACAAATTGGACAATCTAGAAGAAATGGATAAATTCTTAGACTCATACAACCTCCCAAAACTGAACCAAGAAGAAATGGAGAATCTGAATAGACCAATCACAAATAGAGAGATTGAAATAGTAATCAAAAACCTCCCAAAAAATAAAAGTCCAGGACCAGATGGCTTCCCCAGTGAATTTTATCAAACATTCAAGGAAGATTTAATACCCATCCTTCTCAAACTATTCCAAAAAATAGAGGAAGCTGGAACACTTCCTAAATCATTCTACGAGGCCAACATCACCCTGATACCAAAGCCAGACAAAGACAATACAAAGAAAGAAAATTACAGACATGATTTTATATATAGAAAACCCTAAAGAATCCGTTGGAAAACTATTAGAAATAATCAACAACTACAGCAAAGTAGCAGGGTACAAAATCAATCTACAAAAATCAGTTATATTTCTGTATGCTAATAATGAACTAACAGAAAGAGAGCTCAAAAAGATAATACCATTTACAATTGCATCAAAAAGAATAAAATATCTAGGAATAAATCTTACCAAGGAGGTGAAAGACCTATACAATGAAAACTACAAGACATTATTGAAAGAAATCGATGATGACAAAGAAATGGAAAGACATCCCATGCACATAGATTGGAAGAATAAACATAGTTAAAATGTCTATATTACCTAAAGCAATCTACAGATTCAATGCACTCCCAATCAGAATCCCAATGATTCTGGAAATCATTGGGATTTCCAGATGATTAGAAATAGAAAATAGAAATAGAAAAAAGAATACCAAAATTCATATGGGGCAACAAAAGACCCCAAATAGCTAAAGCAAACCTAAGAAAAAAGAACAAAGCAGGAAGCATCACAATCCCTGAGTTCAAAACATACTACAAAGCAATAGTAATCAAAACAGTATGGTACTGGTACAAAAACAGACACACAGATCAATAGAACAGAATTGAAAGCCCAGAAATAAAACCACATATATACGGAGAGCTAATTTTCAACAAAGGAGCTAAGAACATACAATGGAGAAAGGAAAGTCTCTTCAATAAATGCTGTTGGGAAAACTGGACAGCCACATGCAAAAGAATGAAAGTGGACCATCTGCTATCGCCATTCACAAAAATTAACTCAAAATGGATCAAAGACCTAAAGGTGATACCTGAAACTATAAAACTCATAGAAGAAAATATAGGCAACACACTATTTGACATTGGTCATAAAGGAATCTGTTCGGATGACATGCCTACCCAGACTAGGGAAACTAAAGAAAAAATAAACAAGTGGGACTTTATCAGATTAAAGAGCTTCTACAAGACAAGCAAAACCAGAATCAAGATGAACAGACAACCCACCAGCTGGGAGAGAATATTTGCAAAACGTACATCTGACAAGGGGTTGATCTCCATAATATATAAAGAACTCACACAACTGAACAACAACAAAAAAACAATCTGATCAAAAAATGGGCAGAGAAAATGAACAGACACTTCTCCAAATAAAATATACAGATGGCCAATAGGCATATGAAAAGATGTTCAACGTCACTAATCATCAGGGAAATGCAAATCAAAACAACACTAAGATATCACCTCACGCCCGTTAGAATGGCTATAATTACCAAGACAAAAAACAACAAAGGTTGGAGAGGATGTGGAGAAATAGGAACCCTCATACACAGCTGGTGGGAATGCAAACTGGTGCGGCCTCTATGGAAAACGGTATGGAGATTCCTCAAAGAATTAAAAATAGAGATGCCCTATGATCCAGCCATCCCGCTACTGGGAATCTATCCAATGAACCTGAAATCAACAATCCAAAGAGGTTTATGCACTCCTATGTTCTTTGCAGCATTATTCACTATAGCCAAGAAGTGGAAGCAAACTAAGTGTCCCTTGACTGACGATTGGATCAAGAAAATGTGGTATATATATACAATGGAATACTACTCAGCCATAAAAAAAGACAAAATCGTCCCATTTGCAACAACATAGGTGGGCCTGGAGGGTATTATGTTAAGTGAAGTAAGCCAGAAAGAGAAAGACAAACACTGTATGATCTCACTCATATGTGGAATATAAACTAACACATGGACAGAGAAAACAGTATTGTGGTTACCAGGGGCAATGGGGGTGGGGGTGGGCACAAGGGGTGAAGGGAGACATATATATGGTTATGGACAAACAAAAATGTACAACCCAAAATTTCACAATGTTAAAAACTATTAAAACATCAATAAATAAATAAATAATAAAAATCTTCCCACTTGAAAGAAAAAAAAAAAAAGATGGAATCTTGTCATTTGCGACAACGTGGATGGACCTTGAAGATCTTATGGTAAGTGAAATAAGTCAGGAGAAAGACAATTACAGTATGATTTCACTCATATATGGAATATTAAAAATAAATAAACAAACAAACAAAACAAACACATAGATACAGAGAACAGATTGGTGGTTACCAGAAGGGAAGGGGGATGGTGGGAGGGTGAAACAGTTTTAGGGGGGTCAATTGTATGGCGATGGATGGAAACTAGGTGGTGAGCATGCTGTAGGGTATACAGAAGTCAAATTATAATGTTGTACACCTGAAACTTATATAATGTTTCTCTTGACCAGAATTTCATCATGATTTGATGATCCTTAAGAATTTTGCCTTGTCTACTTTTATACCAACTAATCTTCGGTAGGGTGTAGTGAAAGAGAAAATGTAATTAATCTTTCCTCATGCTGAAATCACTGAGCCTAATACAATCTTTCAAGGGTTAAATATTTGGGCTGCTTTGTCTGTACTTTTTACCTTAATTCACATGGATGAAAAACTCTATAAAGTAAAATGCAGACAAGATGCAAAAGAAAGTTTCAGGAACCTGTTAGAATCATTACTGATGTAATTATTGATTGATGTCAAACCAAAAAAAAAGGAAACAAACAAAAAAGTGTTCATGAATTTGTTGATTCATTCAGTAAGTATTTATTGAAAATTTATTATATTAGTTATTTATTGCTGCATAACAAATTAACCCAGAACGTAGATTCACAGGGGCAATTTGCTGGGGTGGTTCTGGCTTAGATTCTCTCATGAGGTTAGATAGTCAGATGTCAACCAAAGCTGCAGCTATCTGAAGGCTTGACTGGGGCTGGAGGACCCACTTTCATGGTGCCTTCCTCCCATGACTGGCAAGTTGATGCTGGCTGTTGGGGGCAGGCCTCAGTTCCTCTCCATGTGGGCCTTACCACAGGGTTTCTTGAGTGACCTCACAGCATGGCACAGCTGCCCCAGAGCAAGTGATCCATGAGCAAGACAGCACCAGGAGGAAGCTGTATTCTTTCTATAACCTCAGAAGTCATATACCGTCACTTCCACCACATTCTATTTGTTAGAAGCAAGTCACAAAGTCCAGCCCACATTCAAGAAGAGGAGAATTAGACTTCTGCCTTTGAAAGTGGGAGTGTCAAAGCATCTGTGGACATATATATATATATATATTTTTTTTTTTTGTGAGGAAGATAAGCCCTGAGCTAACATCCATGCTAATCCCCCTCTTTTTGCTGAGGAAGACCGACTCTGAGCTAACATCTATTGCCAATCCTCCTCCTTTTTTTTCTCCCAAAGCCCCAGTAGATAGTTGTATGTCATAGTTGCACATCCTTCTAGTTGCTGTATGTGGGACGTGGCCTCAGCATGGTCGGAGAAGCGGTGCGTCGGTGCGTGCCTGGGATCCGAACCCGGGCCACCAGTAGCAGAGCCCGCGCACTTAACCGCTAAGCCACGGGGCCGGCCCTGTGGACATATTTTAAAACCACCACACCTAATACGACAAGTACTGGGATAAATGCTGGGAAACCATTTGTACAAAGCCAACATGGCTCCCGTGGAACTCACAGACAAGAGGAGGAGAGAGGCTGTAATTAAATAAGCAAACAAATAAATTTAAAATTACAACTGTCATAAGCTCTGTGTAGGAAACGCCCACAGTGCAATGAGAGAGACTAATAGGGGGACCTGGGATGTAACCAAAGTGATGTTTTATTCAAGATCTGAAGGATGAATAAGGGCATTCCAGGCAAAGAGAAAGGCATGTGCTCCTGTGGCAGGGAAGAACATGACAGGATGGAGGATCTAAAAGGTGGCTGCAGTATCTGGAGCAGAGAGTGCCATGAAGTGAGAGGAGGCTGGAGAGAGAGGCAGGGACCTCCACAAGTTGGGTTCTAGGTCCGAGTGGCCATTCCATGTGAGCCTAGGGGTAGATGCCCTGGGCCCATGATCCCCACTCTCACAGACAAGAGGAGGAGAGAGGCTGTAATTAAATAAGCAAACAAATAAATTTAAAATTACAACTGTCATAAGCTCTGTGTAGGAAACGCCCACAGTGCAATGAGAGAGACTAATAGGGGGACCTGGGATGTAACCAAAGTGATGTTTTATTCAAGATCTGAAGGATGAATAAGGGCATTCCAGGCAAAGAGAAAGGCATGTGCTCCTGTGGCAGGGAAGAACATGACAGGATGGAGGATCTAAAAGGTGGCTGCAGTATCTGGAGCAGAGAGTGCCATGAAGTGAGAGGAGGCTGGAGAGAGAGGCAGGGACCTCCACAAGTTGGGTTCTAGGTCCGAGTGGCCATTCCATGTGAGCCTAGGGGTAGATGCCCTGGGCCCCTGATCCCCACTCTGTGTGTTGCATGCCCATGTGAAGCTGCAGGAGCCACAGTACTGTATTGTTGCCAAATCATCATAAGAAGGCTCCCAACCACGCTCAACCAGTGTGTACCTCTTTCACCAAAACTCTCAGGACGAATCCCATCCAAAGGGGTCACCCTATCTTTCTAACTCTCCTTCTCACCTGTTCTCTATATCCCCTCACCTGACCCAGCCCTCCTTCCTTGCTTTCTTCCCCAATCATTCTTTTGTATCCTCTTGAACTTCTATTCTGAAACCTACAAACTACATTAGATACCTACATCACCAAGCTATTCTTAGACTGGAAGCTCCACCTTCTGCCTACATTGAAGCCTGGTGGTCTCTGGGAACACCATGCCTCCCAAAGCTTTCTCTCTGACATATCATCTACTGAAGATTGGGAGGTGAGATCACTGTCCTTCTCACCACCACATACAGCTTCTAGACTTGTACTACCTCTCCCTCTTGTAAAAGAAAAATCGCTATGCCTTTGAAGTGAAATTATCCACCTTCCAGCTTATCCATCCAGCTATATCACCTTTTTCTCCTCCCCACAAAACTATTATTTTTTTTTTAATTTTTTGTTTATTGCAGTAACATTGGTTTATAACATTGTAAAAATTTCAGGTGTACATCATTGTACTTCTATTTCTGCATAGATTACATCATGTTCACCACCTAAATACTATTATTTTCCAACCTCTTGGTCATGACCTTTCATTCTCTGAAGACTTTGACATGTGACTCAAGGCTTTCTCTCCTTTATAACTCTTATCACCCTTTTGGGTGATACCGGTACCCACAAAGCTAAGCCATCTAACATTCTGGGCAGTCAGTTTCCTTGGCTTCTTCATTGTCAATGACTATGTTCTTCACTCCATCTCAGCATCCCATGTCCATAGCCACACATGGACCTTGTCATCATCAGAATCCAATGGCCTCCTAAAAAAACTTATTCAAACATCTCACTCTTGAGAGGATAAACATCACAATACCCTCTCATTCCAGCTCATCTGGAATCCCCATGAAAGCCATTCTTGGCCTTATCAGGACCTCCCACTTATTGGCTTTGCCCATTCTGTACATTAGCACTCTTTTATGTTCTCTTCTTGCTTTAAACATGATCCATCTTTGTGATCATTCTCTTACAAATACGCTTGACCTCCCTGCCCCTCTTTCCTGGCTTGAAAAAAAAGAAACTATCCTCATAGGCTCTGGAGCCTGGTTTCTTCCCCTCTTGCCTTCTCAGAAAGCTCACTCTTTCCATTATTCCTTTCTCCAACCCTACCCTATCTCCTGTATCTTTAACTTCTCCCTCTGTAGCACAGACTGCTAGCTGTTCATCAAACCCATTTCCTCTTCTTCCTGGGCACACAGCTAAACTAAATTTCCCAGCCTCCCTGGCAGTTAGGTATGGCCATGTGGCTGATGGTATCTGTGCTGATGTTATCTACACCTAAGGGATATATGCTACTCCCAGGCTGGACCCATAAAAACATCCCGTGAATATCATCCACGCTCTTTCCCTTTCATGGCTTGATGTAGACAAGCTTGGAACCATAGAAGCCATGTTGAAGATGGGTGAGCCACAAGAGGGAGGAAGTCTGGGTCCTGAATCACCATTTGGAGGAAACCTGACTGCTTTAGATTTTAAGTTATTAAGACATAAACTTTTATCAAGCCTGAGCCGTTGTGCATAATTGGGATGGTTTATACAGCTGCTAGTGTTACCTTAACTAATATATCCTTTACTGAACTGTTTCCATCAGCACTCGAACACAGGCTAGGATCCTCCAATTAAAATAGGAAATCCCTCCCTTCATCCAATGTCCCCTTCCAGCTACTACTCTATCTCTCTGCTCCCCCTAAAAGCCAAGTGTTGTCTCATATTTTCTCTATTTCCTACCTTCTACTCACTCTTTGATCCTCTTCAACCTGGCTTACACCCCTACCACTTCACCAAAATTTTTCTCACCAAGGTCACTAATAACCTCCACATTGCCAAGCCCAGTGGACACTTTTCAATGTCCATCCTACTGGATCTCTCAGCAATATCTGACTCAGCTGATCATTTCTTCCTTCTTGAAACACTTTCTCTTACTTTCTGTGAAACCACACTCTTCTGGTTGATCTCTCACCTCTGCATCTATTCCTTCTCTCTCTTCATTGCTGGCTTATTTTCCTTGACCTGGACTCTAAACATTTTTATTGCACTTCTCTTCTCACTCAGCCTTCTCTCCCTAAACAGTTCCATTCACACGTATACCTTTAATACTAGCTATATATCAATAACTCAAATTTATGTCTCCAACCTAGACCTCCCTTCTGAGCTCTGAACACTCTGTCTACTTGATGTATTCTGCTTACTCATTTCATGACATTAAAGACAGAACCAAGAGCCCAGGGCCAGAGAAGAGAGAGTGTATGCTGGTGTGTTCAAGTCAAACAGGAGGGATAGACTGAACTGAGAGTGGAGGGGATGAAGAATCTGGAAAATATACTGTTCTATAGCCCCTAGAGTACACAGCCTGGATGGATCTAATTTAAAGGACTAATTAAGCAGAGACACAGTAACAGGTATTTTGTTTCATCCTTTGCCTATAACGCGCTTCCTCTAGATCAGAGAACTGATTCAGCCAGAAGGTAAGACTTGCAAATTTCCAAGAAATATTTAAATAATAGAGAATGTGTTTTTTAATTAGACATTTGGGGAAAAATTTTAACTATATAAAATTCTTTTTGAGGGGTTAAGAATGTAAACTTGTGTATAATTTTATTTGTTCAAGATTATTATATTTTGTATATTATGCTTTAAGACATTTCAGATTCAGAACATAAATTACAAAATCCCTAATTTGAATTATTTTAAATACAAAAAATGGAGCCCACAAGCTGTGGAACTTTAAGAGCAAAATATTGTTTGCCAGTTAGTAAAAGCAGGCAAAATAGAAGATGATGTCAACTTAGCAAAATAGATGTAATTCAACTGTCACCCTGAGTCCTCCAGCCTGCTGGGGTTACTCCTTAATATCCAAATAAAAATTGCTCAAGCCACTGTCTCATGGAATGGAGAAGTTTGTGTCCTCCCGATGTTTTATATATTCCTTGGGAAGGCCCTTTGTTCTTCTTATCACTGATTCTCCTGTTCTCCAGCTCACAATAACTTCTTCGTTTTGCTCAAGGTTCATCCTTGAGCCTGGCCTTCTCGTCTTTTCATTTCTTCTCCTCACTATTCCACTCCCTCCAAGTTGCCCAGGCCTATTCCCCTAGGCTGCCCCAAAACTCCAAATTCCTCTCACTTCCTTTCTTTGGCAGATCAATTCTGCTCTATTCATCTCCTACTGTCCTCTCCCCCTACCCATTCCTCATCCCTCTGAAGAATCACACATTGTTTTCCTCAACAAAATGAACCACCTATCTGTGCCATGAATGCTGTCTCTCATGAAAGTGAAAATAAGCCATGATTTTTTTCTGAAGAGCAATTTTTTCCCACTACGCAGAGAAAGCCATTCCTTTAACATCAAAATCTGCCTCTCCTCTGTGCCTCAGCATACAATGTTCCCTCTGCCTGTAACACCCCACACCCTTCCCCACCCCCACTCATGACCCACACATCCTACACGACTTCAAGTCTCACTCAAGCATCACCATCTCTGGCACCTAGTACATGTTTGGTGACTGAGTAAATACATTAATTATGTCTCAACTCTCAAATACAAACAGCATTCATTTCTGGAAAAGATCTTCAGGAAAAATAAAGCAAAATTGACTCAGATTTAATCTAATGGGTCTCATATTCTGTGCTACCATTACCATCAGTTTCTGCTTCTGCTGCTTTATTTTGAAAATTTTTATTGGTTCCTCCAAGTTGAAGGTTAGCCAAGACTGGAACATGCTTCCCTTTCCTTCCTCATATTCATTTACTCCTTTAATTGATGTATTTCCAGGATGGAGCATGCTGCTTGTCAGAAACCCAGCTGCCTCCCTGCGGTCTGTGCACCATATTTCAAGACCTTTCTGGCATGGTTGTCGTTTGATCAGCACTTGTGGGTTTGCATTTCTGCCTCTGCAAGTGGTATAGCTGCAACAGTGGCTATTTGCTAACGACACCATTCTTCTGGTTTCTTAAAAATTCTTCTCTAGATCGTTTGGAAAAGGGCTGCTTTCACATAGTAAGTAAGAAGCAAATTTAGAGAAAGGAATGCACACATTCACTTAGATTAAGTCTTGAGGTGGAGACAGATAACCATGCACAGTGGCAGTAATATTATTGATAATTACTTATTGTGTTGTTGGTTCTAATGCTATTTTCCTGTAGCATTCCTACATACATTGCAGGTTAGCAAAGCAATGTTTTATCAGCCCCAGTCTTCTGCAAAATGTCGTATCATTAACCTGTAACATATTGGGTGTTCTGTTGTTTCCCTTTTTAATACTTTATTAAAAATGTTTCGAGGCATTACCACAAAGTTTATTATTTCCTGTTCCTAAAAACATTTTATCTTTCTGTACAACAAGACACAGAAATTCATGCCTTTTTTCTCACACAGATTTTATTACCTGGTCATAATTTGACTCTAAAAGAGATTTGTTCAAACTTGGCTGTTGAGCAAACAGGAGAGTAACACAAGGCAGTGACTAATACAGGACTCTGGAATCGGTGAACACCTTTCAACACTGGCTGTGCGACTCTGGCCAAGTCATTTCAATTCTGTGAAATCTCGGATGCTATTTCATAAAATGGGGGGCTGCATAATAACTATTTCAACTAATGACTATAAGAATTAAATAAGATTAGACTTGTGACACAGTAAGCATGGAGCCTAAAACACAGCAAGTGCTTAAACAGAAGTTACTACTACTACTATTATTATAATTATTATTACGGTGCTTTTCGTATCTGAAAAATTCCCACATTTTCCTCGAGGTCCCGTGTCAGTTTAGATCCGTGGTGTCCCAAGAAAATGTATAAGCAGTAAATTTCCTATTTTCATACATGATCTGTTCCTAAAATCTTGTATGAAAGTCAAACATGTGAAATTTTAACTTTTTATTTATCAAGGAAGGGAAAGATATCTACTCTCAATAAGCAAATATATATGTATGTATATATATTTCTACATATAAATATAGATATAAAATTTCTAAATATATCTCTGATTATGTATTTCCAGCACTTTTTACCTATTTTTAAATTTTTTCCCTTCCAAATCAACTCAAAATGAACTGAGTTAACAACAATGGGCATTCAAGCGAGAATAGAGTCAGCTCTTTCAGCTTAACTGAATGGTAGCCATTTTATCTCAACTGCAGTGAGTTTATAAGACATACATTTTATCACCATCAGCAATTTTGTTTTTCCATTTTCCACTTATTTGTATAAAATACCAGTAAAATGCACAAAAAAAATCATAGTTAGACAAATAGCACTGTACCGACAAAGATGGCAAAACCAAACTGTTGCTTGGCACAGTGTGGTAGATCAAAATGTTCCCTTATCAGCAGGTGTGCAAACAATCAACATGTTTTATTTAGAGATATCAAAGTGTAGTGTACAAAACTATAGGTTATAAGTAAGTCAAGAACTACCCCTACTGTTCTTTTGACAATCTGTTCTAAAGTTGATGCAACTAATAATTTATTCACCTGAGGATAAGTAGGCAACTCTTTTTTTGTTTAATTGAGCTAACAGTGGTTTATAACATTATATAAGTTTCAGGTGTACATCATTATATTTTGACTTCTATATACACTACATTGTGTTCACCACCAAAAGCCTAGTTTCCATCTGTCACCGTACAAATGTTCCCCTTTACCCCTTTCACCCTCTGCCCAACTCCCTTCCCCTCTGGTAACCACCAATCTGTTCTCTGTATCCATGTATTTGTTTCTTTTTTTTTCTATCTTCCACATATAAGTGAAATGATATGGTATTTGTCTTTCTCTGTCTGACTTATTTCGCCTAGCATAATACCCTCAAGGTCCATCCACATTGTTGCAAATGGCAAGATTTCATCTTTTTTATGGCTGAGTAGTATTCCATTGTGTGTGTGTGTGTGTATACACACACACACACACATATATATACATATATACCACACCTTCTTTATCCATTTATCTATTGATGGGCACTTAAATTGTTTCCATGTCTCAACTATTGTAAATAATGCTGCAATGAACATAGGGGTGCATATATCTTTTCGAATTAGTATTTTCATATTCTTTGGATAAATACCCAGAAGTGGAAGAGCTGGACCATATGGTGGTTCTATTTTTAATTTTTTGAGGAATCTCCATACTGTTTTCCATAGCGGCTACCCCAATTTACATTCCTGCCAGCAGTGTATGAGGATTCCCTTTTCCCCATATCCTCTCCAACACTTCTTATTTCTTGTCCTTTTAGTAATAGCCATTCTGATGGGCATGAGATGATATCTCACTATGGTTTTGATTTGCATTTCTCCAATAATTAGTGATGTTGAACATCTTTTCTATATGTCTTCTTTGGAAAAATATCTGTTCAGATCCTCTGCCCATGTTTCAATCAGGTTGTTTGCTTTTTATTGTTGAGATGTATGAGTTCTTTATATATTTTGGATATTAACCCCCTATAAGATGTATGATTTGCAAATATCTTCTCCCAATCAGTAGGTTGTCTTTTTGTTTTGCTGGTGGTTTCCTTTGTTGTGCAAAAGATTTTAGTTTGATGTAGTCTCGTTTGTTTATTTTTTCTTTTGTTTCCCTTGCCTGGTCAGACATGATATTTGAAAATATGCTGCTAAGACCAATGTCAAAGAGCATACTGCCTATGTTTTCTTCTAGGAGTTTTATGGTTTCAGGTCTTACATTCAAGTCTTTAATCCATTTTGAGTTAATTTTTGTGTATGGTGTAAGATAGTGGTCTACTTTCATTCTTTTGCATGTGGCTGTCCAGTTTTCCCAGCACAATTTATTAAAGAGACTTTCCTTTTTCCATTGTATGTTTTTGGCTCCTTTGTTGAAAATCAGCTGTTTATAAATGTGTGAGTTTATTTCTGGACTCTCAATTCTGTTCCATTGATCTGTGTGTTTGTTTTTCTGCCAGCACCACACTGTTTTTGTTACTATAGCTTTGCAGTATATTTTGAAATCAGGGAGTGTGATACCTCCAGCTTTGTTCTTTCTTCTCAAGATTACTTTGGCTATTCAGGTCTTTTGCTGTTCCATGTAAATTTTAGGATTCTTGGTTCTATCTGCAAAAAATATTGTTGGGATTTTGATAGTGATTGCATTGAATCTGTAGATTGCTTTAGGTAATATGGAGATTTTAACTATGTTAATTCTTCCAATCCATGAGCATGGAATGTCTTTCCATTTCTTTGTGTCATCTTCGATTTCTTTCAACAACGTCTTATAGTTTTCAGTGTTCAGGTCTTTCACTTCCTTGGTTAAATTTAGTCCCAGGTATTTTGTTCTTTTTTGTTGCAATTGTAAATGGGATTATTTTCTTGATTTCTCTTTCTGCTAATTTGTTGTTAGAGTATAGCAATGCAACTGATTTTTGTACATTGATTATGTACCCTGCAACTTCACTGTATTCGTTTATTATTTCTAATAGTTTTTTGATGGATTCTTTAGGGTTTTCTATATATAATATCATGTCATCTGCAAATAGTGACAGTTTTACTTCTTTTCCAATTTGGATATTTTTTTTTTCTTGCCTAATGGCTCTGGGTAGGACTTGCAATACTAGGTTGAATAAGAGTGACAAGAGTGGGCATCCTTGTCTTGTTCCTGTTCTTAGAGGGATAGCTTTCACTTTTTGCTGTTGATTATGATGTTAGCTATGGGTTTGTTGTATATGACCTTTATTATGTTGAGGTACTTTCCTTCTATACCCATTTGTTTTTGTTTTTTGTTTTTGGGACATTCTTCCAAATAGTTGTTTGTTTCTTTTTGCTGAGGAAGATTCACCCTGAGCTAACATCTGTGCCAGTCTTCCTCTATTTTGTATGTGGGTTGCTGCCACAGCATGGCCACTGATGAGTGGTGTAGGTCCTCGCCCAGGAACCAAACCAGAGCCGCTGAAGCAGAGCACACCAAACTTGACCACTAGGCCACAGGGCTGGCCCTATATCCATTTTATTGAGAGTTTTTATCATAAATGGATGCTGAATCTTGTCAAATGCTTTCTCTGTGTCTAATGAGATGATCATATGATTTTTATTCTTCATTTTGTTAATATGGTATATCACATTTATTGATTTATGGATGTTGAGCCATCCTTGCATCCCTGGAATAAATCCCACTTGATTATGGTGTATGATCCTTTTAATGTATTGTTGTATTAGGTTTGCTAATATTTTGTTGAGGATATTTGCATCTATGTTCATCAGTGATATTGGCCTGTAATTTTCTTTTTTTGTGTTGTCTTTGGTTTTGGTATCAGGGTAACGTTGGCCTTGTAAAATGAGCTAGAAAGTGTCCCCGCCTCTTCAATTTTTTATAAGAGTTTGAAAAGGATAGGTATTAAATCTTCTTTGAATGTGTGGTAGAATTCACCAGGGAAGCCATCTGGTTCTGGACTTTTGTTTTGGGGGAGGTTTTTGATGACTCTTTCAATCTCCTTACTAGTGATCAGTCTATTCAGATTCTCTATTTCTTCTTGATTTGGTTTTAGAAGGTTGTTATGATTCTAAGAATTTATCCGTTTCTTCTAGATTATTCAATTTTTTGGCATATAGCTTTTCATAGTATTCTCTTATAATCCTTTGTGTTTTTGTGGTGTGCATTGTAATTTCTCCTCTTTCATTTTGATTTTATTTATTTGAGCCTTCTCTGTTTTTTTCTTGGTGAGTCTAGCTAAAGGTTTGTCAATTTTGTTTATCTTTTCAAAGAACCAGCTCTTAGTTTCATTGATCTTTTCTATCGTCCTTTTAGTCTCTGTTTCATTTATTTCCACTTTGACTTTTATTATTTCCTTCTTTCTACTGATTTTGGCCTTCATTCATGCTTCTTTTTCTAGTTCCTTTAGATATAATGTTAGATTGTTTATTTGAGATTTTCTTGTTTCTTGAGGTAGGCCTGTATTCCTCTAAACTTCCCTCTTACTACTGCTTTTATTGCATCCCATAGATTTTTGTATGTGGTGTTTTCATTTTCATTTCTCTCCAGGTATTTTTTGATTTCTCTTTTGATTTCTTTGCTAATTCAATAGTTGTTCAAGTATGTTGTTTAGTCTCCACATATTTGTGACTTTTCCAGATTTCTTCTTGTAGTTGATTTCTAGTTTCATACCATTCTGGTAGGAAAAGATGCTTGATATTGTTTCAATCTTCTTAAATTTATTGAGACTTGTTTTGTTTCCCAACGTATGGTCTATCCTTGAGAATGGTCCATGTGCACTTTAGAAGAATGTGTTTTCTGCTGATTTTAAATGGAATGTTCTATATATATCTATTAAGTTCCATCTGGTCTAATGTTTCACTTAAGGCTGATGTTTCCTTGTTGACTTTCTGTCTGGATGATCTATCCATTGATGTAAGTGGAGTTAGTCCCCTAATATTATTGTGTTGCTGTCAATTTCTCCCTTTAGGTCTGTTAATAATTGCCTTATCTAGTTTGGTGCTCTTATGTTAGCCACATATATACTAATAAGTGTTATGTCTTCTTGTTGGATTTTCCCCTTTATCATTATATTATATCCATCTTTGTCTCTTGTTATCTTTTTTGGTTTGAAGTCTATTTTTCTGATATAAGTATAGCTACACCCACTTTCTTTTGGTTGCCATTTGCTTAGAGTATTATCTTCCATTCCTTCACTTTAAGCCTATGTTTTTCTTCAGAACTGAGATGGGTCTCCTGGAGGCAGCATATTGTTGGGTCTTGTTTTTTAATCCATCCAGCCACTCTGTGTCTTTTGATTGGTAAATTCAATCCATTCACATTTAGGGTGATTATTGATATATGAGGACTTAATACTGCCATTTTTATCTTTTGTTTTCTGGTTGCTTTATATTTCCATTGTTTCTTTTTCATTGTGCTTCTGTCTGCCATTTGAGCTTGGTAGTCTTCTGTGATGTTTTTCTCAGTTTCCTCTTTTTTTTGTTTTGAGTCTCTGCTCTGAACTTTTGTTTTCTGGTTACCATGAGGTTTGTATAAAAGGTCTCATAGGTAAGAGAGTCCTTCTTCTGCTGATAGTAATTTATCTTCATTGTCTATACAAGTTCTGTCCTTTTCCTCTTCCCCTTCTATATTTTTGTTGTCACAAATTATCCTTTTTTATATAGTGAGTTTGTTACCAAATTGATATGGTTATAGTTATTTTTAATATTTCCTTTCCCTTTAACCTTTATGCTATAATTAAGTGTTTCCTAACCTATTCTGATATAGAGGGGCAATTTTCTAGTTCTGTCTATTTATCACCTTGCTCAAAGTTTTGTATACTTTTGCCTCTTTTTTGAGGTAGCAGAGCTCCTTTCAACACTTCTTGTAAGGCAGATCTAGTGGTGATGAACTCCCTCAGCTTTTGTTTGTCTGGGAAAGCCTTTATTTCTATTTTGTATCTGAAGGATAACTTTTCTGGATAGAGTATTCTTGGCTGACAGTTTTTATCTTTCAATGTTTTGAATATATCATTCCACTCTCTCCTGGCCTATAGAGTTTCTGCTGAGAAATCTGCTGATAGCCTAATGGGAATTCCCTTGTAGGTTATCAGGGTTTTTTCCCCCTGGCTGCCTTGAATATTCTTTCTTTGTCATTAACTTTTGACAGTTTTATTATCATGTATCTTATAGGACATCTTTTTGTGTTGAGATAATTGGGTGTTCAATTAGCCTCATGGATTTGTATATCCAGTTCCTTCTCTTGGTTTGGGAAGTTCTCAGCTTCTGTTTCTTTAAATAAACTCTCTGCTCCCTTCTCTCTCTCTTCTCTTTCTGGGATACCCATTATCCTCATGTTGCCCTTTCTAGTGGAGTCAGATAATTCTCGTAGAATTTCTACATTAAAAAAAATCTTAATTCTCTCTCCTCTTCTACCTGTATCATTTCTAGCTTTCCATCTTTGAGCTCTCTAATTCTCTCTTCCATATAGTCTCCTCTATTTCCAATGCTTTCTAATGCATTCTTCATCTCATTTATTGAGTTCCTCAGCTCCAGAATTTCTGTTTGCTTCTTTTTTAGAGTTTCAATCTCTTTGGTAAAGTATTCCTTCTATTCATTGATTTTATTCTTGAGCTCATGGAACTGCCTTTCTGAGGTTTTGTGCAGCTCATGGAATTTCTTTTTTTTTTTTTTTTATAATTTTATTTATTTATTTTTTCCCTCCAAACCCCCAGTAGATAGTTGTATGTCATAGATGCGCATCTTTCTAGTTGCTGTATGTGGGACGCAGCCTCAGCATGGCCAGAGAAGCAGTGCGTCGGTGTGCGCCTGGGATCCAAACCCTGGCCGCCAGCAGTGGAGCGCACGCACTTAACCACTAAGCCATGGGGCTGGCCCCTCATTGAGTTTCTTTATGACAGCTATTTTGAATTCTTTATCAGTTAGATTATACTCTTCCATGATTTTATGTTTCATTTCTGGAGAATTGTTATTTTCTTTTTGTGATGCCATGTTACTGTGGCTTTTCACGGTGCTTGCCAAGTTACTCCTCTGCCAGTGCTTTGTCATAGCAAACGCTTTTCTTATTTAGGTATAGCTTTGTTTTGATTCCAACTATTCAACCCATTGGAGATTAGAGACCTTTGTTTTGTTTTTCAGTAGATGGCACTGTAGCACTAGTTTTTGGTTTCTCTTACCTGAGCTGCCTCTGGCTATATTTTGCCTCTATTAGGGGTGTCCCTAGTACTCTCATCCTCACTGCCTGTGCCTTCGGGGGGCCATTGATGCCTTGCTGTTGCCTCTGTCACTGTGGTCACTGGCTTTGCTGCAGTAGGTACAGAGATGGCTAATGCCTCCTCTACTTCCGGGATCACCTTGGTTAGAAACTCCACCACAGTGATGCGGGGAAGGAGAAGGGGAGGGGGAGGAGGGAGCTTGGTTCAATGGGCTCCACTTTTGCTGTTGCCCGTTTCCTTGTGGCCCCAGGCACTGCTGTGTCTGGGAAGTCGGAGTTGTGTGCACTGCTGCTGTTACCAGGCTCTGAGCCATGGCCGGGTGCCAGGATCGCCAGGCTCTGCCTCCGCTGCTGCTCCCCTCATGGTCCACAGGTACCAGCACGACTGGGAGGCTGGAGTTGCACACGCACCTCCACTGCTAAGTGGGCAACTCTTTTCAATGATGCTGTTGTAAAGGAGTAGAGGACACTTCTGGGCAAGCATGCAGGGAAGAGCAAGAACATCATGTCCATAGCCATGAAGAATTTTTATCGTATCCAGGCAGCACTAGCACATGAGGTGCATGGCCATTCTAACGTAAATCGGAAATACATATTTCATGTGCCAGTATATGTAAATGCTGTGTCTGGATTGAGGCTTTTTGTCTCTTTCTTGGAAAAACTTTCAGTTTGGAAATGCTTTTACACCAGAATTTCCCCAGGCCTCACCAGCCTGTAGGTATAAATGAGGTCACATTGACAGATATAACTCAAACTGTACTTGCACAGGCCCACGTGCAAGTCTGTAGGCATCTAGATTGACAGACGACCTGGAAGACTGGGTTACCTGCGAACTTGCTGGTTTATTAAAAGATTACAATGGGAACGAAGGGGGCAGTGAAAATCTAAGTGTGATGGTGGAAGCATGGGTACTGCCACAGTAGGGGGTAGGGTAATTTCCAGCTTAAGGGTGTATAGTAACAATGCAGAAAGACAATTTCCTACAGCTAGTCTACTTGTGATGCCCAGATCCTGATAGTTCAGACACCCCAAACTTTAACAAAGGTTCAGTCTAACCAATCAAAGCAAGGCACTACACAATCTTTTCCCATTGTACACCATCTCCTCTTCTCCCCACTCACCCAATTCTCCACGACAATACAAAGTTACATATTAGAAAACACTATAAGGAGAAAAAAACACTAAGTTGTAAACCCAAGCCATAAGCAGCCCCAACTTTAAACCCAACCCAGAAACAATTTACAATAGCTTGGTGTCCATGGCTGGCTGGGAGACTTCCCAAACATGAGCATCTGGCACAGAGAATGATGTCCCAACAACAAACACTTCTGGCCTGAGGGAGTCTCGAATATGCTTAAGTCAGCACCACTGCTCCGTGAGTCATCATGACCCCTGCTGGCACACAGAGGAACCAGAGCCCTCACATGCAGAATCATTTCCCAGTTGAGAATAATACCTCCTAACTATCAAAGCTAAAAGTTGACAAGATGGGAGGTAAAAATTCTGTGAGAGAATTATTGGGTGTAAGAGTGAAATGAGCCCTTCCTACTTGTATACATTGATTCCTGGATTCATGTATTCTGGCTATGGGGAAGAAAGTACCATATAATTGTCTCCGAATCAGAGCATATACTGCATCCTGTAAGACAGAACCCCATCATTTTAGAGTGTTGTCTCCCAACTGACACCAAAAGGAGTCTTCAGTAAGCCATTTCACCTTTTGATTAAGCCAGCTGTTTCTAGGTAACAGTATAATATAGTAAGTGTGTTAATTCCTTGGGCATCAGCCCACTGCTCATGGACAGAATACCATGACAGTGGAAAAAGCTTTCTGAGAGAGTTTACAAATGGTGGAGCTGGCAGAAGCATTACAGGCAGGGTTGGAAAATCCATATGTATAATATGTGTCTGTTCCACTGAGGATGAATTTATGACCCCTCCGTGATGCAAGAGATATAATGTTTTCAGCCTGCCACCAAGTGGCTGGCTTGTTCCCTTAGGGAATGCTGCCATATTGGGGGCTCAATGTTGACATAATCTGTTAGCAGATTAAGCACTCAAAAGTGGCAGTAGTCACATCAGCTACCTTAAGGGGAAGTCCATGTTGTTGATCCCATGCAGAGCTTTTATCCCTATAACCATAGCCGTGTTGTTCATGAGTCCATTAAGCAAGTACTGGGGTGGCTGATGAAAGCGCATAGATTTACTCCAAAATCCTAGAGGTCAATACTGTGATTCTCCTACTGCTGCTTGCCTAAGGTTTTATTCACTAACCTTATTTGCTAGAGACCCTTGAATATCATTGGATCTGCTGGATCATAAGGACCAAGCAGAAGAGCATCTTACTCTACAGCCTGGACATGTTGCAGAGCCTTTTCTTGCTCTGTTCCCCATCTGAAACTGATAGCCTTATGACTTCTTAGATGGTTCCAACTCAAAACATGATATTTATTGCCTCCAAAATCCAAAAAGCCCTATCAAGCATTGTGACTCTTTTATCACGGTAAGTTGTTCATCAACTTTTCTGTCACCTTGGAAAGGACATATCAACATGCTCCAGTCCACAGGATCCCCAGAAACTTCACTGAGGTGACAGGCACCTCAGATTTCTCTCACATGCTCTGGTTCTTGCTAAGAAATCCAAATTAACTGCTACTTTGTGCTTATCAGACCCAATCAGCATAATGGTACCAATATAATGGACAAGAGTGATGTTTTCTGGAATATCCAGATAATTGAGATCTTTGCTGACTCTAATGTAACAGAGAGCTTGAGAGTTGACACGGCATTGGGACAAGACAGTGAATGTGTACTGCTGACATTGCCAGATAAAAATAAACTGCTTCTGATAGTCCCTGCATCTTGATATGGAGGAAAAAGCATTAGTCAGATCAACCGCTGCATGACAAGTGCTAGGGGTTTTGTTGATTTGCTCCAGTAAAGTTACTCATTTATAATGGAAATTGCAATTGGAGTCATACTCTAATTAAGTTTATTGAAATCTAAAGTCATTCTCCAATATCCATTCTACTTTTTCCCAGGCCAAACAGGTAAATTAAATGGGAATATGATAGATATTATCAATCTTGCATGTTTCAAGTCTTCGATGTTGCACTAATCTCTGCAGTTCCCCTAGAAATGCAGCATTGCTTCTGGTTTACTATCTTGGTAGGGAGAGTAAGTTCCACGGGCTTCCGCTTAGCTATTTCTAACATAGTGATCCTTGTTCCATGGACAAGAGAGACAAAGAAGAAATTTTGCCTCTGGCCAAGTATATCTATTCCAATTATTATTTCAGGAACTGGAGAAATAATCAAAGGGTGGACTCCATAGATCCTATACTTTAGTGGGCCATAGTGACATTTTGGGCTCTCAGGAATTAACACCAGTTGAGAAGTAGTGTCTAGTCTTCCCCCAAAGATCTAGATATTTCCTTTCCTCCAGTGCTGTCACTTTAGTAAACGACATCAGATCTCTTTAGAAAAGGCTCAGAGGAAGATTTATATTATATACTTACAATTCTGTAAGGTTCTTCCTCAAAGGGATTCAACTTCGCCTTCAATCAAGGGGATCTGTGTTTCAGAACTGGATTAATTCTGGAAACTGGATGAGAAACCATGATTCTCCACTGTGGTGACACAAGTTAGAATTTTTTCCTCCAGGATACAAAATCAACATACAAAAATCAGTTGTGTTTCTATACATTAACAACAAATTAGCAGAAAGAGAAATTAAGAATACAATCCTATTTATAATTGCAACAAAAAGAATAAAATACCTAGGAATAAACTTAACCAAAGAGGTGAAAGACCTGTACACTGAAAACTATAAAACATTGTTGAAAGAAATTGAAAAAGACACACAGAAGTGGAAACATATTCCATGCTTCTTGGATTGGAAGAATTAACGTAGTCAAAATGTCCATACTTCCTAAGGCAATCTACAGATTCCATGCAATCCCTCACAAAGTTCTAATGACATTTTTCACAGAAATAGAAAAAATAATCCTAAAATTTACGTGAAACAACAAAAGACCCCGAATAGCCAAAGGAATCCTGAGAAAAAAGAACAAAGCTGGAGGCATCACATTCTCTAACTTCAAAATATACTACAAAGCTATAGTAATGAAAACAGCATGGTACTGGCACAAAAACAGACACACAGATCAATGGAACAGAATCAAAGGCCCAGAAATAAACCTACACATCTACAGACAGCTAATTTTCTTTTCTTATTTATTTATTTATTTATTTATTTATTTATTGTTGAGGAAGATTTGCCCTGAACTCACATCCGTTGCCAACCTTCCTCTTTTTGCTTGAGGAAGATTTGCCCTGAGCTAACATCTGTGCCAAACTTCCTCTATTTTGTATGTGAGTCACCAACGAGTGGTGTAGGTCCATGCCCAGGAAGTGAACCCGGGCTGCTGAAGTAGAGCATGCCTAACTTAACCACTAGGCCACAGGGCCAGCCCCTAGACAGCTAATTTTCGACAAGGGACCCAAGAACATACAATGGAGAAAAGAAAGTCTCTTCAATAAATGGTGTTGGGAAAATTGGACAACCACATGCAAAAGAATGAAAGTAGACCATTATCTTACACCATATACAAAAATTAACTAAAAATAGATTAAAGACTTGAATGTAAGATCTGAAACCATAAAAGTTCTAGAAGAAAACGTAGGCAGTATGCTCTTTGGCATCGGTCTTAGCAGCATATTTTCAAGTACCACATCTGATCAGGCAAGGGAAACAATAGAAAAAATAAATAAATGGCATTGCATCAAATTAAAGAGCTTCTGCACAGAAAAGGAAATCATCAACAAAACGAAAAGACAACCTAACAATTGGGAGAAGATGTTTGCAAACCATATATCTGATAAGGGGTTAATATCCAAAATATATAAAGAACTCATACAGTGCAACAACAACAAAAAACCTAACAACCCAATTAAAAAATGAACAAAAGATCTGAACAGACAGTTTTCCAAAGAAGGCATATAGATGGCCAACAGGCACATGAAAAGATGTTCAACATCACTAATCATCAGAGAAATGCAAATCAAAACAACCCTAAGATATCTATCACCTTACACCCTTCAGAATGGCTATAATCACCAAGACAAAAAATAACAAATGTTGGAGAGGTTGCAGAGAAAAGAGAACCCTCATTCACTGCTGGCAGGAATGCAAACTGGTGTAGCCTCTATGGAAAACAGTATGGAGATTTCTCAAAAAATTAAAAACAGAAATACCTTATGGGGCTGGCCCTGTGGCTTAGCGGTTAAGTGTGTGCGCTCCACTGCTGGCGACCCGGGTTCGGATCCCGGGCGCGCACTGACACGCTGCTTCTCCGGCCATGCTGAGGCCACGCCCCACATACAGCAGCTAGAAGGATGTGCAGCTGTGACACACAACTATCTGCTGGGGCTTTGGGGGGAAAAAATAAATAAATAAAATCTTTAAAGACTCAAAAAAAAAAATACCTTATGATCCAGCTTTCCCAATATTGCATATTTGTCCAGAGAACCTGAAATCAACAATCCAAAGAGGCATTGCAGCATTACTCACTATAGCCAAGAAGTGGAAGCAACCCAAGTGTCCCTTGACTGATGATTGGATAAAGAAGATGTGGTATATATATACAATGGGATACTACTCAGCCATAAAAAAAAGACACAAAGGTCCCATTTGCAACAACATAGATGGACCTGGAGGGTATTATGTTAAGTGAAATAAGCCAGACAGAGAAAGACAAACACTGCATGATTTCACTCATATGTGGAAAATAAACTAACACACGGACAGAGAGAACAGTTTGGTGGTTACCAGGAGGAAGGGGGTTAGAGGGTGGGCACAAGGGGTGAAGGGATGCATTTATATGGTGACTGACAAACAATAATGTACAACTAAAACTTCACAATGTTATAAACTATTATGACATCAATAAAAAAACTACAATAAGATATCACCTCATGCCCATCAGAATGGCTGTAATTAACAAGACAAGAAATAATAAGTGTTGGAGAGGATGTGAAGAGAAGGGAACTCTCATACACTGCTGGTGGGAGTGCAAACTGGTGCAGCCACTGTGGAAAAACAGCATGGAGATTCCTCAAAAAATTAAGAATAGAACTACCATATGACCCAGCTATTCCACTGCTGGGTATTTATCCAAAGAACAAGAAAACACAAATGCATAAAGATCTATGCACCCCTATGTTCATTGCAGCACTATTCATAATAGCCAAGACTTGGACGCAACCTAGGTGCCCATCAAGGGACGAATGGATTAAGAAGATATGGGATTGGGCCAGCCCGGTGGCTTAGTGCACTCCGCTATTGGCGGCCTGGGTTCAGATCCCGGGCGCGCACTGGCGCACCACTTCTCTGGCCATGCTGAGGCCACGTCCCACATACAGCAACTAGAAGGATGTGCAACTATGACATACAACTATCTACTGGGGCTTTGGGGAAAAAAAAAGGAGGAGGATTGGCAACAGATTTTAGCTCAGAGCCAGTCTTCCTCAGCAAAAAGGGGAGGATTAGCATGGATGTTAGCTCAGGGCTGATCTTCCTCACACAAAAAAATAAATAAATAAAGAAGATGTGGGATATACACACAATGGAATACTGCTCAGCCATAAAAAAGATGAAATCTTGCCATTTGCGACGACATGGATAGACCTCAAGGTATTACGCTAAGTGAAATAAGTCAGAGAAAGAAAGTCAAACACTGTATGATCTCACTCATAAATAGAAGATAAAAACAACAACAAACAAACACATAAAGACAGAGATTGGATTGGTGGTTACCAGAGGGGAAGGGGGGAGGGAGGAGGGCAAAAGAGGTGATGTGCACATGTGTATGGTGATGGGTGGTAATTAGTCTTTGGGTGGTGAACATGATGTAATCTACACAGAAATTGAAATATAATAATGTACACCTGAAATTTTTTTGTGTGTGTGAGGAAGATCAGCCCTGAGCTAACATCCATGCCAATCCTCCCCTTTTTGCTGAGGAAGACTGGCGCTGGGCTAACATCCGTGCCCATCTTCCTCCACTTCATATGGGACGCCGCCACAGCATGGCCTGCCAAGCAGTGCATCGGTGCACGCCCAGGATCCAAATCGGCAAACCCCCAGCTGCTGCAGCAGAGCGTGTGCACTTAAACCGCTTGCGGCACCGGGCCGGCCCCCTTCTTCGACATTTGGTTAAGCATCCATCCATTCATCTGTTAATGTTTTCACCCAATGTTTATTTAGCAGTGAGTCAAGAACTATGGAATAAAAGGTGGTCCCAGTTCTTACAGCATGTGGTCTAATAAGCCCTTTGTTTCTTTAGGAATTTTTGGATGCTCATAGAAATGCCCACTAAATTCCTGGTCTTCTAGGCTGAGTCAGCAGGTCAAGAGTATGTTTTATTTATTAGGGATTGTGGTTGGTAACTAGTAACAGACATCTAACTAAGATGGCTTGCACAAATTTATTCGTTCACATAAGAGAGTTCCGGAGACAGCCAATCCAGGACTGGTATGTTCCAGAGAGTCATCACTGAACCAGGCTTCTTCTGTTTCTTTCTTCATCATCCTTAATGCAGCTTCTATCTTCAAGGTCAAAAGATGGCTGCTGGCACTCCAACCATCATGTCAGAGCTCTGGTCAGGGAGAAGAGGAAAGTAAAGGAATCAAAGTTACAGGGCTTTCCTGGAAGCCCTCTTGCCTATATCTCATCAGCTACTACCATCTTCAAGAGAGGTTAGTTATAAAGTTTTTCTTCTGGACATGTTGCCCTTACTAAGTAAAGTTTCCCTTACTAAGAAGGGAAGAATCCATATTGGGTGGTCAACTAGCAGTTTGTAGATCAAAAGAAAAAAAACAACAATATATCTGATAAAGATTTAGTATCCAGAATATATAAAGAACTCTTACAACACAACAACATAAAGACAGATAATCCAATTAAAAAATGGGCAAAGGCCTTGAATAGACATTTCTTCAAAGAAGATATACAGATGGCCAACAAGAACATGAAAAGATGTTCAGCATCACTGGTCATTAAGAAAATGCAAATCAAAGCCACAATGAGATACCGTTTCACACCCACTAGGATGGCTATTATTTAAAAAATGGAAAATAAGTCTTGGTGAGGAGGCAGAGAAATAAGAATATTGCTGGAAATTGTACATTGCTGGTGGGAATATAAAATGGTGCAGCCACTGTGGAAAACAGTTTAGTGATTTTTCAAAAAGTTTAACATAGAATTGCCATATGATCTGGCAATTCCACTCCTAGGTATATACCCAAAAGAACTGAAAATAGATACTCAAATAGATAATTGCTCGTGAATGTTCATAGCAGCACTATTCACAATAGCCAAAAAAGTAGAAACAACGCAAATGTCCAACAACAGATGAATGGATTAAAAAAAATTGTGGTATATCCTTACCATGGTATATAATTTACCCATAAAAAGGAATGAAGTACTGATATATGCTACAACTTGGATGAAACTCAAAAACATGTAAAGTGAAATAAGCTAGACAAAAAATGGCACACATTGCCCAATTCGTTTCATATGAAAAATCCATAATGGGCAAATCCATAGAGACAGAAAGCATATTAGTGGTTGCCAGGGGCTGGAGGGAGAGAGGAATGGGGAGGGATTCTTAATGAGTGTCTCTGGAATGATGAAAAAGTTTTGAAACTAGAGAGAACTGGTTGTTGCACAAAATTATGAATGCACTAAATAACACTGAATCGTACACTTTAAAATGGTTCATTGTATGTTATATGAATTTCATCTAAATTTTTTTTTCGACTCTTTTTTTTGCAGGGGAAGTTTCGCCCTAAGCTAACATCTGTTGCCAATCTTCCTCCTTTTTTCTTCCTTTTTCCGCCCAAAACCTCAGTACATAATCATGTATAGTTGTAAGTTCTTCTGGTTCTTCTGTGTGAGCCGCCATCACAGCATGGCCACTGACAGACCAGTGGTGTGGCTCCACACCAGGGAACCGAACCCAGGCTGCCGAAGCAGAGCATTCCACACTTAACTGCTAGGCCATCAGGCCTGGCTCCATCCAAATTTTGCTAGGCCATCAGGCCTGGCTCCATCCAAATTTTTTTTTAATGAAAGAAAAATAACAAAACTGCACCCATAAGCAAAAAAGTAATGAAATTCTCCCTTTTCTTGTACAAATGGAAGAAGAGTATCTTGCTTTTCAATTATATGCATATTTTTATACTTTTATTTCAGAGACATACAGTACCACTTGAAAGAAACTGCAATGATCCAATACTAAACAAAGTTACATAAATTTCTTACAAAATTTCCTTTTGCTGAGTTGGGTTTTTTTGGGGGGGGTGATAGTGAAGTCTGAGGAGGAAGATATGATCCGTATAAAGCTTTTTTGTACTTTTGTACTGAAGTCTCTCTGTCCTCAAAGAGATGTCACGTTTCCTTATTTTCTGTAAAGCAACTTCATAATAGGCATGTGGGAAACTGAAGCTGTGTAACTTGTGTGGGGTTACACAAAGATTCCAGGGCCAAGGTGTCCAGAAGGCCCCTCTGGTCACCAGGATCAGTCGCTTGCCCAAGCGGGTTATCTCTGTGTATCCAGCCCTGGCTCACAAATCCTCTCAGCTCTGCCCCTCGGCTGCTTCCCTGCCCTGCTTGGGGCACAGGACTCTGACAAAGCGCATGGTCTTGGGGTAACCACATAGCCCTGCCCTCAGAGTCCTGCCACATCTGTGGGGTGCAAACCTCTTTACTTGTGGGAAACGTAGGCCTCTCCTTCCTCCACATCAAAGGAATCTCATTTTAGTTTGGGGGACATGCCTCTTTCCTCCACCCCTATTTTCCTCAATGGAAAGAGAAGCCAGGAAGGTTTGTCCCAAACGACTCCCAAAGCATCAAAGCACAAAGTCTGTTGTCTTTTCGATGAGGGGAGGAAAAGAAAAGAAAAGAATTTTGGCACATCTTGTTCAAGATCCTTTAAAAATTATTGAGCCCTTCTCTCTACATAGTGTCACGTATATCACCTCTGACCTGCTGCAGTGTGACTGTGGTTACTGTGGTAACTGTGTGCCTATCACAATAGTTTACGTTCAGTCAGGACGTCGTGAAATGAGCTCTGTAGTGTCTGTTCATCGTGGTCCCAATGCTCCTCCTCCCTACTCAAAAAAAGAAAACTAGCAGGGAGAGTCTTCTAAAGAACTCTTTATGGGTGGTGGGTAAGCAGACCTGGATTCAAATCCAACTCTGCCACGGATTGACTGTATGATATTGGACAAAGTAGTCAATGTTTATAAGCGTTTCATTTTCTCACCTGAAAAGCAGACGTATTAGGATTTAGTCAATTTCACTCATAATCCATTTTGTCTCTCCCTAGTTTGCCTCCCTGTACTGCAGACACTAGAAGCTAGAAACTACATTTCCCAACTTTCCTTGCAGCTAGGGTTCTGGATGAGAATTAGTTTCCATTAATTAATGCACTTACATAGAATGGAAGTCAACTTCCAGCTGCTTTTAGCTGTTTTCCAGGTCATGGTAATATGGAGTTTTATCAGGGCACTATTCCAGTTTTGACCTCCCTGCATGGTGGGGGTCAAAAATTAGTAGCAGCAAAGGTGATAGCTGGACTACATGTTCCAATGTCCAGTCGTCAACTTGATGAGAGTTAAACAGCCATTGTGGCAACAGCCACAACAGCCTCTTGGTCCCCAGAATGCATCTACAACCATATGTTCTTGAGCTCAATGGGTCTAAGGACAGCTTCTGATTCCCCACCTACCTTATTGTGGCAGAGTAACTTCCCTGGCAAGTCGCTTCTTCAGTATTCTGAAAATCATTCCTGAAGGCTTATCCTAGAGTTTTCTCCTCAAAGAGGTGCTCTTTTGTAAGTGTCTAATTCCCTGTGTTAAATTCCTTTCTGTTTAAAATACCTGGGATAGTTTCTGTATTCTACACTGAACCTCATTGGGTTTTTTGAGGATTTAAAGAGATAAAGCATTTAAAGCAATCAGCCCAGTGCCTGGCATGTGGAGAGTGGTTTAAAAATGGTAGCAATTATTATTATAACTCATCTTTCTAGTCCTTTATTATTACTACATGATGCAGAATTTCAATGTTTCTCCCTTTCTTTGTTCCCCAATCATGACTGGGCTGCAAAAGGTTCACTCAAAGAACTGAGGGACCCTGAACTTTTTCTCTGCTTTCATTTAGACTCCTTGTATTAGTCAACGTTCTCCAGAGAAACAGAACCATTAGGATGTAGGTGTGTGTGCATGTGTGCGTGCGTGCATGTACACATTGGCAACTTTGAAATTTGTAGGGCTATCCAGCTGTCTGGAAATTCTGGCAGAAGTTGATGTTGCAGTCTTGGTTCTGAAAGCAGGTCTGGAGGTAGAATTCCTCCCTCATTGCTCAGTCTTTTCTCTTAAGGCCTTCAACTGATTGGATGAAGCCCACCCACATCATGGAGGTTAATCTGTTTAACTCAAAGTCTACTGATTTAAATGTTAATCTCATCTAAAAAATACCCTCACAACAACATCTAGACTAGTATTTAACCAAACAGCTGGCTATCACAGACTAGCCAAGTTGACACAAAATTGACTATCACACTCCTCACACCATCAATCATGTCATGTGATGTTTATCTATGAATGCTAACCCACAATGCTTCGGGAAATAAGACACATTTGACTTCACTGTGTACATTCCAAAGGTTCAACGCTCCTGACTTTGCTGTGGGCATTCCAAATGTGCAATGCTCTCTCAACCAGGATCTAGATTTGGAAAGTGGTTTCTAGAGTAAATAGGAAGTGAAAAAACATTTAGTCTGGTGAGTACAGTTCATTCAGTGCGTTTAGTGGAGCATTAGAAGATTGGTAATATGAACACCACCTATAAGCCCAGCTAAAGACAAATTGCTCCTCTGCTTCAAATTTCCTTTCTGGTTTTTCTTTTCTATTTTTATTGAAATATAATTCACATGCCTAAAATTCACCATTTTAAAATGCACAATTGAGTGGGTTTTAGTCTATTCCCAAGGTTGTACAACTGCCGCCACTATCTAATTCCAGAACATTTCATCACCCCAAAATGAAGCCCTGTGCCTGTTAGCACTCTCTCCCATTCCTCCTCACCCCAGCCCTAGGCAACCACTAATCTGCTTTTTGTCTATGAATCTGACTAATTTGGACATTTAATTTGATATATATATTTATATACATGGTATTATATTATATATTAAATTATCTGTATACTTATATATATTCACATATATAATATATGACCTTTTGTGTGCGGCTTCTTTCCCTTAGCATAATGTTTTCAAGGTTCCTCCAAGTTGTAGCATGTATAAGTACTTCATTTCTTTTTATGGCTGAATAATATTCCGTTATATGGATAATACCAAATTTTGTTTATTTATTCATCAATTGATGGACATTCGGGTTGCTTCCACTTTTTGGTTACTATGAATAATACTGCTGTGAACATTCATGTACAGTTTTTGTGTGAATATGTGTTTTCATTTCTCTTGAGTACAGACCTAGGAGTGTAATTGCTGGGTCATACAGTAACTCTGCAGCAGCTGCATTATTTTATATTCCCACCAGCCATGTATGAAGGTTCCTGTTTCACCACACTCTCACCAGCACTTGTTATTTTCCATTAAAAAAAATTATTACAGCCATCCTAGTGGGTGTAAAGTGGTATCCTATTGTGATTTTGATTTTCATTTCCCTGATGACTAATGGTACTGATCATCTTTGGAGAAATGTCTGTTCAAATCCTTTGCCCATTTTTAAAATTGGGTTATTTGTCTTTTGTGTGTGTGTGTGTGAGGAAGATCAGCCCTGAGCCAACATCCAATGCAAATCCTCCTCTTTTTGCTGAGGAAGACTGGCCTTGGGCTAACATCCGTGCCCATCTTCCTCCACTTTATATGGGACGACGCCACAGCATGGCCTGACAAGCAGTGCACTGGTGCGCGCCTGGGATCCAAACCTGCCAACCCTCAGGCCGCCAAAGCGGAGCGCACACACCCAACCGCTGCACCACCAGGCCCGCCCTGGGTTATTTGTCTTTTTGTTGTTGAGTTGTAAGGGTTCTTTATTTATTCTGGATAGTGGACCCTTATCGGATATATTATTTGCAAGTATTTTCTCCATTCTGTGGGTTGTCTTTTCACTTTCTTGATAATGTCATTTGAATCACGGAAGCTTTTAGTTTTGACAATGTCATTTGAATTGCAAAAGCTTGTAATTTTGATGAACTCCAATTTATCTATTTTTTTCTTTTGTTGCTTGGGCTTTTGGTGTCATATCCAAGAAACTGGCATTAAGAAGATGTATACCTGGGCCGGCCCCGTGGCTTAGCAGTTAAGTGCTCACGCTCCACTGCTGGTGACCTGGGTTCGGATCCTGGGCATGCACTGACTCACCTCTATGCCAGCCATGCTGAGGCCGTGTCCCACATACAGCAACTACAAGGATGTGCAGCTATGACATACAACTATCTACTGGGGCTTTCAGGGAAAAAAATCAAATAAATAAAATTATAAAAAAAAAAAAAAAGATGATGTATACCTATGTTTTCTTTTAAGAATTTTATAGTTTTAGCTCTTACATTTAGGTCTTTGATCCATTTTGAGTTAATTTTTTTATATGGTGAGCGTTAGGGGTCCAAATTAATTCTCTTGCATGTTGATGTTGAATTATGCTGGCATCATTTGTTAAAAAGACTATCCTTTCCCCACTGAATGGTCTTGGCATCCTTGTCAAAAATCAATTGACCTTAGGTGTATGGGTTTATTTCTAGACTCTCAATTCTATTTCATTGATTTACATGTCTATCTTACGCCAGCAGTCTTTATTTTCTTACCAGTAGCTCATTGTGATTAAGAATGAACTCTGGGGTCAGAATGTCAAATTTGAATCCTGGCCCCAATGCTTACTTGCTGTACAATTTTAGGCAATTCCTTAACCTCTCAGAGCCTACATTTTTATATCTGTAAATGGGGATAATAATGCTATCTATTACAAGGGGAAGTTGTTAATAATCACTGAGACAATGTACATAAAGCTCTTAGCACAGTGTCTGGAATATAGTAAGCACTCAATAAATATTGTTATTGTTGTTATTTCACCATACTGTATGTGTCAGGTAGGGGCAGGCAGCAGGAGCCACCATTTCTCTGGAAACGCGTGAGAGGAGCTAAGAGGTGTGGTGCTTCAGCTTGCTCAAATTGAGCACCTGCCACATGCAATAAACTACAGAAGATGTCAAAATGAGTCAGGTATAGCCTGGCCCTCTTCCTGCCTTTGCTGAAATTGTTGATGGCCCAGCACTTGGTCCCTAAAATATGCAAAAAAAAAAAAAAAAGAGGAACTCAAAAGCTGCTGCATCTAGGTGAGACAAAATATGAAGATAAGTGATTCTTACAGATTCTGTATTTGGGTCCGATCTATAAGGCTGACACTCAAAATGGCCTCAGGCTGCTTACATATTGGTCAGTCCAGTCATGTGACACGACTGCAATTCCAGCCACAAGGTGGGCATCTTAGCCTGGATTCCCCCAGATGGCACAGCCTGAGGCTAGTGTTCCTGTGCAGGTAGTTTACTTTGGGAAGTAATCCCAGGGAATGAAGCGGGAGACTAGGCAGAGGGAAACATAGAAGAAGGAAAAACTAATTCAAGAGTGCATGCCTGAGTTGAGCACAGCCCTGAATAATGGGGCTTGATCCTGCTGGAACCATCTGAGAAGCTGTGAAAAATCACCTCAAAATTGTCCACCCATAGGCCGGAGGAGAGGAGCGTTTATCCTACAACTCCCATCTCCTTTTGGTCAAGAGTTGTCTCATGAGGTGTTAACACCCTCACACTTCCAGAAGCACCAGTGTAAGTGCCAGGTGGTTCCTACAGAAGCCCTGAGACAGAGTGTGAGATATGTGGAGGAGCTGAGGTGAGGTGCTGTCACATGACACTTGTGTGAAGTTGGTTCTCTAGGAATGATGGTGTCAAAGGAGGGCCAAGAGGATATGAGGTGAGCGCAAGAGATAGCCAATACATATAGCCACTGGCTGGCCTTCAGCAGGGGATTAATTATTGTCTTTTCCTGGTGCTTGACATCATCTGCTGGCAGGAGCAAGAAGGAGCTGAGATTAGAGTTCTAGGGGAACAACACACCTCTGTTCTTGATCTCTTGCTGAGCTCTCTGCCGAAACTGAGAACCAAGTAAACGCCTTCCCCTATTACAAAGGCTGGCAATGTAAAATAGCAAAGGACAAACAGATGCAGACTCCTAGAGGAGTTGAGACAAAGCACGTGTCCCGAATGTGGAAGACAGTGTGACAAGCGTCACTGCAATGGGTGTGCCGCAGAGACTGAGAGGAAGAAAGAGTATCCATTGGGGAAAATGATGAGGGTTTCAAGGTGTCAAGGTGGCATTTGGGACAGGCCTTGGGAAGACAGATGGATTTGGGTAGGCATGTTCTTGGGCTCAAGGACTCAGCAACATCCCCAAAGGGCCCTGTTATGAGAGGTTCAGGGATTCGATCGGAGACGTAAAAGACACTTTCCACTCCAAACAAATGGACTGAAGGTATATTTTATTATATAGAGGATAGTAAAGGCGATAGTCTGCAAACAGATCCGAATAGGTCAAATATTAAGAGGGAAAAAACATCAGCTCGACTGGAAAGGGAAAACACCCACATCGGCTGAAGAGAAATGACACAAATCAACCGGAAAGAGAAACACCAGGTTGACCGAAAAGAGAACACATCAAATCAATTACTTCATATCAAATCAATTACTTCACATCAAATCAATTACTCACAACATCCACGCCCCACTGCCGGGAGAGCCCTGTCAATCGACGCGGCTGGGCAAGGATCACACGTCCTGGGCAAGGCGTCCCTTCCACAGGTGGAACTCTCACCAGGTCTCAGTTTCCAGCAGTTTTTATACCATCAGTAATTTTCAGAGTAAGCAATTGCAGAGTTTGCAGAGCAAGCATTTAGTGTTTCCATGCACAAATGGTTATCAGTGGCGTACGTGCACTGAGCCCTCTGGTTAACGTCCCATTGTGTACGTGCATTGTTCTCTTTGGTTATCGTCCCAGCTGGCACAGATGGCCAGTCCATCCCGTGCTACGACGCTCCAAGAGCCTTGAAATGTTACAACTTGTAACTCTCTCCTTGGGAGAAAGGCCAGTTCCCACCACACAGAAAGCAGCTTTGTATTTCTTTGTGTGCTGGTGGCTATAGGTCAATGGAGCGGCCAAACATGGCTGTACTCATGTCAAGACAGGCCCTCTGCCTGGAGGGGAAAATGGGGCCCAGGAGGACAAAGTCTAGCAGATCTTACAGAAAATAGAGAAAAGTCTAAACGAATAAAAAGAAACAAAGATCTAAAACTGAATCTTTCTGCGGCTCCTTGTAGGAATTAGATAGGTAGGTGGGTGTATTAGTTTGCTATTACTACTATAACAAATTACCACAAAATTAGTAGCTTAAAACAACACAAGTTTTGTTATCATATAGTTCTGGAGGTCAGAAGTTCGAAATGGGTCTCACTGGACTAAAAATCAAGGCTGTATTCCTTTTGGAGACTCTAGGGGAGAGTCCATTTCTTTGCCTTTTCCAGCTGCCAGAGGCAGCCCCATCCTTTAACTTGTGGCTCCCTTCGATCTTAAGAGCCAGCAATGGTTGAATCACTTCTCACATCTAATCACTCTAACCTCTGCTTCCGTTGTCACATCTCCTTCTCTGACTCGGATTCCTCTTCTGCTTCCATCTTCCACTCTTGAAGACCTTGTGATTACACGGAGCCCACCTGGATGATCAGTCAGCTGATTAACAGCCTAATTCCCCTTTGCTATATAACATAACACAGTCACAGGTTCCAGAGATTAGGACATGGATAGCTTTGAGGGGCCATTATTCTTCCAACAGAGGGGATCAAGGAATAAAAATAAATTCTTTCCAGGCCTGTCCATGCTATCTGAGTGTCCCAGCCCCCATTGTTGAGAAAGTTCTTGGTGTCCACGGGCCTTACCTTGGCCGGGGCCACCTGGTTGCACATCTCGCCCACTGCAGTCTCACAGAGGGGTTGAGGACAGTGACACCGTGTGCCTGCACTCCTGCCTTTCCCCAGAGTATCTTCAGTATTCCTCATTGCCGCTCTGTAGCCTTCCCAGGTGGAGGGCTGGCTCTTCTCCAGCTCCTGCCCTTGGGCATCCTCCAAAGAAGGGAAGAGAGTCCCTTTCCTCAAGCTGCCTTCTGTGTAAGGGAAACTGTAGACAGCAAGTCATACTGGGACTCCATATCCACAGAAGACTCCATTCAATCCTGTGTCTCATGGAAGGAAGCATGAAGTCAAACATATGTGGCAATACTAAAAACCACTGAATTGTACACTTTTTTTTTTAAAACTTTATTTATTTATTTTTCTCCCCAAAGCCCCAGTAGATAGTTGTATGTCATAGCTGCACATCCTTCTAGTTGCTGTATGTGGGACGCCGCCTCAGCATGGCCAGAGAAGCAGTGCATCGGTGCGCGCCCAGGATCCGAACCCGGGCCACCAGCAGCGGAGTGCGTGCACTTAACCGCTAAGCCACGGGGCCAGCCCATGAATTGTACACTTTAAAATTGAGAATTTTATAGTATGTGAATTACATATTAATTTTAAAAGTAGTGTTACAAAAAAGTCTGTAGCAAGATTATTCATCCCTTGATTATTCATGCATTTATTAATATACTCATTGATTTAGCATATATTTGTTGGGCACTTACTAAATGGGAGTGCCAGCAGCTCACCAACTGCCTTCTCTGAGAATGCCCTCTCCCCACCAACCTACAAGGTTGGGGTCCTGGGGCCCTGGCAGCCATGTTTATCTGACTTGATTCTAACCTCTTAACCCCAGCTGATTGGAACCAAGCTGGGCCAGTCCGATTTTCTCTCCCAAGAAACTGGGACTTGGTTGTGGCCCTCTTCTCTCCACACATGCCATACGATCCCTCAAAGATGACACCTTCCCCACGGTTTCACCTCTATTATAATGACTTGCAAATCTATATGACCAAACCAGACCAGTCTCTGGAGCTGCACAGGTGTCCAACCAACTGGCCCCTGGGCAGCTCCACTTGGATGTCCCACAGGCACTTCAAACTCTGTCTGATTCTTCACTTTGCTCACATCAGAGGCTGCTTTCTATTGTCTTTTCCTGACAGGAGCTAACGTCCCAATCAAAGCCTCTGTGTCCTGAAGCAGGGACTGTGTCCTGGATTTCTTCGTGTCTTCCACAGCATCTGGCACAAAAACTCACATTTGGTAAATAAACACTGATTAGTCAGTGGGGTGAGTTCTGGCCACCTTACTCAGATCAATTATGGGTCCAATTCAGCAAAGTCTGCAAGCAGATATTGTCAAGGTTGAGTTGCTTTGGTGATTGGCAGGGTAATGCTTTGGTTTTTTTTTAGCTAATATACCAAAAATAAAATTAACTCCTAGAGTTCCCGATTGCTTTCAGACATGATGTGATTTATCACAATTCCCACTCCAAGTTGCAGAGAAGAAGAGCAAGGTCCTTGCCCCCATTGCTTAGGAAAGTCAGAGGTGCCAAAAGGCTGAAAGCCATATATTTATCTGTGGAGTTCTGAGGCTCTCTGAGTGCACTGCCATTGCCTGCTCTTCCTATGACAGAGAAAAAGTAATTGGCATTATTGAGCCCTTGCTATATGCTGGTTACTAGATATACATCTACGTCCCTGTTATCGGCTGAATTGTGTGCCCCTAAAACTCATATGTTGAAGTCCTAACCCCTAGTACCTCAGAATGTGACTGTATTTGGAGATAGGGCCTTTCAAGAGGTAATTAAGGTAAAATGAAGTCATATGGGTGGACCCTAATCTAATATTACTGGCACCCTTAGAAGAAGAGGAGATTAGGACACAGACACACACAGAAGAAAGACCATGTGAAGACTTTGGAGGAAGATGGTCATTAACAAGCCAAGGAGAGAGGCCTTAAAAGAAACCAACCCTACAGAAACCTTGATCTCAGACTTCTAGCCTCCAGAATTGTGAGAAAATTAATTTCTGTTGTTTAAACCACCTAGTCTGTGGTACTTCGTTACGGCAGCCCGAGCAAACTAATACAGTTCCAATTATCTTGCGACCAACCCTGCAAAATAAATTCACTGGCTCCATTTTATAGATAAGAAAACTGAGGCATAGAGAAGCGAAGTGACTTTCCTCATCCTCCAGCCCATCAGTGACAGGGTGGGGATGGGAGCCCAGGTTTGTCTGACATACAGACCCCCTGGCAACCAGTGTCCTTCATTCCAGGGGCTCCAGGCCATCTGGAGATTTGACAGAAATGTAGTGTGCTCCAGCTCACCTCCCCTCTCTCCCTAACCCTCGTAGGTTCTCTTGATCTCTCTCTCTCTCTCTCTGAGCACCCCCAGCCCAACCCCAGGCATTATCAATGACTCCCTGGCACAATTGCCTCCTTTGTTTCATTCAAGTCACTTAGAAACCTTTGAGTGCCCTTGTGGAGATGCTCTTCCTTGAAACCCTCATATTTTAGGGCCTGTCTCACCCCAACATCCCCAACTAGAGTTAGTATGTGTGTGGGGGTGTCTCTTCACTACTTTCCCCATCTAGAAAGCTAGGCAGAGAGTAGGACAATTGCCCACGCAGAGCAGTGCACCAGTCCGACCCCATAGTGGCTCCCACACATCATTTCATTTAATCCTCACAACAAACCTTTGAGTAAGGCATTATCATCATCTTCATTTTACAGATGAGAAAACGGAGGCACCAAGCAGTTAAGAAACTTGCCCAATGCCACATAATTAGTGACACTTGACCTAGACTGGGGTCAGGGAAGGCTTCCTTGAGAAAGGACATTTGAGCTAAAGAAGGAGTAGAAAATGGAAGAATGGCGTGTGCAAAGATCCTATGACAGGATCCTCCCTTCCCTATGCATTTGAGGCACTAAGGGAAGAACGTGTGGCTGAGGCACAGAGGTAGAGGAGAGAAGAGCAAGACGAGGCAGGGGCCAGGCTCGGCAGGGCCTTGGAGGCCTCATGGAAGGTTGGGTCTCCGACATAAAAGCAATGGAAGCCATCAGCAAGTTTTAACTAGGTCGATAATGGGATCAGCTTTGCAGTTTGAAAAGATCCTTCTGAGGACAGTGTAGATAAAAGATTACAGGGAGAGTGAGATGCAGGGAGGCCATTAGGGTCCATGGCAATAATCCAGGCAAGAGATGCTGGTAACACGGATCAGGACAATAGCAGTGGAGACAGAAACAAGTAAATGCTTTTAAGAGCCATTTAAGAGGGAAAATTGACACCACTTGGTGATGAATTGGGCATAGGGTGAGGGAGAGGCTGAGGTCCCAGGTTTCTGGATGATGTAACTAGCCGGGGATACATAGTTCATTCAGATAGGGGACATTGGACAAAGAAAAGGTGTGAGGCAAACTGTGTTCAGCCTCAGGTATATCAAATTTGAGGTAAGATACTCAAGTGGGACTATCCAATAAGCAGTAGGATGTGAGGGTTTGAAGGTCAAAAGGTAGATATAGACTGGAGATGGATATTTGGGAGTTCTATCCAGGGCCAGTCCATTTAACAGGCACAGTAGGCACGTTAGTGCCCCAATACGTTTAGAGACCCACAAAAAATGCTTTAATCTCCTTTAAATCAGAAGAAAAAAACAAACTTTTAAGCCAAAGATGTTTTAAATTTTATTTATTTTATTTTTTTCCCCCAAAGCCCCAGTAGATAGTTGTATGTCATAGCTGCACATCCTTCTAGTTGCTGTATGTGGGACGCAGCCTCAGCATGGCCAGACAAGCGGTGCATCGGTGCGCGCCCGGGATCCGAACCCAGGTCGCCAGCAGCGGAGCGCGCACACTTAACCGCTAAGCCATGGGGCCGGCCCAAAGATGTTTTAATATATAATATTAGTATATGCATCTTTACACCAATGCAGTCATAAAATATAATTTAAAAAGAAATTGTTCTGTGAGAAGAGGCCCACAAAAGTCATAATGCCACCCTGGCTGTATCAGCAAGGATACTTTCTACTACGAATATCAGAAAGCCCACTTTCAATGGCTTCAGCAGTGACAATGTTTAATTTCCCTTGTTTGAGGAAGTTCAGCATTAGGGTGACCTCCAGGGTTGGCAGACTGAGTGCTGTCAAAGACAAAGACTTTCCAGCTCTCCCCTCTGCCGTCTTTGCTGTTGGTTCCATCGTCAGCTGTTAGCACAATGGCTGCAGCAGTTCCAGGACACATCCAAACTTGGCAACATTCCCAGGAAGAAGAGAGACTGTGGCTTCCAGTGGCTCTCTCCTATGAGTGAGGAAACCTTTCCCAGGAGCTGCCCACCAAATGTCCCCTTAGTCTCACTGGGCAGGACCAGAACACATCCCCATTCCTAAACCAATTACTGGCAAGAAGCATGGAATTAATGTGATGGACTCAGACCAATCATCTGGGGTGAAATAAAGGTTAGGGAGACAACCATAATGCCTTGTCTAGAAATCTTCCTCCAAGAAGTAGGAATTGAAGCCAAAAATGTGGATGAGCTCACTCAGGGAGAGTGTTCAGAGGGAGAAGCACAGAGGATGTAGGAGCTTCAACATCTCCAGCATCTACTGAGGACTAAAGGAGCAGAGACTGAATCTGTTATGGTTCCTGCTGCAGAGGGGCTTTCTGTCTGATGGAAGAGTTGCACCATTAAACACAGCTACAAACGGACTGCAACTACAGTTGGGGTCAACACAGGGCCTGTGAGAGCAGACCAGGCTGAAGTTCCAATTGTGTGTTAATAACTGTGTGATTGGGTAGGTTACTTAAGCTCCCTGCCTCAGCTTCCTCTCTGTAAAGTACCCTATACACAGTAAGTATTAAATACATGCAGCTATTATTGTTTTGTTAATGTCCAGAATATTATATTTAGGTGGTAGGAAGCCATGGGAAGGGAATTAACAGGTAAGTGTCCTGGTCAGATCTGTGTCTTGGTTAGACGGCTTGGGCAGGTTGTGCTCTGTCCCTGCTCTGGATTTCCTCTTCACTAGGTCATCATGAGCAACTCACTGAGTTTCCCTCTGGCTGCCCCCAAGGCTGAGCCCCACTAGACCTGTCCAGGCCCCAGCAGCGCCTCCATAAAATCTCTGTGTTGGTTTTTCTGTGCTTCTGTGCCTTGGAATCAGGATGAATTACTATCCCTCCTTTCGTCCCTATCCACTGAACTATTGCCACTCAAAGACATGAATCAGGTTTATTAAGCCTCTCTTTCGTGAGCCCTGCTGCCGAGCTGCTGATCTGTACCTGTCTGCTGCTCTCCTAGCTCGGTTCCAGTCAGAGAGGCCTCAGCCTCCCCTGGTGCTGTGATGGGGGCAGGGGCAGGCGGCGGGGTGGCCACATCTTTTGTTCTTGGCGAAAGTTGATGCACCAGACTGGATCAGGCAAAGGCAGGATGCTCTGCTGTAGTGAACACAAGGCCCTTTGTTGCCATGGCTGTGGAAAAAATAGGAACAAAAAGGATAAATGTTGCATCCAAATACGCTAATAATTAGCACTTAGCACTATGGATATAAAAATCACTTCATACTAAATTACTATGATCATAATAGCTATTCTTTATTCAGCCTTCCTCCATATGGCATCCTGGCTTAGTAGTTAAGTATGTGGGAACTGGAGCCTGATGGCCTGGGTCCAAATCCTGGCTCTGCTCTTTACCAGCTCTGTGACTTTGGGCAACTTACTCAAGCTCCTCGAGTGTCAGTTTTGCATCTATAAAGCACAGACAATGAAAGTATACAATTCATAGGGTTATATGAGTTCATACTATGCTCATAAAGCACTTAAATATGGCCTGCCACATAATACACACTCAATAAATATCGTATTTTTATGTACAAGATTTAAGGCTTTAGATACATTGATCAGCTAATTTAGACCTCAAAACAAACCTGTGACATAGACGTTATTGTTATTATCTCTATTTTTCAGTTGAGGAAATCAAAACTCAGAAAGGTTGAGTAACTTTCCCAAGGTCACTCAGCAAGAAAGTAGCAGAACCCAATTCTGTCTGACTCTAAAGTCCTGTACTGGGGCCGGCCCAGCGGCGCAAGCAGTTAAGTGTGCATGCTCCACTGTGGCGGCCCGGGGTTCGCCGGTTGGTATCCCAGGCGAGCACCAATGCACCGCTTGTCAGGCCATGCTCTGGCGGCGTCCCATATAAAGTGGAGGAAGATGGGCACAGATGTTAGCCCAGAGCCAGTCTTCCTCAGCAAAAAGAGGAGGATTGGCAGATGTTAGCTCAGGGCCCATCTTCCTCACAAAAAAAAAGGGGCCGGCTCCGTGGCTTAGCTGTTAAGTGCGCGTGCTCCGCTACTGGCGGCCCGGGTTCGGATCCCGGGCGCACACCAACGCACTGCTTCTCCGGCCATGCTGAGGCCGCGTCCCACATACAGCAACTAGAAGGATGTGCAGCTATGACATACAACTATCTACTGGGGCTTTGGGAAGAAAAAGGAGGAGGGTTGGCAATAGATGTTAGCTCAGAGCCGGTCTTCCTCAGCAAAAAGAGGAGGATTAGCACGGATGTTAGCTCAGGGCTGATCTTCCTCACAAAAAAAAAAAAAAAAAGTCCTGTACTTTCCACTGCACCAGGTCACTGTCTTCCATGAGCTCTTGGCAAGAGGTCCCACATCAGTGTGATAGTACATTGTTGGTGACCGTTTCACAAATTCCTCCTCCCTTTTGTTGGAATTGGAACACATGCGGTATTTTCAGAATGAAGGACAGAGGAATCCTGTGTACAAGGCAGCTTGATCAATGGTTTCTCTGCTCTCCAGCCCCACTTTATGCCCAGGCCGCTGACCTGCCCTAGAATGTACAAGGCCCAGTCTCTGGTGAAAGTGAAAGGCCAGCTAGGGAGGAGCAGAGACACGGCCGGGCTCTGGGGAGGACTCGCTCAAGCTCTACCTGTCCAGTGACTTGGCATCAGAGTGGAGCCACAGGGCAGCACCGGGCCACTGGGCACCAGGCCACATCAGGTCCAGGGGCTGGGCAGGTCTGGGGCTCAGACATCCCAGGACAGATCTCATACCGTAAAAGTCTCTGGACATCACCAAGGAAATAAAGTCAACAGCACGGCCCAAAGCATTTTCCCACCGGAGAACTTAAAGTTCTTGAAGGACATCTGCATTTTGTTTTTTAATATAAGAGGATCCCAGAGTCTGGTTTATTACACCTCCTGTGGAGTGGATATCTGGCTGCTAGACCAATGAGTGCCCATCAGGACTCTGACCACTGCCCAGCCCAGTCAGGCCTCTACATGACCAATGGCAGTCCTCTGCTCGTACAACCAACTCATGGTTAGTATTCAAAAGCAGCTCAATTTCTAAACAACCACCTGGGCAAAAATAAAACTCAGCCTTACAATATCTCTGGGGAAGAGGTGGCTGGCTATATCATTAATTGCAACCATTCACTGAGCCCAAACTTTGGGCAAGGCATGTGCTTAACATGACCCTTGTCACAGCCCCCAGCCATCCCCCCACCCCTCACTCGTCCCTCTAGTTTATGGCTACTCCTGATGGCTGCCCCCTTGTGCCTCTCCTTGTGCCCAGATGTCCATTTGCAATCAGATAAGAGCTGTCTCGGTTCATCCTGGACTCTAGGAAACACAGCCCTGGCTCCTCAGTGAGGCCACAGCCTGGTGTCAGGATGACAGCCTGTGAAGGGGCCTCTTGGAGGTCCGCAGGCTGTGTCCATATCTAGTTCAAGATGGCAGAGCCCACTCATGTGTGGACAGGCAAGCTTTCAATGCAGTGTGGACTCCCCCAGGCCCTGACCACAGGCCCTCTTCCTCAATCCTGTCCGCCCACATCTGCCTCTTGCTTTCTACCCATATAAGAGTAGAAAGTACTTTCTACTCATTATCCCCGGGACTCCCAAATTAAGACTAGAGCAGGAGGGAAATGGCCAGGCTGCAGATTCAGTGACAATAGCAGGAGCTCTGTAGTTGGACAGACATAAATTTGAATTTTACCATGTTACTTAACAGCCGTGTAATTTGGGCTGGTCACTTAACCTCTCTGAGTTTCATTTTTCTCATCTCTGAAAGGGGAATTATCTTCTGTTCTCTTAGGGTTTCTGTGAGGATTATAAACAATACACATAAGTGTATTATACCCAATGGCACTTAATAAATTGTAGCTATTGTCAGACATAGGTGAGTCTCTTTGTATTCATTTAAAATATGTATACTTTCTCTCCCTAAATTCTTACAACCACCAGGCTACAGGGTCAACTCACCAGTGGTGTTGCTGTGAGGGGCTTGGCTGGGTTGCAGCTGAGCTCTCCTGCTGGGCCTAGACCTTAGTCTGGTGCAGACATGGGGATTTCATTCCCTCTGTCCATAGTTGGGTGACTAAGCCTCTCGATTTGCCTGGGATTGTCCCAGTTTTAGAAATGAATGTTCCATATCCAGGGAGCATTGAAATTTCAGTCTTGGGAAAGCTGGGATGGTTGGTCATCCCATCAAGACAGCTGGCCCAGAGCAGATGGAGAAGGCATCAGACCTGGTGAAGAAGCTGGGTTTCCATAATCCTTCCATGCTTGTTGGATGGATAGGCCACCTGGGCAAGCACTTGGCCCCTCCATCTAGGTTCCCCGCCAAGGCCTGGTTAAACTGAGCCAAGGGTGACACCTTGAGGTCATGTGGAAAACTGCACTCTGGTAATCACTCACCTGGCCCTTGAGGCCTTAGTTGGTTAATTAATAAATACAGTCATGCACTGCATAACTTTGGGGTAACGACCGACTGCATATACGACAGTGGTCCCATAAGGTTAGTACTATATAGCTTAGGTGTGTAGTAGGCTATACCATCTAGGTTTATGTAAGTATTATAGGGGAGAAAGAAATTTTCCCCTACCCTTCTGGGTTCTTCCAGCTAGTCTAAGAACTAAATTGACATGAGATAGATTAACAGGAGAAAAACAAACAAAAGTTTAATAATATGTATACATGGGAGAAATCCAGGAAAACCAAGTAACTTGCCAAAATGGCCAAAGCCCTCACCTTAAATACCATCCTCAGCTAAAGACGAAAGATGATGTTGGGGGTGGGGAGAGTCAGGGACTTCAAAAGAAAGAAAGGTAATTCACAGGTAGGTAAAAAGAAGCAAAGTTTGGAAAACAAGTGTTTGGTCACACAGAAACAGAAGAACACAGAGGGGAGCCCAACAAAGAGGCTTTTCTAGGTGCGTGCCTCCCTGTCCACCACCTAGTTCATGTGATGCTAAAGTGATAGCTCACTTGCTGAGACAGGTTTTTTAATCTGAATTATTTAAGGCAGTTATGGGAGAGGTAACAAGAAAAGCTTTCTGAGTCTTTTCTTTCTTAAAAATAATCAGCCTAGGGGCTGGCCTGGTGGTGTAGTGGTTAAGTTCACGCACTCCACTCTGGCAGGGCGGCCCAGGGTTCGCAGGTTCAGATCCTGAGTGCAGACCTATGCACCACTCATCAAGCCATGCTGTGGTGGCGTCCCATATACAAAATAGAGGAAGATGGGCCCAGATGTTAGCTCGGGGCTAATCTTCCTCAGCAAAAAGAGGAAGATTGGCAACAGATGTTAGCTTAGGGCCAATCTTTCTCACCAAAAAAATAAAAATTAAAAAAAAATAATCAGCCTAAAATAATCCTCATGTTAAAGACACACATTTGGGGGTGGAAAATTTTGTTCACCTTCAGTACACTCTGTGATGTTTGCACAACAACAAAATTGCCTAACAACGCATTTCTCAGAACGTGTCCCTGTCGTTAAGCGACACATGACTGTATTTATCGAGCTCTCAACATGTGCCAACCCTTGTGGTAGGCACTGGGTGTAAGTCTCAGGAGTCTTGGATGGCATCCTCAAGCAAGCTAAATTTATGCAGAGACCTACTGATTGAGAAGGTGCTAGACAGGTCAAAGCAGGAGAGAAAGAAGGAGCATTCCAGGCAGGAGGAACAGCAAAGACAAAAGCTCTGAGTAGGAAGGAGCATGAAACTTTCAAGAAACTAATTACAGTATGGAGGAGGGGGTAGTGGTGACAAGAAAAAGCTGGAAAGGTTGTCAGGGGCTAATCAGCCACAGGAAATTGTTTTGTCTTTACCCTAAATGCAATCAGAACTTAGTGAAGGGTTTTAAGTAGGACAGTAACATAATCAGATCTGCATTCTCAAAGCTAACTCTCGCTGCAGGGTGGACACTGGTTTAGAAAGTAGTAAGCCTAAAGCCAGGGAGGCGATTAGAAGGTCATTGCAGTGTCCAAGTGGTACAGACCATAGGGACGTGCACTTGGGTGGTGCAGGGGGATGAAGAGAGATGTGTGATGGTTTGAGAAATACTATGGAAATAGAATGGGCAGGGACATGGTGATTGACTGGAGGTGAGGGCTGAGGGACAGCAAGGTTCAAAAATGACTTGCAGGTTTCTGGCTAGGACCACTGGAGAGCAGTGGGACAGCTGCTGAGACGGGAGCACAAGGCAGAGGACAATGTTGTGCATGTTGAATCTGAGGTGCCTGTGGGACATCCAAGTCAAGAGGGCAAATGAGCAGTTGAATAAAGATCAGGAAGGGGGACATAAATGTGGGGATCATCTGCATATAGATGGCAACTGAAGCCCCGAGCAGCGCCAACATTTAAAAGTAGGAAGAGGAAATAGAATGTAACCAGAGGAAAACCAGGAGAGTATTGTTACTGAGCAAGGGCCTCTCCACCCACCTGAGGTGCAAAGGCCAATACTATGGTACGCAGGTCTTTGAGGGAAGAAGCAGTTTATTACCCAGTCGATTGGTAAGGAGACAGAAGGAAAGACTTTCAACTCCGTCTCCCCGATCCAGTGTATGGGGCAAGGTTTAAGGGCTCAGGGAGGTCAGACTGGTATGTGGATGCGCTGGCAGGATTAGTTGCATTGGCAGACCAAACTTTTCTCTTCTGTGCATGCTCCTGCCTCCCCATCCCTGAAAAACATCCTTAACATTCCGTTGCTAAAGCACAGTAAACAAGGGTAAAGTTGTTAGGTAGATTTAAGTCAGTGCCTTCTTTATTGATAAGAGTTTCTAGAGATTTAGTCATCCTCTCCTTCCTGGCACAGAGAGGAAGGCAGCTCTCACAAATGGAGATTTTTCTTATAAATGTAAATTTCGCTTACAAATGGGTAACTTCTACTAGGTTTTCAGAGCTTTCCCTGTGTCTGCTGTTTCTTAAAAATAATCAGCCCCAAATAATTCTTATACCAAAGAGGCATATTTTGGAGTGGCAAATTCTGTTCCCAGTCCTGTGGTTACAGTACGGTGTTATGAAAGCCAGGGCAAGAGTGTTTCAGAAAGGAGCGGTCAACTGCATAAAACATTTCTGAGAGGCAGATGAGATCTGAAAATTGTCCATTGGACAACGTGAAGATCACTGGAGACCTTAGATCCTTCTAAGGTGGAGTGATAGAGAGAAGCCAAATTAGAGCAAGTTGTGGAGTAAGTAGGAGGTGAAGCAGTGGAGAAAGCAAGTGTAGACAACTCTTTAAATAAACTTGGCTAAACTATCACAAGTCGGGCTGGCCCCGTGGCTTAGCGGTTAAGTGCACGCGCTCCGCTGCTGGCGGCCCGGGTTCGGATCCCGGGCACGCACCAACGCACCGCTTCTCCGGCCATGCTGAGGCCGCGTCCCACGTGCAGCAACTGGAAGGATGTGCAGCTATGACATACAACTATCTACTGGGGCTTTAAAAAACAACAAAAAAAAAACTATCACAAGTCACAGAGAGTGTAATTAGGTACAACTTTTTTGAAAGGCAATTAGGCAGAATTTATGAAAATTAAAAGTACACGTAGCCTTCACCCCAACAATTCTATTCCAAGAAGTTAGCCTACAAACGTACTTCACGTATGCACAAAGACCTATGGAGAGGATATTTACTCTGGCATTTTATAAATAGCTAAAGTGGAACACAACTTGCCTAATCATCAATAGGGGCCAGTTAAATTAACTGTAACACATCCACACAATGGGATATTATGTAGCCATTAAAAAGAACATGCTTGGGCTGGCCTGGTGGCGTAGTGGTTAAGTTTGCACGCTCTGCTTCAGCAGCTCAAGGTTCACAGGTTCGGATCCCAGGTGTGGACCTACTCATCGCTCACCAAGCCATGCTGTGGCAGGGTCCCATATACAAAAAAACTAGAGGAAGACTGGCAACAGATGTTAGCTCATGGCCAATCTTCCTCATCAAAAAAATAAAATAAAATAAAATAAAAAGAACATGCTAGATTTATATGTGCTGAAATGGAAATATAGCCAAGACTGGAAGCATTAAGAAAAAAGGAAAGCGGGGCTGGCCCCATGGTGTAGCAGTTAAGTGCACGCGGTCTGCTGCTGGTGGCCCGGGTTCAGATCCTGGGCACACACCAACACACCGCTTGTCAGGCCATGCTGTGGCAGCGTCCCATATAAAGTGGAGGAAGATGGGCACAGATGTTAGCCCAGGGCCAGTCTTCCTCAGCAAAAAAAGGAGGATTGGCATGGATGTTAGCTCAGGGCTGATCTTCCTCACCAAAAAAAAGAAAAAAAAGAAACAAGGAAAGCTATATATGTTGTAGGAGATCAGAATTGGCCATCTCAAAGTTTGTCTCTTTACCTTGATTATTTTCTCTAAAAGAAACTTTGACCTCCTCTCCCTCCTCCCACTAACTGCCTAAAAGAATTTAACTCTGGGTATGGATAGACTGGGAGGGTCCTTGCTCAGCCGTTCCAAGTAAAAGCAAAAGTTATCTTTTGTAAGAGACATTTACATTCGTAAGGGAAATCTCCATTTGTAAAGGTATCGCCCTCTCTGTACTAGGAAGAAGGGGGAATGACCTTATCTCTAGAAACTCTTATCAGTATGGAAGGTGAGGACTCAAATCTACATACTCTTTTTTTTTTTTATAATTTTATTTATTTATTTATTTATTTTTACCCCCAAAGCCCCAGTAGATAGTTGTATGTCATAGCTGCACATCCTTCTAGTTGCTGTATGTGGGACGTGGCCTCAGCATGGCCAGAGAAGCAGTGCGTTGGTGCGCGCCCAGGATCCGAACCCCGGGCCGCCAGCAGCGGAGTGCGCACGCTTAACCGCTAAGCCACGGGGCCAGCCCTACATACTCTTGTTTACCGTGCTTTTCTGGTAATCTCCCCTAGCTGACTCCCCCACCCCCAATATCCTCCTTTGTCTTTCTATTTAAGAGGAGAACCTCTGCCATTTTGACGAGAAACTCAGTTTCTCTGGTCTCTCCCATGTATACATGTTATAAAGCTTTGTTTGATTCTCTCCTGCTATTCGGTCTCATGTCAATTCAATTCGTAGCCCAGCCAGAAAGGACCCAGAGTGGGTAGAGGATAGGTCTTCCTCCCTTCAATGTGCTTGTATAAATGCATAGAAAATGCTAAAAAAAAAAAAAAAGGATACACAAGAAACTCTTCATAGTGATTACCTCGGCTGAGTGGTCACAATAAGGAGAATTTTACTTTTCATTTTATGTTTTTTCATATTTTGGATTTTTATGGCGAGTATGTACAGTGAAGTTTTACATAATTTATATATCTTTAAAACCTAATTTTTAGGGTTTGGCTGTGAAGAAGAGAATGATAGAAAAGTAGTTGTAGCGGTACGCAGGACAGAGGGAGGGCTTTTTTTTTTCAGCTGACAGAGACCTGAGGATCTCTCTCAAAAGGGAAAGAGTGAAGATAGAAGAGAGAGTGAAGCTGGGTACCTGAGGGTTGCTGTAGATATTCAATAAGAACATGACTGCCTTTTGACCTTGTTCCCAACACAGACATAGATGACTCTTGTCAATTTGCTGTTTTCTTGTTTAACTTGAGGGGTGACTCGGTCTCCAGGTTTTGTGAGCTTGTTTTGCAGAAGAAAGAGAATGCCTTCTGGGAGGTTGTGACCACCAGATGGCCGGCCCCCAGCAGCAGTTGCAGATTGCCCAGGGGCTTATCAGGAGTGACCCCTTTGTTTCTTCGAAGCTCCTCCTGCCAAGTCCCTAGCTCTATAAAACTCCCCTGCTTTTTGCTCTGGTTAAGGCGGCTTTGAGTGAACCCACGCTCCCACCTTCTTGTTTTGGCCAACTCGAACGGGGCCTTTCTCCATTTCCAAGCACCAATGTCTCAGTGTTTGGCTTGCTGCACATGGGGCACACGAATTTGAGATTAAGAGATTTGGTATCAAGAGGAAAATCAGGACATCAGGAAAGGGAGCTCACTAAAGACGTGAGTTTTGGTGGGACCCGGAGCCCTGGTGCAGTTTACCCAGGAGGGAGTCTTCCTTCACCACGACAGGAGAAGACGAGAGAGTGCATCAGGAGGTCTTTAGATTTGGTGGCAGTAAATTGAAGTAAATACCAACCAATGGTTCCCACTCCCCTTCTACTTCTAGCAAGGGCCCCAGAGCACTAGTAGAGAGCATGCCCTAGAGCTATGGAAGTGAAAAGCCACCTCTTCCCCAGGAAGCTCCCAATCTAGGGAGGGATTTAATTACTGACAATTGCCAATCCAGTACACTTGCTCTCACCTTGAGGCCTTTGTATAAACTGTGCCTTCCACCCAGACCACTTCACTCCACTGCCATCCTCTAACGCATAAATGTGCCCCTCACCTTGTCAATTCTTACTCAACTTTCTGGTTTCAGTTTAAAGGCTCTTCCCCTGGGAAGCCTTCCCTCATCCTCCAGACACTGTTAGAAGCAACAGCCTCCTCACTGGCCTCCCTATTCTGCCCTTGTTCCCAAACAGCCTTTTATCAACACAGCAGCCAGAGAGGTTGAGTAGAAACGTGGAGTCCAATCATGTCACCCTTTAGCTCAAAACCTTCCAATGGCTTCCTATCTCACTCAGAGCAAAAGCCAAAGTCCTAACATGCTACAAAATTTGCCTATGGCTACTACTCTCCCCCTCCCTATCTTCTTCCAGCTGCACTGGTCTTCTGATCTGACACACCAGCCCCATTCTTGCCTCAGGGCCTTTACACTTTTTCCTCTTGCTCCCTCACTTCCTTCAGGAATTAACTCAAAAGTCACCTTGTTACTGCCCAAGGGCGGGGGGGGGGGGGGGGGGGTTGTCTGTCCGCCACAAGACATGCCAATAGTCAAGAGGCAAGGAGGTAGGAGAGGAAGGACTTCTTATTACAGCTTGCTAGCAAGGGGGAAGATGGCTGACTAATGTCCAAGAGAACCATCTTAAGGGGGGCACAGAATCTTAAAGCAGTTATATAGGCCAGCGGGTTATAGTGGAGGAAGTTAGGAAATGTTGAACCCGTTGGTGTTGCAGATTGGGAGTTGCCACATCAGATCTTTCAGTTGTCATGGATATCAGCACAGAATCTCTGTCCAGAGGCCACCACATTCCTAGAGAACTCAACAGAACAAAGTTATCATCTTATCGCAGCTGGGAGGGCCCGTAAAATCTACACAGCCTGTGAATCCCCCAGAGAAAGACCCTTACTGATCTAGGCAAAGGGGCTGGTGAGTCAGGGGTATTCATAGTTCCAACATGGCTTTCTTCTATAAGACGGCTTCCCTTACGCTAACTTTGTGTTGAGCCGGTATCAACTTTCTTGAAATTCTGACATATGCTACAACATAGATGGACCGTGAAGGCATTACGCTAAGTGAGATAAGCTAGTCACAAAAAGACAAATGCTGCATGATTCCACTTACATGAGGTACCTATGTTACTGAAACCAAAGTGGGCTCGCCTCCTGGCAAGTTAAATCAGACTCTCTGCCAGAAGTAGTTGTCACACAAAGTAAGGTATATTTGCAGCCAATAGGAGACCGTGCAGAGTCATTTCCAAAGTCATGGTTCTCCCGGAACAAAAGGAAGCGGAGACTTTTGATTTCAGTTGGGGAATGAATATTCAAAAGGGAGAGGTGGATATTTGCCTGCACAGGCTCAGTAAGAAAACACGCTTCCACATACACTGCAGGTTACGGTAATAAGGCCTAAGCTCCTCCTAGAGAGATCTTAGCATTAAAAATAAGGCAAACAGGGCTGGCCCGGTGGCGCAAGCGGTTAAGTGCATGCGCTCCGCTTCAGCGGCCCAGGGTTCAAGGGTTCAGATCCTGGGCATGCACTGATGCACCGCTTGTCAAGCCATGTTGTGGCAGTGTCCCATATAAAGTAGAGGAAGATGGGCATGGATGTTAGCTCAGGGCCAATCTTCCTCAGCAAAAAAAAAAAAAAAAAGGAGCATTGGTATCTGATGTTAGCTCAGGGCTGATCTTCCTCACAAAAAAACAAACAAAAATAAGGCAAAGGTCATGGGTGTAGCTCTTGCAGTGAGGCTTGTTCTGGTTCAGGGTAGTTGGTGGTTGCATCTCCACAAAAAGGAAAAAAAACAATTTGGAAAAATACTCAAATGCCTCTGAACCCACCCTTGAGTTCCTTGGGGCAATTAGTCAGTGACACCTGGAGAAGCCAAAATCAGAGACAGAAAGTAGAATAGTGGTTGCCAGGGGCAGAGGGGAGGGGAGAGTGGGGGATTATAATTTAACCAGTACAGAGTTTCAGTTGGGCAAGATGAAAAGAGTTCTATAGATGGATGATGGTGATGGTTGCATAACAACGTGAATGTACTTAATACCACTGGGGTGTACATTAAACATGGTTAACATGGCAGAAGGCGGGCCGACCCAGTGGCGCAAGCGGTTAAGCACACGCACGCCCTGCTGCGGTGGCTAGGGGTTCGCCAGTTCAGATCTTGGGTGCCCACGGAGGCACTGCTTCGCAAGCCGTGCTGTGGCGGCGTCCCGTTTAAAAAGTGGAGGAAGATGGGCACGGAGCTTAGCCCGGGGCCAGTCTTCCTCAGCAAAAAATGAGGATTGCCAGATGTTAGCGCAGGGCTGATATTCCTCACCAAAAAAAAAAAAAATGGTTAACATGGTAAATATTGTTATATATATTCTACCACAATAAAAAATAATAAAAGTCACTTTCTCTGTAAGATCTTCTGAGCCACCCCTTGTAAAATGTCAAGCCCTCCACAAGCAGACACAGGGACTGAGTCATGGGCAGGGGCAGGTCCAAAGGGCAGGAGCTCCCTGGGGGAGTCACCTCCGGGAGAAGAGAAAGGGAAAGAGCTCTGGCAGGGGGCGGGGTCAGAAAGGAGGGAGCTTCCGGGTCACCTCCGCAAGAAGGGAAAGGGGAGGGAGCTGGGGAGGGGCGGAGCCAGGAGGGTGCGAGTTCCAGCGGCATCCTTTGCCGGCTAGGAGACGGAAGAGAGGGCAGGGGCTGGAGTCAGGAATTCGGACGAGGGGCAGTGCGCCTCCACTAGCCGCTGGACCTAGGCGGAGATCTGCAGGAGGGATGTGGTTCCACAAGTTCGGGTCCTCGGCCCTCCACAGCCCCCGCCTCCACCTCTGCTGACCTGGCCACTGTAGAAGGCAGATGCGGCAGGAGGCATCCAGCAGCGCCACTGCCTCGCATCGGCCCTCAGTGGCGTCATCCAGTTCGCCTGGGGTCTCAACCTGTGCCCCCAACCTCTGCATCTGTAGCACCGGCAGGAGGGCAATCTCCACCAGGCTCAGAGGATCCATCTTTTGAAAGTTCCTCAGGGTCCTGACCCAAAGGGGACAAGGGGTCCTACGTTGGTCACGGCCCAGACGCCAGCAGGGCTGCAGTAAGTGAAGTGTGGCCCAGAGGGAGACCAACATCCATGACCACCGCTACCCTCAGCTGGCCTCTTTAGAGCCCAGTCTGTGCCCTGGGTCAAGGTCAAGCACATTGCCCTTGCAGGGCAACGTGCCCTTGCAGTCCAGCCAAGATCACCCTTTTCTTTCAGGGAGCCCCCACTTAGCCTCCAGAAACCCATGCTCCCCGTCAGGAGCAGGTGAGAAGTGATGGGTCAGGCATCCTGTTTCTGCTCCCTCTGTCCATACCTAGGGTCCTCAACTGGAAACTCCTTCCACTGGACCAAAGGCCTGGAGGCAATAGCTGCTCACTTGGTGCCCTGACTCTGACAGCCTGTTCTATCTTGGGGCCCTGACCATGATAGCTGGGGCAGGATAGCGTATTCCGCCCCAGCTCTCACAGAGCGCTATTCCCAGGGCCTCTTCCCCCAGAATCCACCACCAAAGCCAGGGCCTTCCCAGTGCCTTCCCAGTGCTCTGGCTTACGGAGGAGTAGTCCTACAGTGCCTGTTATTCAGGTCCTACTGCAGCTCCTCTTCTTGTGACCCCCTCACCGACCCTACCCCCCCACCCCCGGCCGCTTTTGTATGCTCTGACCCCACACAGCCAGGCCCAGGTTCACAGGCTAAAACCTAGACTCCTTGCCAGGCTGCATCATGTATTATCTCATTTAATCACAACAACCCTATGAAGCACTATTATTATTCCCATTTTTACAGATGAGGAAACTGAGGCTCAGAGAAGTTTAATGTAACTTGGCCACCAGTCATACAGCTAGTAACTGTTGGAGGTGGATTTCAAACCCAGATCTGTCTGGCTTTTGGAACCCATGTTCTCAAATTCACTGGTCTGCAGAGTAGCACCAACTGCCCTTCACCATCACTGACCAGCTTTTGGGTACTGCCCCCGGGCTGCAGGCCGGAACACCCAGCCAGACCTCTTTTTCTAAACCCATCATATCCTTCTCCCTCTTGCCAATGAAACTCAACTGTAAGTCATCACATCAGGCTGCCTGACAAATGAATCTCTTTTGCAATGCTTTGGACCATGGCATCCACCCCAAATGCCTACCCCACCTCATGCTCCACTGCTCCTCTGAGGCTTTGGTTCACATTCCTCACTGCCCTTTTGCTTATGCCCTTTGCCCTTCTTGGAAAGCCCTTCCCAAGCCCTTTGAGAGCCACCAGCTGAAGACCCAGAAGACTCCTCATTTCCTCAATCCAGTGATCTCACACAATTCTGGGTCTCAAGGTCAGAAATACCCCCAGAAAGCTCCTCTGGCCCAATACCCAGTCAGGAAGCTGCAAAGAGCAAGGAGGGCTTGAGTTCTACTCCTACTAGGGTCGGAAGGGGGACAAAGGACACCGTTGCAGTTGTTTCTTTCAGGTCCTGAGCCACCGGTTTTTCCTCCAAATCTTGTTTGGGTCAAAGGGGTAAAAGATGTTGAGAGAGAAGTGGGATTGAAGAAAGACAGGTGTAGTTGAGAGACTGCCAGAGAGAAAGGAGAGACGTGTGGGAACCATAAACATAGACGGCCTATCTTCCTATAACATCAATTTCTCTGGACTATTTTGGGGAGGGAATGAAAATCTGTAACTTAAAACATTTTAATATTTTTTAAAGCTTTAAGGGAACATTAGGACTTGAAAGCAAAATTCTCCAGAATTTTAAGTTAAAACATGAAATTGCTAAGAAATTCCGTGCTTGTAGGGGGAGAATTTGGGCTCCTCCCCCAACTGGGGGTGATTCCCTTTGCTGCAAGGCTGGGTGATAAGCGAGAGCCCAGCGCCTGGCACCAAGTGAAGGTAGCTATGGTGATCTCTGGGGGCCGGGGAAGTGAGGCTCAGTGCCCGAGGGTATGACCCAGCCAGAGGCTCTGGGAAGGAGCAGCCCTGCGTCTCGCTGTATCCTTGGCGACAGGATCTGGGCGGGAGGCGGGGAACGTCAGGCGCGGTCAGTGGCTCCGCCCACTATCTCCAGCTCCGCCACGGCATTGGCTCCACGTGGTTTTCACCACCTGCGGCGCAGACCCGGTGGCCCCGGGGCAGCTCCAGCTCCAGCTCCAGAGCTGGCGTGGCGGGGAGAACTGCGAGCCCCCAACGGGTCGGTTTGTGACTTCTCCCCTGAAAACAGCGAGGAACGCGCCGTTCGGGCAAAACTGGACTCCAGCTTCCGACGACAACGTTGGGACGGAGAATCTCGGAGTCCCGAAGGACAAGTGAGCGGCCTCAGGGGAAGGACGGCTCGAGGTCACCATCCATACCGCCATGGCTGCGCCCGCCCGCCGTCTGTGCCACATCGCCTTCCACGTGCCCGCGGGGCAGCCCCTCGCCCAGGATCTGCAGCGCCTCTTCGGCTTCCAGCCCTTGGCGGCGCGGGAGGCAGACGGCTGGCGGCAGCTGGCCCTGCGCAGCGGCGACGCAGTCTTTTTGGTGAACGAGGGCGGGGGGCGCGGGGAGCCGCTGTACGGCTTGGACCCGCGTCATGCCGTGCCCAGCGCCGCCAACCTGTGCTTCGACGTGGCGGACGCGAGCGCCGCCACCCGGGCGCTGTCCGCGCGAGGCTGCAGCGTGCCAGTGCCCCCTGTTAGCGTGCGGGATGCGCAGGGCACGGCCACCTACGCCGTGGTCAGCTCACCTGCAGGCAACCTCAGCCTCACACTGCTGGAGCGCGCCGCCTTCCGCGGGCCCTTTCTGCCCGGCTTTGGACCAGTACCCTCCGCAACCGGCCCGGGCTGGGTCAGCCACGTGGACCACCTGACCCTGGCCTGCACCCCCGGCAGCTCCCCAACACTGATGCGCTGGTTCCACGACTGTCTAGGCTTTCGCCACCTGCCACTGAGCCCAGGTGAGGATCCAGAGCTGGGCCTCGAGGTGGCAGCAGGGTCTGGACGCGGGGGGCTGAAGCTTACCGCCCTGCAAATCCCCCCAGGCAGCGCCGTCCCCACCCTTCTGCTGGCGGAATCCCTGCTAGGGGCCGCCAACGGACAGGACCAGATAGAGCAGTTTCTGGCCCGGCACAGGGGGCCGGGCCTGCAGCACGTAGGGCTGTACACGCCCCACATCCTGGAAGCCACTGAGGGGGTGGCCGTGGCTGGGGGGCAGCTCCTGACTCCTCCTTCGGCCTACTATCTGCAGCCGGGAAAGGAAAGACAGATCCTAGCTGCGGGGCATGAGCCTAGCCAGCTGGCCCGACGGGGAATCCTGCTAGATGGCGATAAAGGCAAGTTTTTACTTCAGGTCTTCACCAAGTCCCTCTTCGCAGAGGACACCTTCTTCCTGGAGCTGATTCAGAGGCAGGGGGCCACAGGATTTGGCCAGGGCAACATCCGGGCCCTGTGGGAGTCGGTGCAGGAGCAAGCTGCCAGGGGCTGAGAAGCCTGAGGGCTGGAACTGGGTGCTGTCACCTCTCCTGGAGCCCTGGGGAGTCCAGCACCAGGCCTGCGGGAACTGAGAAACACCTAAGGGCCTGGAGTGAAAGACTTTGTCCCTAGGGGCCAGGTGTGGCCTCTATCTTAGTACCTGCCAGAAGTTGAATCTCTCACTGGGGTCCAAAGAGGTGGGATTTTTTTAAACTGTGAAACACTTTTTACATAGTCTATATTTAATATATACAGAAGATATAAATAAAGGAATTACACGATTAGGGAATAGAACATAACCAATACTTTTGAAGCCTCCTTGTGTCTTTCTCTGATCCGATTTCCCGCCATCCCACCCACAATTTTATGATTATTGCCCTTTGCTTTTCTGTATTGTTTTACTGCATATGTAATATATCCCTAAATAAATGATTTAGTATTTAAGGTAGGAATTTAAGACAACAAATCCTCCCCTGTGCTTCCACTCTCCCTAGGGAGCAGCCACTGCAGGTAGGAGGGGCCGGGTCAGGGCTGAGCCCACCTACTTGCTCTAGGGCGATACCACTGCTCCAATCAGAGCTGAGCAGGGACCTGGACCGCGGGTGTTAGGTGTCAGCCACTGGCAGGGGCTCCTTGCAGCTGCCTTCTCCCTCTCCCGGGGGCTGGGAGAGGACAGATCACTTTGGACAGAACACCCCCCTCCAGCTGCCCCGGGCTGGCTGGGAGCTCAGCCAGTGGAAGTCAGGACTAAGTAGGACTTTTGGGCTCCCTATGAGGGTGCTAGGGAGAGGATGGAAAGTCTCCAAAACAACTACAAAAATAAGCACTTTATTAAACAAATTCTCAGCGGGATGGGGCTTCCAGAGGCGTCACTGGGCCGCACTGTTGAGGTTTGTATCATTGGGGATGTGGGGCTGAAAGAAACTATCCAGGACCTGCTGGCCTGGGCTCAGCTTTTTCTGGCTGGACAGAGTGGATCTTTTGGAACCCTGTGCAGAAGCCAAGAGAAGCAGGCACTGAGGGGGCAGCAGAGAATCCTCTCCTTCCATCCCTACCCCCACCCCATGGATCTAGCTCATGTTCTAGCCTGAATGTTGTAAAGCTTCCAGCCTGTCTCCAGTAACTACCTCTTCCAACAACTCTAAAAGGCAGCCCAAGGTAATCTTCCTAAGATGCAAATCTGTCTCCTCTCTCCACCTAAAATGCTTCAGTGGCCTGGTGTTCACAGCACTGTCTGGCCTGGGTAGGCCCTGCTGGGCGCTCCAGCTAAACCAAAGGTTCACAGCTCCTTGAGCACTGCAAACTGCACCGTGCCCACCTGTGCTCACATTATTCTTGGGCCTGGAAAGAACATCCTTCCTGCTGATCCTCTCCCAAACCTGGAAATAATGATTCATTTCTAGGGCCCAGATTACCAGCCACTTCTTCCCAGCAGCCTTTCCTGATCCTTGCTTCCCAGAGAGAACTGACAACTTTCTAGCTCATATCCGACAAAACCTAGCACAAACGTTTCACACACTTGTGACACTATTCTGTATCATTTGCTCTTGTCCCCTCTGCACCCTGGACCCCAGACTGTAAGCTCTTCAGGTGAAGAACTATTCCTCTCCCCCTGTTGAGGCCTTGAGTGGAGAAGGTTCACCCAAACATGTGTCATTTAACTCACTGAAAACCCATGGATCCGGGCCTGGAGAGAGATGGCAGGGTGAGGGCCAAGAGACTCACCTTGCAGGTCCCCGGCTGTTGGCCCTCATACACGCGGAACACCTACCAAGAAGAGAGGGGGAAAGTGCAGGGCTGGCATCTTCCCCCAGAGAGCCAGACCCGTGTTCTGTCCTCAATTTCACGCCCCAGCACTTTTGCTTAAAATATGCCTTTCTTTTTTCCTGTTTACGTAGTAATAGGTTCAAGTAGAACGTGTAGGTAACACAAAAAAGTACAATGAAAACAACAAAGGTAGTGCCTTTTTCATGGCGGTAGAGACAGCTGCGGTGTGAAACTCCTCCCGGGTCAGCCAGCGAGCGCCAGGTGGTGCGACAGTCACCGGGGTCTGCCCTTCCAGGGCCAGACCGTATACTTGATATGTCAGCTTGATGTGAGAGAAGGTGTGGACCACCTAGGGGGAGGGCCAAGGGGCTGAAACAGGCCTGTGGATGTGGCCACAAAAGCCATCATTCCTGGCCCCTCCACTGCTCACTCACCTGCCCAAGGTGCTGGAGGCGGGTGGCCGGGAGGGGCCCGGCCCAATTCTGCAGTTCCTGCAGCAAGGCCCTGCGCTGATGCTGCCCTGAGGGCTCCGTGGTCACAGATGGGAACTCCCACAGTCCTGCCAGCAGACCTGAGCAGGAGGACAGCCAGGTGTGGTTTAGGTCTTAGCTGCTGACTCTTCCATTTCTCCCTTCTTGCTCATGCCACTGCCCACCACTCCTGGGATCCAGGTACCTGAGTTGGGCCTCTGCACCAGCAGAATTCGGGCACCCCCAAGGGCCCTGGGCTGCTCCAGAACACAAGTGGCAGAGCACTCCTCCCTGGGGGGCTTGCGGCTGGCCTTTCTGGGAAAGTTGGCCACTCCCAGGCTCTGGTCCCAGGGCTCTGAGGGAGGCGCGCAGAGCTGGCACTGTCCAGTGTTGGGAGCTGGGAACAGAGATCCCCGAGCCCCACTCAGGCCAGGTGGACTTAGGTGCCAAGCACAGAGAGCAGGCCTTGGCCCAGCTGTGCTGAGTACAGCTGTGCAAACTGTACTCAGTTTGTAGCATGAACTGGAGTGAGGCTTCTACAGGCAGCTTCTTGACAGTGCAGGGAAGGGCTGGGGCTGGGGCTGGGGCTGGGGCTGGGGCTGGGGCTGGCACTCACCACACTCCTCCACATCAGCACTGCCTGGCAAGCTCTGTGAGGCTGAGAGCTGCTCCCGCTCCACCTGAGGGGCACAAAGCAGGATGTCATGGGGCAGGGGTCACTCCCTAGGACCCCTGACTACCCCTTCCCCAGATGGCTCACTTTCTGGCGTGCCCGGCACAGGCTCTGCACAGGGCACTGGCTGCAGAGTGGGTGCTGCGGGGTGCACACTGTGGCCCCCAGCTCCATGGCTGCTTGGTTAAAGTCCCCTGGCCGGGTTGGGTCTACTAGCTGCTGGGCTAGACTCCTACAAGAAGGCAACATTGCTGTGAGCCAAAGACCCTTTGAAGACACCCTTCCCAACCTCCCTCATTATCCTAATAGCCTACCAGAGCTGCTGGGAGACAAAGGTGCTGCTGGGATCAGCACCAATGGCTCGGACACGGCAGAGCACCCGTACTACATTTCCATCCACCACACCGACTGCCTGGCACAGAGAAGTCCAGGAGTCAGCCTGGTCTGGGAAGAAGGAAGGCAGGTATGCACAAAGAGGGGGTGGGCTATGAACTTACCTGGCCAAAGGCAATGGAAGCAATGGCTCCGGCTGTGTACCGCCCCACACCAGGCAGGAGCCGCTGCAGAGTCTCTGCTGTACGTGGCACGTGGCCCCCTAGCTCCTCTACCACCTGATTAGGGTGGGAAGGTTCAAGGTTATGAGATACTGGAGGCCCCAGGGCCCCACCCTCTCTGCCACCCCCTTACCTTCCGGGCTCCCTCCTGCAGCCGCCGGCCTCGAGAGTAGTAGCCTAGGCCAGCCCAGAGCTGGTTCACCTCCTGTGGGTAGAGTCAGAGGTCTGAGAGATCAGTGGTCAGTCCTTCGTTGTCCCCATTCCCCCTACCGTAGGGTGGCTCTCACCTCCAGGGAGGCACTGGCCAGGTCCTGCAGGGTTGGCCACTTCTACAGCCCGAAGGCATGCAAAAAGAGATGAGGTCAAGGGTGAGGGAAGTGAAGGAAGCCTTCATTACCCCCATCCCAAAGGATAGGCTCTCATCTGGGGTCCGGCCCATGACCCTCCCCTTCCTTCCCTGAAGTCACCTGCATCCATCGGGTATAATAGTTGATCACCGTGGCAACCTGGGTCTGCTGCAGCATGACCTCTGAGACCCACACTAGGGGAGAGGAGTTGGCGTGAGGGCACTGCTGACCTGCCCTGCTCCTAGCCCACAGCTTCTAGACCTCAGACCTGAGGGTGTCCAGGTAAAGCAGCCCTGCTCTCAGGAGAAGTACTCACCAGCATATGCCCGCCTGTCCAGGTCCACCTCACTCTCTGCCTGCCAATACAATTCCAGATGGGGATTTAGTGTGGAAGCAGCTGCGTGCCAGCCTCCCACCCCACAGTGCCTGTCCATCGCCTGCCTACCAGCCTTCTCCAGGGTAGGTCCCGCTTCTCTTGGTCGTACCAGCTCAGCAGACTCTCCCGGAAGACTGTGACCTCAGCTGTGTCTCTGAATAGATGGTACGGGGAGACGGAGGCCTGCAATACCACCTCCTTCTGCTGCTCGGCCAGGCCTGCTGGGGCCTCAGGAAACTCAGGGATTGTCCCCATATAGGCTGTGCACCAGAACCCCAGGCACTGCAGCCTGGTTGCAGTCTGCTCCCATTTAGGGCTTCCTCCACAGCGCCCACCCCCTCCCCCCAAGCTTGCTTAAGCTTAGGAGCTAGAGTCAGACCAGAGTTCTCCAGCTGTGTGTAGCCTTAGCCAAGTTTCTGGTCTTAATTTTCCCAAGGAGGTACTGCTGGCTCCTTGTCTCTGGGTTATAATGAAAAGCCAACAGTTTCAGCAAAGCATAATGTATACCTGTGCAGGTCTTTCCCATTTACAAAACACTTTCAGGCTGATAAAATCATTTGACTCCATGAAGGAGGAAGGAGGAAATGCATAGGCTACTGCTCCATTTCACTGGTAAGAAAGCAGCCATTCAGAGCAATTATTCCAAAGTCACATAGCAAATCAGATCCTTAATTAGTCCCTTAATGCCTTGATACATACCATGTTCCCTTCCCAGCCTGAATGTGCCCCCTTTCATGGCCAATAAAACCAGCCCCTGAGTCTTTGACTAACATCAAGCTCCTCACCATTAGGGGCAGAAGGCTTGACCTGGCTGCTGCTGAGGGCACATATCTCCCTTCCCTCCTGGCTGGATGCCTGCTTCCTGCAACGACTTCCCACAGCTGCTCGTAGTTTCTTCATGATGGCCTAGAACAGAAAGGCCCAGCCAAAGTAGTCAGTCACAATGAGGCCAAATCTTGGGGCCCTGCAGGGGATACAGCCACCTCCCTCCCTAACCATTCATATAGAGCGTCTAGCTTTTCTCAAGTACTCTCCAGATGCTCATGGGTTTGCTCTTGGCTGGCTGTGGCACTGAGGTACGATCAGTGCAGCTGAGCTTCTGCAAGTGGCCTCAGAGTGACCAGTGCTAGTACAGTCCTGGAGACAAACAAAATAAGAGGCCAGGGCTGGCCTGGGTCAAGGATCAAGCCTCCTGTTTGGGAGCACCTGTGTATCCCTGATGCTTATTGTGACTGGGTGTGTGGACAGCAGTTCTTTAGGTGTGTCTAGGAGCATGGGGGTGGGTAGGAGGTTTCTCTGCTTAGATATGTAGCACATTTACACTGAAACAGCCGTTAGCAGTCATCTAGTCAAACCTTCATTCTATAGAAAGGAGAAACCAAGGATCAGAGAGGGAAAAAGATTTGCCTGAGAGCAGATGGCAAGTCAGAAGTGGAAGAGAGATGAGCTATTTTTATTCCTAATCTTTTCTTGATCTAGTAAATCACAGCTGGCTGGCCATGAGTAATACATCTGGTGGATCTTCACTGCTCCCTTACTGTTCTTCTGGCTGCCTTTTCTCTAACAGCTAAAGTAGCTAACAGTTAGTGAGTGCTTACTATACGCCAGACCCTATGCTAAGTGCTTTACCAGATCTCCCACTCAAACTCCTGACGACTCCATGAGGTACGTTCTAGTAGAATCATGCATCCCCTAATGATGGGGATATGTTCTGAGATATGCGTTAGGTGATTTCATCGTTGTGCAAACATCATAGAGTGTACTTACACAAACTTAGGCAGTATGTAGCCTACTACACACCTAGGCCATATGGTACTAATCTTATGGGACCACCATCGTATATGAGGTCTGTCGTTGACCCAAATGTCGTTATGTGGCACATGACTGTATTACTTCCATTTTAGTTATGAGGAAACTGAGGCTTGTAGAGATTAAGCCACTTGTCCATTCAAATGCAAAATGTCTGCCTCCAGATCCTGCAATCTTAGGCTCTGCTATACTGCAGTTCCTGCTGAGCCTCTGGTTCAAACTCTCTTCTCAAACTTTTGACTTCATCACCTCATTGTCATCAAGTTTGCTTCCTCCTTGAGAGAAAAAAATGAATGCACAAACTTACCTCCATCTGTACTTTCCTTCTCCTTTCCCCCATTATATGAAGGAATGGTCCCTCCTCCTAAATTGTCTGAGCTCAGGGTCCTGCTCCTCCAATCCCTCCCGCATGACCCACTCTCTTCCCCTTCATAGCCAAACCTCCTTCACCAAACTCTCCTACTTCCATAATTCATTCTACAATCCATTCTCCAAAGAGTAAGGCAATCTTTTAAGACATGATCATGTCATTTTCTTACTTAAAGTCTTCAATGGCTTCCCACTAATTTGTTGAACAAATATTTATGGACTGCCTTCTATGTGTCAAGCATTTTTAGGTACTTGAAATACTTCAGTAAATAAAACATCAAAGTTTCCTGCTCTCATGGGACTTATATTCTAGTGGGGCAGACAATAAATAATACACATAATAAGTAAATTATATAGGATAATAGGTGATAAATGCTAAGAAGAAAATAGAGGTGAAGGGGATAAGGAGTGGTGGGGGGTGGAATATTGCAATTTTAAAGAACGTGGTCAAGGTGAGCTTTATTAAAATGATATTTGACCAATGCCTCAAAGCTGCTGAAGGAGTTAGCCATGTGGATACCTGTGGGAAAGGCATCCTAAGAAGGAGCTAGTGCAAAGGCCGTAAGGAAGGTGACTGGTGTGTTTGTAGAACAAGCCAGAATGGTTAGAAAGGAACGAGGAGGGGGTGAATAGTAGGAGATGAGGTCTGAGAGGTAAAGAAGGTGGGGGAACACAGGATCAGAAAGTACCTTGTAGGCCACTGGAGGATTTGGGCCGTCACACTCATTGCTCTTGGATAGAAGCCAATCCTCTTAATATAGCCTTATAGGCTCCAAAGGCCCGCTTGCCTCATCCTCTTGCTCACTATGCTCCAGCCATGTGTGCCTGAAAGAGTTGCTTCAATCCCCAAGAGTCGGTCCACCTTGAGACCTCACTTAATCCACTTCCTCTGCTTGGACAGCTCTTCTCCTATGCTTTATCTAACATCTACTCATTCTTCAGGTCTTGACTTAAATGTCCAAATCAGGTCCCCCAGTCTTACCCTCTCATGTACTTCTCCAGTGTTTCTCTTATACCAATTGTAATTTCACATTTATTTGTGATTCTTTGATCAGTGTCCGCTTCCCTCACTTGACCGTCAAACTCCATGAGAGCAAGGGCTGGGTCTCTTTTGTTGACTGTTGTGTCCCCAGAGCTGAGCACAGTGCCAGGTAAATTGTATACAATGAATACTTGTTAAATTAATTAATGGGATGAGGGATAGTAAAAAGAAATTTTCGGTTTTCTAGAATGGAAGAAATCCAAACAATTCTGAATAACGATGAAAAGTACTCAGTAGACAGAGAAAGGTTGAAGATGAACTAGAAGCAGTGAATAACCAAGAAGAAAGGGTTGAGAGTCCTTAGTGAGCCGAGGGGATGGGAACTGGAGCCCTTGGAAGAGGAATGGTCTCCAGCAGGGACACCTGTCTCACGGCAGCAGGAGTCATGTCCAATCACCCTCTAGGTCAACTATACCACCTGATTGCTTACAATTTGTCCCTTCCTCGCCGCTCCTACTGCAGAGCCTTAATTCAAGTCCTTATTATCACTTGCCTGGATTATTTCAAAAGCTTCCCTGCTAGTCGGTCTCTCTAACCCCTCTGCAGCCTCGTCTCGTGCCCCTTCCCTCGCCTTTCACTTCCTGAAGTGCGGTGAGCTCTCCATCCTCCCGGGGAACTTGCCCATTCCCAGAATAGCCTTCTTTGCCCCACACCGCCCTGTCCTTGCTTAACTCCTCTGCGTACTTTAAGCTTAGCTCAGGCAGCGCCACCTCCTCTGGGGACCCCCACCCTACCCGAGGGCCGTGTAGATGAATACGGCGTAAAGTCAGTGCCCACGTTCCCGCCATCGTGCAGGCAAAGAAATTACCTCCCGCTCAATCTCCTGCACCCGGCTCCCAGACGCACTCCCGGGGCGTGGCTCGGGCCAATCCGGGCGGTGATCCGAACCGCGCCAACCAATAGGTTCTCAGTGCGTGCCGGACCGACTCCTGCGCGCCAGACCCGGGAGGTCTGAACGGAAGTCCGACCCATCGGCGACTCCGAGGGCGACGGCCCGCCCCCATCCCAGACTGCAAGAGTCGCGCCCCGAGACGAAGCGGAAGTCCCGCGTACCCACAGACTATTCAGGCGAGGGGCGCGCGGTATCATGGCCGCCGACAGTGACAATGGCGCAGTCTCAGCTCCAGCGGTCTCTGACGGTGAGTGGCTTCCTGGGGGCTACCTGAAAGGCCTGTGCGCTCTGAGGAGGAGAAGGCTTCGGGCTCATACTTCTAGAAACTGAGCTCAAGTTTTAGAGGACTAGCTCCTTCTTTCTGAACCATTCACGAGAAGACTACAAGTCCCGGTGTACACCGCGGCTCGGGCTGCAAAAGCCTGGAGCGTTGGGAGCATAGTCAGGGCATGTCCGGAGACGTAGTCTGGAGCTCATGGCTTTGTTAAGTGGGGCAGTTTGGGAGTTGTGGTCCAAAGGAAGTGTGACGTATTGGGAGCTCTGTTGTATGGCTTTCTTTATCAGACTCCGGGCCATACTGGCTACTTCCGCTTGTGTCTGCTGGAGCACCCTGTGAACAGTAGTATGGAGCCTTGTGGGATATTAAGCAAGCTGAACTCCTCAAGTTCTGCAAAATGTTTCGTACAGGGCCGGCCCAGTGGCTTAGCGGCTAAGTGGGCGGCTGCGCTACTGGCGGCCGGGCTTCAGATCCCCGGCACGCACGGATGCACGGTTTCTCCGGCCATGCTGAGGCAGCGTCGCACATACAGCAACTAAGAAGGATGTGCAACTATGACATACAGCTATCTACTGGGGCTTAAAAAAAAAAGAGGAGGAGGATTGGCAATAGATGTTAGCTCAGAGCCGGTCTTCCTCAGCACAAAGAGGAGGATTAGCATGGATGTTAGCTCAGGGCTGATCTTCCTCACAAAAAATATATATATATTTCCTACAGGATGTTGGAAAAAGGAACCTCACAGATCATCTAGTCCAACCTTCCTGTTCTACGGATTGTAATGCTGAGGGGGAAGTAATTTTCCCCAAGTCTCACATAAGCCACTGGAAGACCCAGGCTTTCTCTCCCCAAATTCAAGGCACTGTTCACTCTAAGGCCTTTGTGTAGAGCATGTGTGATACAAAAGCTTGAGAGGAAAGCTGCCGGGTTTTGCCTTAATGGACACTGACCCCCAGCCCCACCCTGCCCCAGCCATGGGCTAGCTTAGTATCTGTTCCCCTGGGCTCTTGCCTGAGCATTAACATCCATCACCCTCCTTACCCCCAGGTGGTATCAGCAAAAGCACAAAGTCTGGGGAGGAGCTAGTAGTCCAGGTTCCCGTCGTGGATGTGCAAAGCGACAACTTCAAGGAGATGTGGCCATCCCTCCTGCTGGCCATAAAGACAGCTAGCTTCGTGGCTGTGGACACGGTGAGGGTTCAGGAACGGGGAGGGCAGGTGATTGTGAAAGGGCTGGTGTTGGGGACCTAATACAACTCTCCCTTTATCCACCCATAGGAACTGAGTGGGCTTGGGGACAGGAAGAGTTTACTGAATCAGTAAGTATAAGTCCTGATCTCTTTAGTCCCAGCCTTGGCAGGAGGGGCAGACCTCAACCCTGGAGTAGAGGTCACAGGCCTGGGTGGTTTGGGTGCTTCATGAGGCTAACTCCCAGCCACAGCCACCCCCAAACCCAACCCCAAGGTGCATCGAGGAACGTTACAAGGCCGTGTGTCATGCTGCCAGGACCCGTTCTATCCTCTCCCTGGGCCTCGCCTGCTTTAAGCAGCAGCCAGACAAGGTATGAGCTGATCTCACCTCCATCCAGGTCTGTGGCTGGGGAGAGGAGGGTTGAGATCCTGGGGAACATCAGGTGTGAGGGTTTTTTTCTTCCAAGTCTTGATGTAGCAGACACTCTTTCTCTCCCAGAGTGAACACTCATACCTGGCCCAGGTGTTCAATCTGACCCTGCTGTGCATGGAGGAGTATGTCATAGAACCAAAGTCTGTGCAGTTCCTGGTACAGCATGGCTTCAACTTCAACCGGCAGTATGCCCAGGGTATCCCCTACCACAAGGGCAATGACAAGGTAGGCCTCCAGCCCTGAGACTGCACCTTCTGTGACTTCATTTCTTCCTACCCTAGGCTGGGTGCATGGGGAGGATCTGCTTCTTAGGGAGTATGGGAAATCACTAGTGACAGGGCTGGGGAAACAAGACTAATACATTGGTGAATAGCATTTGGTTAGGCAGGGAGGGAGAGCTTTCCAGGTGGGGGAGCCTGAAATAAGTGTCCTGTGAAAGAGGCTCCCTAGGGGATTCTGTCATTCCCGATGACCCCTTTCTTTCTACCCAGGGTGATGAGAGCCAGAGCCAGTCAGTGAGGACACTGTTCCTGGAGCTAATCCGGGCCCGCCGGCCCCTGGTTCTACACAATGGTCTTATAGACTTGGTGTTCCTGTACCAGAACTTCTATGCACACCTGCCCGAGAGCTTGGGAACCTTCACTGCTGACCTCTGTGAAATGTTCCCAGCTGGCATTTATGACACCAAATATGCTGCTGAATTTCATGTCCGCTTCGTGGCCTCCTACCTAGAATATGCCTTCCGGAAATGGTGAGGGACTAGTTGAGGGAAAGGGGTGGGGCCTGGTATAAGCCTATTTCATTCACTTAAGGTTATTGAGCACCTACCACGTGCCAGGCACTGTTTTAGGTGCTGAGGAGTCAGCAGTGAGTCAGCAGTGAACAAAACAGACAAAAGGTCTGCTCTAATGGAGCTTGTATGCTAGTGGACCAATACCCTCTTGCGCCGTTGCAGTGAACGGGAAAATGGGAAGCAGCGGGCAGCTGGCAGCCCACACCTTACCCTGGAGTTCTGCAGCTACCCTTCTAGTATGAGGGCCCATATTGACTACCGCTGCTGCATGTCCCCCACAACCCACCGTCCTCATTCCACCAGCGTCTGTGATAACTTCTCGGTGAGAACACCCATCCATTTCCTGGGGGAGGGGAGTTCTGATGCCTGGAACCCCTCTAAGCCTCTTTCCTATCTCTAGGCTTATGGCTGGTGCCCCCTGGGATCACAGTGTCCTCGGTCCCATGATATTGACCTTATAATTGACACTGATGAGGCTGTGGTGGAAGACAAGCGGCGACGGCGACGACGTAGGGAAAAACGGCAGAGGGCTTCATTGGGCCTGCCTGGGAAGCAGATCTCTGGGGAAGCTGAGGATGGTCCTCCCATGAAGCAGGTCTGTGAAGATGGCCTCAAGGCTGAGGAGATTGAGCAGGAGGTGGCTGAGGATAAGACTAGGAACCATCCTGGCTCTGAGCAAAGTCACAAAAATGACTTGGAGATGGGACTTAAAAGAAGACCTGAAACAGCTGACATGGCTACCTTAGAAGTGCCAGGAAGTCAAGCCAGTCCTAACGCAGTGCCTGGGGATGGACTGCATCGGGCTGGTTTCGATGCCTTTATGACAGGTTATGTGATGGCCTATGTGGGAGTGAGCCAAAGACCCCAGCCCTTTAGCTCCAGACCCTGGCTACCTGAATGCCACAACAAGGTATACCTGAGTGGCAAAGCTGTACCCCTCACAGTGGCCAAGAGCCAGTTCTGCCGTTCCTCCAAAGCCCACAACCAGAAGATGAAGCTGGCTTGGGGCAGCAGCTGACCCAACTTCTACCTAGCACTCAGGGCCTAGGAAGAGAACCTGAGGGTAGAACAGAGAGGTCTGGGGTCCCTCTTCTGTGAAAGTCCTACTACGGAGTTGGGGGGTAGTCCTGGCAGAGACTGCTGCATCGCTCCTGGACCTTCTCCTTTACCCCAGAGGCTGAGGAATAAAGGTATCAGTAAGAAGGCAGACTGGCAGACCAGCACCTGTAACACCGACTTTATTTTTAAATCTGAAAATGTCTTGGGAAAGTTTTACAAAAAAAATCAACAGAAACAAGTTATGAAAATATTTGACTAGCTTCATCTTTGGTTATTTCTTATTGCGGCTCTGAAAGGACAGACTGTTCCCATAGCTCCAGCAGGAAGGGAAGAAAATCAGTCCATGTACAAACCATTTAACCAATTGGGTATATCACGTTGACAAATACATAGAGCAGGCCCTAGGCCTACAAAACCACCCCCACTCCCAACCACCAGGCTGAAAGTCTTATAGGGCAGAACATTAAGACTCCTTCATAAATAGATTAATCAACTGGAAGAGATCTTTGAATAGGTTAGCTAAGAGCCATGACCACCACGCTGCCTTGCCCTCCCCTTGCATAGAAATGTAGTGACGTGGTTTGATCGTGCAGTAAGTGCAAACAGCAATTATTCAAGTGTCTTAGACATACTGGCAAGAAGCGCCCTAGTCTTCAGGTCTGAGAAATAGCCATGCCCAAGGGCTTCCTGGTCAGCTTCAGGTTCCATCCAGTAGCTTATATGCCCCAGGGAAAGGGCAAGGGACAGACCTGGGGTAAGAGAACCTGGGGTAACAGCTGCCGGCCTGTTCAAACTAGAACTAGGAGTCCTCTGGTCCTGTCTGGAGAAGTGCACTGGGGAGTCGGGTGGGAGCCAGAGCTTGCTGGGTTTCAGAGGCTTAGTATCAGCTGTTGACCCCAACCAGGAAGGCCTGTCACTGCTGCCTCCCCTCTCATACACAGCCATTGGGCACTAGAAGCCCCAAAGTTGAGCCTGGCTTGGCCTAACCTGCCTGCTCTGGGAAGAGTCAAGGCTGTGCACCAAGGTGGCCCTATGGCTTCAGCTGAAGGCCCATCCCCTAGGTGAGGCAAGGATTAACCCCCCTCACCCATCCTGCTCTCCCTGGGTTTTCAGGCCTATGCCTGACACAGAGAAGGGAACTGGAGGCAAGCCTCTTGGTCTTTCTTCTTCTACCTCCATTTCCTCAGAGGCACCTGCAAGGCATGGACTGGCCTCCTGGGGCCTGGGCCCAAAACCATTTTCTTCCTGGGGACTGGAGCAGTCCATGGCCTCGTGGGCTGGAGCAGCTGGTAGGGCAGATGCTCGGAATGGTGGGATCTCTCTTACTCTGTACTTGAGGCTACTGAGGCGTGGTGGGGGCCCATCAGATAGTGCTTCTTCTCGGCCCATAAATGGACAGGCTTCTTGATGCAAGAACTCCGGTGAACCAGGCAAAGAACGCCACCGGCGAGCAGGTGGGGCCAGGGGCTCCTGCCAGTCAGCCACGGGCATAGTTCCAGGCCCTGGTGCATCCAGGTCAAACACCAGGGAGATGACAGACTTGCTGGGCAGGTCAAAGAACTTGATCTTGCCACCTTTGAGGTCCTGGCGAGCACTGAAGGGGTTGATTTTGGGCGTGCGGGCAGCATCACCTTGTTGTGGCCGGTAGTGGGGGTCCAAGACATTCACTGTCTTACGGGAGAAGATGTCTGACTGGCTCCGAGACAGCCAGATAGTACGTCTTGGGCGTGGGGACTTGGGAGGGATCTTGTCATCTAGTGAACTCAGTCGCTTCACCCCAGGCCCTTTCTCCAAGAGTCCTGAAGAAGAGTCAGGGTTACTCTCACTTGTCATACAAATAGAAGCAACACTTTGTACCACAAAGTGTTTTCACTCGGGAAAGCAAAGTAGGTACTGTTGTCTGCATTTCACCAATGAGAAAACAGAATCAAAGGGAGACAATATGCTAAGTCACAACTCTTTGAGTTCAGCACTTTTTCCATTATCCCCTGCCCCTCCGCCTTTCTTCTGGACATGGGATCCTGCAATCACAGCCCTGGAAGGGAAGGCCCCACATCCTAATTTCCTCCCTTGGGGTCAGATTCGATATTCTAGTCTAATCTCTTACCCTTGGCTGGGGTCTGCAGCTTCCTGTCCCTCTCCAGCTCTTCCTCCTGTAGGCGGCTCAGAATTTCCTCCAGCGTCTTCTCAATCTCCACAAAGGATGGGCGCAGTTTTGGGTCCATCTGTAGTCATCCATACCAGCAATTCACCCTGCCCTCCTATCTTCCACCCCAAGGATGGCATTTGAATCTGTTTCTGCCATCTTTTAAGATTCAGATGTGCAGCTAAGAGGTCTTTTCTGAAGGCCCAGACCATGAAGGTGATTCCCAGAGCTAAGGTCAGGAATTGTCTAATAAGTTATTGTCTATTACCCTTCCCTGTCTCAGCATACTTTCTGTGTGTGTCTTATCCCTGTTTGGCACAGAACCCTCCAAAAGGGTATGCTCACATCGGTTTGTTCTATTCTTCCTTGAGTTCTGCCATTAACATGTTTCTGGGAGCTACCTGGACAAAGCCTAGCTACCCCTTGGTCGTAAGGGGTAGGTCCAGTCCCAGAGCTGTGCAAACTAAAGGCTAACAAACTTTCCCATGGGCGTTTGGACCAGCGGGACCCACAGTCCAACTAAAACCTGACCAGAGTTCCATGAACATCCAAGGCAAAGGGTAGTGGATCTACTCTGCAGGCTGAGGATTGGATAAAACAAAGCAATTCTCTTTTCCTTGGTCCAGAGCTCTGGAGAATCTGGCAGGCCCAGAGGAGGGGACATGGGTACTGTCACTCATCAGTGAAAATAAGATGCCTCATGAGGCTAATTAGCAGCCTCTCCCTACAGTCCTAACCAGGTGAAAAGGGTTCAGCTAGCCACTGACCAAAGCCAGGGGGGAAAAGACACTCACATTACAGCAGTTGAAGGTGAGCTGCAGAAAATCTGGAGGACAGTCTCCCACCATGTGCTGGAAAGCGTCATAGTCCAGCCCGAAGTTCTGTAGATGGGTATGGTGGAGAGGGAACAAAGGACATGGGTAGACAGGTCATTAATCCCTTCACCCATCCTGGCCTGCTCAGAAGGAGAGGCTGGGAACTGCCCCTGAGAAGCAGCCACAGAGACTAAGTTCCAGCAACTCCACCCAAAAAACAAAGCAGTTTCATAGCCTCAAAAGCAGACCCATCCCAGTGGCACTGATCCCCAGGCCTGCAGCTCACCTCTGTGCGGGGAAGATAGTCCGGATCAGCCTGGATGCGGGCGATGATCTCACAAAGGATGATACCATAAGAGAACACGTCCGCCTAGTGGGTAGTAAGACCTCAGTTTCCCTCTCAGTGGCGTGAGAGGTGGGGTTTCTGCCCCACCAGCCCAAGCCTGGGCCCTAATGCCCATATTTCATTCAATTTGTTCACTGGGCAGCTGCCAGATACCAGCCCTGCTCTTGGCAGGAAGGATGTAGATCTTCACCCTGAACATAAAGGGTGATCCTGGATACTTTCTGCTAATAGTGGATTCTAAGAAGAACCAGGCCTTGGGGTCCCCAGACTCACCTTCTCATTGTAGGGCTCATCTCGGAGAACCTCAGGTGCCATCCAGAAGGGTGAGCCCACCACAGCCAGCTTCTCACTCCCCTTGCTGTGGGTGAGATTATATGGAAAATTAGCTTGCCACTGGCTGGCGCAATGGGATATCTGACCATTGGGAACCTCTCTCCCCCAAGGATGAGCACAGACTAGGACTGACTGAATTTAGGGAGCTGAGGTTGAGCTGTGACCAAGTCTTGGCCTCTGGGGAGGAAGCTGAAGTTTTCCCTTTGCCTCAGTCCCTTCTGTGACTCCAGCACCCATTAGGGCTACCCACCTGATGTCAGGGATCTTCTCAGCCAGGCCAAAGTCAGCTACCACTGCAGAGTAACCATTCTCATCCCTCTTTATCAGGCAGTTCTAGGATTCCCAAAGAAGAAGACAACATGGCTCAGAAGTGGGAACCAGCCAGACACAGAGTTACCACTACCCATCCCTGCCATAGGGCACGTTGTCCTCTGCTCCTTAGTGAAACCACTCTCTTATGCTGACACCAGTGGTCAAACCTGGGGGCTCTGACAGCCATGTAAGATGAGTTAGGCCTGGATCTTGGATGGCTACCCTAGGATTCATATCATGCTCCAAACACAAATATTTATCTTTGATTTCTATGTGCTAGCCATGGTTCTAAGTGCCAGAGATACCTCAATGAACAGAAACTCTTGTCCTCTTGGAGCTTACAATCTAGTGGAGGAAGACACACTATCAGGCCCCTGGCCTCCCTTCCTCCTTTCCTCAGAATGCATAGACCCAAACACCAGTCGTGACCTTGCCAAGTAATGTCAGCATAGGACAAGCGCCCAAGCCTACAGTAACTTTCACTGCCCACAGGATCACAACCAACCTCCTCTCTGGCATTAAAAGTCTATGATCTAGCTCTAACCAACTGTCCTACACTTTCTCCCCTCTGCCCCTGGTGCGGCTATGCACACATCTTCATCCAAACTCCTCAGAGACAAGCTTGACTTGCAAAGCCTGAACAAGCCCTTCAAGCCTTTGCCTTTGTATACTGTTCCCTTGTTTGGAATGTTCTCCCAATTCTCTTTTTCACCTCAGAAAGTTTTATGTGTTTTAAGGCAAGCTACCTTTCCAGTCCTGTCTTCTCCAGCTCTCACCTTCATCTCTCTCTCATCTCAACTCCTTTAACTCCTCCTCTATGCCACTTCCTCTTACAGTCTAGCAGAGACCCTATCAGCAAGGCAGGAGCAAGTTCTGGTTTGGGCCTTCCTCACAGTATGCAATTCATGAGAGAGGCTCAGGACGTGCTCACTGAACAAATCCTGCTGTTTCCAGAGAAAGGATGAACCCAAATGACTTGTAAATAAACAGAAAGCAGCAACAAGCTCTCCCCAAATAGCTGCATTCAAAATAGCCCTACACTACTCTGGGTCATGAAGCACCTCACTCCACCCCACTTCCTCCAGATGCAGCAGAGAGTAGGGATCCTTGGCTCACAGGGACGTTTCTGGGGCCAGCAAGGCCCTATCTGACCCAAACCAGCCCTCCCTCCTCCTCACCAGCCTTGGCATCCAGTTTCCCAGGCATCGTCAAGTCACCTCCTGCGTCCTCCACATCAGGTACAAATCGGTCCCTTACTCTGGCCTTGACATGATCACACTATTCTCTCTTGCCTTGAGTTGGTTTCATCACATCCTCTCCTACCCCGGATCCCAGGTAGACATGCACCATCTCTGGCTTCCAAGTAGGAACCATCCTTGTTCTTGTCCTGGCTTTGGCCCTCCCATCAGTCCTGCTGGCTCGGCATCCCCCAGCTGCCTGACTTTGATTGTCTGTGAGAAGATGCGCCTAAGCCAGCTTGCCTATTACATGGCCGTAGCCCAGGCTATAGGGCACCTGCCTGTGAGGCAGTGGCAGCTCAGATCTGTCACCTATTTTGCTCCCTTCCTCCATTTCACCAACAACTCAGGCTCCTGTCTCCAAGGCCCAGTCTAAAGTCCTATTGACTATTTGCTTTATAGCCCTCAGAAACAACCCTGTTAAATTCAGCTTGGGAGCAGCAAGTAAGGAACAGAACATGGCCACAGCACACTGCCCTTGTCAGAGTGGTTTAGTTTCCGCCCCATCTTCACATTCATGAAGACCTACTGTTCACTCACTGCAAACCACCCATCTGGGAATAAGTGACTTCACAGTAGCTTCTCTGAGCAGCTGAGAAATGGCTAAGGCAGGGACGAGGAGGGCGTCAAAACACGGGCTAAGGCTGCCTCGCCCAGTCTGCCTCTGGTCTGGAGTATGACCACTGCCTCTTTTAAAGCTTCTCCACAGCCAAGAGTTGAGCATTGGAGCCAAAGACAAAGAAGGGATAGTGAAAACCAAAAGAGCTAAACTTCAGGAGTCTGTATCTGAGGTGATAAGGAAAATGGGGAGGGGCCCTGACCAGGATAAGCCCCTAAAGGGTTTTCCAAAAAACTCCTGAGCCTGCCCTTAATGGGGTCTAGGCCAGTGAGGCTTAGCTGGTAATACTTGCTGTTTTTACTTCCTTATCTCCCACTCATTCTTCACTGGCTTGTGCTGGAAGTATTCTCACTGAGGATCCCAGTGAGTTCCATGGCATTAAGCTCAATAGACAAAATTGGTCCTTATATTACTTGATCTTTCTGCTGTTGACATTGCTTATTACTTTCTTCAGCGTTTTTACATATGATTCAGGAATCGTATTAGTACCGGGTGTGCAGAGAAAAAGGAGTCGTGGTCCTGTAGGTAATAGACTAGCTATTAGAGGCTATTTTTGTTCCTTTTTGATTCTTCTCTCCTGGCTTCTATGATACTACAGTTCTGGATTTCCTTCTCTACCTTTGGCTACTCTGCAGACTCCAGTGCAGGCTCTTCTTCCCAACCATGAGGATGATGCCCTCAGGGTTCTATCTTGGGCCTACAGTTCTTGTGCTCTATGCTGGAGGCTACTCCACATTTCTTTTCTAATTACCACCTCTGTGCTGATGACTCCCAAATGTATATCCTCAGCCCTGACCTTTATCCTCAAGCTTCAGATTTGCAAATCCAGTCTATTTCTGGACATCTCCTCCTGGATTACTCAAATTGAACTCCATACATGCACCCCTGAACTCATTTTTTTCCTCCAAAAGCTAAAACTCTAGCTGTATTTTTATGTCAGCTGGCACTGCCATTTTTCCACCCAGTTTGCTAAACTAGAAACCTGGTATTCACCCTAGATTTTTTTACTCTTACTCCAACTAATTTTAGCTTCTGTTTTTCAAATAGGTCCCTCCCTCTTCATCCCTACTACTATTGCCCTAATTCAGGTCCTCATCATCCCTCCCCTGAATATTGCAATACTCTTCTAACTGGTCTCTGTGGCTTGGTCCAGGCTTGATCTACACAATCCACTTTCCTGATTCCTGCCAGCATGATCTTCGTAAAATGCAAATCGAACTGTGTTCCTCACCTATTTATGAGCAAGCAATGACATATTGTATGATTCCATTTATATGAAATGTCTAGAATTAGCAAATCCATAGAAACTGAAAATAGATTAGTAGTTGCCAAGGGCTGAAGGGAGAGAGCAAGAGGCTATGGGGTTTTCTTTTTGGAGTGATGAAAAGTTCTGAAATTAGATATTGGTGATGGTTGAATCTACTAAAAACCACTGAAATATATAATTTGAAAGGGTGTATTTTATTTTATGTGAAGTATATCTCAAAAAAGCTGTTATTTTTTAAAAAGCCGACAATGGTTCTTCATTTCCTATCTATAACATAAAATCCAAGTTACATGGTATGATATGATCAGACTCCTCTCTCTTCAACAATTATTATCCCCTACCACTCCAGCCTCACAGTCTGTACATCATACTTTTATGCCTCTATGCCTTTGTTTATGCAATTCCCTTTTTCTGGTTTGGTCTGGACTATTACCCCTCCAACACACACACACTACTTACTAAGCAGAATTTGATTTTCAAGATTCAGCTCAGGCATCATCTCTTCCGAGAAGCCTTCTCTGTACCCTCAGGTTGGGTTAAATACCTTTTTTTCAAAGCATTCTATGCATTCTCCTCTCTCTAACCTTAGCATTTGCCACATTATAATAAAAGTATCTGTTTCTATAGTCCCTTCCTATAGCTATAGACTATAAGCTTTAGGAAAGCAAAGATGTCTCAAGAGGCTAGTGGCCTAGAGAATACTTCCTAGCCCCCTGAGTAAGAGAAAGATTGCCTACTTCTGTCTGTGTGGTACCCTAGGAATTATAAAACATTTTTCACAAACACAATGCCAGTGGTTCTTCAGAACAACATTGTCAGGTGGGCACAACTAAGATTTTTACATTTAAGATGAGAAAAGTGACGCTTACAACTATAAGTGAAACAAAGACCCAGGTCTCCTGATTCTAAAGCATTCCCATCTAATGATTTTGGCCTCTCCAGAGGAACAGGCTGAAAAGCCTTCCACTGGAAACAGCAAGGCCATGGCAAGAACAATGTAGTCTTAAGAAAGCAGCAGGGGCCAGGGCCCATGGAGAAAGCAGTGCTGTTTGTGCAGGCAATATAATAAGACCCCTTCTTTTGGGACGGTAGCCCCTACCTCCAATGTTGGTTAATCTGAGGGCATCTAGTGTAATGCTTGCATTTCTCACCCAATTTGGACATGGCCCCAGTACAGACTATGTGGCTACAGAGTACAAAATATGAAGCTCAGACCACTGTGGGGTTCTGAAGAAGCCAGACCAATTTTCAGGCTGTGTGAGATGCAAGGTCTATTACATAGAGGATGAAGAATGCTTTATTCAAAAGTATCCTTGCCTAGAGTAAGCAGCAGACATAAGAGAGGCCCAGTCAGACTTCCCTGAGGCGAAAGGAGACCTTTTCAGGTTCAAAAAGGAGCCCAGGCACTGCTGCTGCCTGGCTCCCATTCCTCTTTGTCCTCACCCCTATTATAATACATCACACTGCAGCAGAGAGACTTACACGTTTGCCTCTTCACGGGCAAGGAATGACCCCATTCATCTCTGTGTCTCTAACCTAGCACAGACACACACAAAGAGCTTAGCAAAAGATTGTTATATGAAAGTTTGGATGGATGACTGAAGCAACTGGGCTTCTTTCAAAAGCATATGTCAAAGGCTCACACTGATCATACAGTTGACTCTCCACAGTGCAGACTGAGCTGCCAAGAGAATCAAAGGGGTGGCCATGAATGCATTTCTGGAAGCCAACACAAATCCTTCAGAACTAGGCCAGAGCAGACACCTGAGAGCAGCTCCTGAGGTCTCCTAGAACAGCTGCACAGTCAGTATTGGCACTATAGCTCCAAAAAGGTGAGTCACTTTTACAATACAACATGATAAGCCCTGACAGAACCACCCTTGGACACTAGCACAATGGGACAAAGTGCTCTGGGGGCACAGGAGGGAATCTGATGAGCTCTTGGGGGAGCTCTCCTCCAGAAAGCCTAGCTACCCTAACATAGTGATCTTTCTTTTCTCTGAAAACCTATAGTCTATAGCTGAACTCTCAATTATAAAATGCTGTGGACTACTCTTTAGTTTTTTCCCAATAAGACTGTAAGTACCTCTAGGTCAGAAACCGTCCTTTACTAACATTCTTTCATCCACTGTGCCAGACACAGGAGACTCTGATGTAGGTGTGGAGGAAATAACTGTGTGACTGATAGATAACTTGTCATGATCTCCCTCCACCTTAGAAGAAATGGTGCTCTCTGAGTAGGAAGCAAAGATTTGATTTTGGCTGAATGCCCAAGGTAAGAGTAGGCTATCGACTGAAGGCAGTGTCCACCCATTTGCCTGGAACACGTGCAGTTTCCTTAGTCTTGACTTTCCAAAACATTCGAAGGGAGGAGAAAAGGCTGATGAAGGGATAAGATACCACCTTCCAGGTCCCAACTGTCCAGTCCTCACAGGCACGGATGAAGATAAAGGACTCCTCATAACTAGGCCTCAGCTGGTCACCAGATTTGACTGCCGGCTGCATTCCAGTAACAATGCAGCTGACTACAAATGGCCCTGCCACACCCAGGGGCCCTATAATCACCTCCCAAAGCTATTTTCTATGTTGTAGTTTATAAACCAATGGCCAGGGTCCCTCAGGGATAGTGCTGCTGTTTGGAACACCAGAACCATTCTAATGTGATGTAGCCAGAGACTCACTGCTCTAGGCCTTATTGGCTCTGAGAGTACAGCCTGCTGTTGTTCCCTTTGCAAACTTTTTCTTATAACAGCTTCCCTACCCCTCATCCATGACAGAAGGAGTGTAGGAGTATGTGCATGCATGTATGTGTGTGTGCATGTGTATGTACTGAGGTGTGGGGAATGAAATGACAGCTATTCTTGGGCAGGTACAAAACTCCTGTATATCTCCCTAGAAGACTTTAGATCAGCTCTTGGACAGAAGTCATAGTAGATGATTTATAGATCCCACATAAATGATCAAACAGTGCTATTTATATAAGCCTTGTCATGGTGGTGTCTTGGGCCACTTGCCCCTGAGGTGTCTGTCTTGTAGCATGGCCAACATTCTCTAAAAGCAACTCTTTTCTAACCTGGTCACACAGCAATTTGGACAGCAAGAGAATACTACAGAGGCCAGCTGACGCCAAAGAGGAACTGGCAGGATGGCAGAAACTCAATCACACAGACAGAAAATGGGTCAGTACATTATGGCCCTCAAAACCTGCACTCAAGTGACTAAAAATCACTGAATGCCTGCTCTCAGTTAAGAGCTACTTCCTGGAGGCCATGAGAGAGAACAGTAAGAGACAGGCTCCCACATTGCCTTGACTGCTGTCACTCCTATAAGGCAAGAATCTCTTAACCCTCCTCATGCCATGTGCTCTTGCAATACACACTCAAGAGACAGAAGTCAAGTGTAAAGGTTCTCAGGATGTATGTGTTGCCTGGCTCAACACTGAAAGGTACCTGCTGTGAGCCAAGATTGGCTTTCTAAGGACTAGCTATACAGAGTAATAAGTTGTATCGTTGTATCCTGTATGATTAAATGTTAAATCTATAAGAGATCTCCATCATTTCAAAGCTCATTAATGACTGGTTTCTTAACACAGCTTTCTTGGTAATGGAGGACGGTATCTCGAAGAGTTGTGCAAGTAAAGCTTTCATACCTTAGATGTGAGGTCCCGATGGAAAATGCCTTTGAAGTGAAGGTAGCTGAGGCCCACTGCTATGTCATAGGCCAGTTTCACCCTCACAGTCCAGGGCAAATGCAGGTTACTGTCTAGCAACTGTTCCAGGTTTCCAGAGTTGATATACTACAAAACAGAAGGAAAATCCAGCTACCATTTGTCAGGAATGTTTAGACTGGTGGTTAAAACCACTAAAGAGTAAACACCTAGAAGATAGAGACTGTTTATATTCTTTAAGTTACTGAGGGTTTATTCTGCATCCAGGCACTACGGTAGGTGCTGCACACAAAGATACCTTCCTTTGAGGAGATCACAATCTATTAAGAGATACAGACAATATCATGTGGTAAATGCTAAAATATAGCACTGGTAGGTAAGACAGCACTATACAGCACAGAGGATAAAGTTACTAACTCAATCTTGGCATGTCAGAGAAAGCTGCATGGAGGAAATAAACAGTCAAAAAAATGACCTAGGAGAGCAGGAAAAAAAGACAGTCCACACAGAGGGTGCAGCATATGCGAAGTTATAGGTTAAGTGCATGGTGCATTCAGGAAACTAACTTACTCAATATGGCCAGACTGCATGAATAGGAGAGGTAGGTGAGGCCAATATGCTTTGCTAAGATATATGGACTTTATCCTGTCTATAGGGAACACAATAAGTCTTTTAAGCAGAAGAGCAACATGTTCATATTTGCTTTTTAAAGAACAGATTTTAGCAATGGTATGATAGATGGATTAGAGTGGAAAATATGGAGATAGGAAAATAGGTTAGGAGATTATTGCAATAATCCTGGTGAAAGAAGGGTGCCTGAGTTAAGGCAATAGTGGAGGCATTGGAATAGAGCAAGATTAAAGATGTATTTAGATGGCAGAGTCAGAAAAACCTGATCACTGCCTGGATGGGGGGACGAGAGCAATGAAAAGCTCTACGTTGATCCCAGGCTATTGGTCCCTGGATGCCATTATTAAATATCCAGAATATAGGGAGAGAAGCAAGTTTTTAGAAGAAGAGGCAATGTTAAAAGACAGCGAATTCAGTTAGGACATGTTGAGTTTAAAGGCCTGTGGGACAACTAAGGTGTGAAATGTTCTAGAGAAAGTCAGTTTAAAGTTTAGGAACAAAGTCTGGGCTAAAAACTAACGTTTAGGAGGTAATAACATTGAACTGAAGAAGTCACTGATGCCAAGGAGTATATAAAATTGCCCAGGGGATAACATGTAAGGTGGGAAATTAACAGAATCCCAAGGAATGGTAACATTTAAAGGAGCAAGCAGAGGAAGAAGAACCAAGCAAGAAAGTCATCATAGAAGCCAAAGAAGGAGAACATTCCAAAGAGGAAATGACCAAAAGTATCAAATGCTACAGATCAAGTAAGATGAGCATGAAAAGTGTCCAACAAATTGCAAGTAGGAAGTCACTGGCAACCGCGGCCAGAGCAGTTCCAGTAAAGTGGTTGAGACCAAAGTGAACTGAGGAGTGAGTAGGAGATAAAGCTATGGAGAAACTATGTGAGGATGTACTCTTACAAGAAATTTGTCTGTTCATCATTCCTACATACCCATGAAGGACTGTTTTGCTTTTTTTTAAAGAGCAAATAAACATATTTATACAGAGATGATGATGATAATAATAATAACAGCAACTAATAATTATTTATATAGTACTTACTTTGTGCCAGGCACTATTCTAAGAACTTTACGTTAACTATCTCATTTAATCTACAACATAACCCTACGAGGTAAGTGTACTATTATTCTCATTTTACGAAAGGCATTTAGAGGTTAAGCAACTTGCTCAAGGTTACCCAATTATTAAGCAGCAGATCCAGGGTTCAGACCCAGGCAGTCTGGCTCCAGAGTTCATGCTCTTTACCACTACATTACACTGGAGAGTTAGAGGCCACAGTATCTGAATCAGAGAGCCTCATGCAGGACAAGAGCTCAAAAATTTTTGCCAATTAGGTTAATGAATTTATTCAAACCTTACATGATGGTTTTTCTCCCTCTCCTTCCAAAGGACAAAAAGGGGAAAGTTCCTCTAAGCCTAAAATTATGCTCTTAATACCTATTTTTTGGGTGAGATTGAATTTACAAAAGACTAGGGAACCTAATGGGACAGGAGGCAAGAGAATTTTAAAATCTGAATTTTAGTCCAATTCTGCCTCTTAATAGCCATTTAACTTTGGACAAATCAACTAATTAGGCTATCCTTCAGTTTTCCCACCAAGGTATTGATAATCCTTGATCCATATAACTCACAATGTTATTCTGAGAATCTAATACAAATATATAAAAGTGCTTAGAAAAAATTTAAGTGCCACATACTCCTGAGATTTTCTGATATGGTAACATAAGCACCAAAAAGAACCAGTTGGGGGCAGCACGATGCAGCACTTCAGATCGTTTGATGAGGCAGATCAGGTTTGGCAAGGCAGAAAAAAAGGCTAAAAATATACCTAACTTCTCAAAAGGGAAACCTGTAGATCTGCTTCATCCTGCTTGATAATCCATCTTTGGAAGTCTCAAAATGAGGCATAATGACGGCATTAGCACAGTGCCTTTGTCTCTTCACTCTAGTTGAATCTGTCCACGGTTCACATTTGAGGTGCTCACTTACTAAAAAAGAAACTGAACTTGCAAACTCGGAAGCTACATGGGGGCAATGAAGCTGACATCTAATCACGCAGACAAATTTCTTTAGCTCTGAGAGTCAAGAATGTCTGAAGAGGTGGTGGTTCACTTCTTTGGCATGGTGACAGTGTTACGTGGAAGGCCTGACTTCAGGAGCCTGACTCAGGTTTCCCAACTGAGGGCCAGGCAGAAAGGACTATGATGAAAAAGGCTGTATGTGCACTCTCTGTGGGCCAGGCTAAGCCAGGACTCTTGATTCTAGTTCATATGTTTACTCTGTTCTGCTATGTCTCTGAAGGACTGAGAAATCCACAGACCAAGCCAGAGGGTGGAGAGCCGACGAGAAAGGTGAGACAAGGAGAGGAATCACACTGGCTAGTAGGTTCTGGCTTTTCCAGGCAAAATAGAAAAGCACAAAAAACCAGGACCAGAGAGAGAAACCGAATGGAGTTTATTGTTACAACCCATGCCTCTTGCCTGTCTTTGGTGAATACTTTGGTGGGGCTGATAAACCTCTGGGCCCTCAGAAACCACAACTTCTCAGTGTCTTAAGACCTTTGAATATACGAGGAAAGGAAGTTTGAGATCTGCCAACAAGGAAGATTTCTAAGTTCCTACATGCTCTGTGTGCCCATTAGTTGGGAGGTTCACTTCCCCATAAGCAAGGCGCGGAGCAGACTCAGCTGGTGTGTCATTTGAACAAACCCATCTGCGGGGAGCAGAGGCAAGAGCAACTGCATGAGCACATTCAGCTTTCCGGGATGAGCATAACAGCTGCTTTGCTTTCATTTTCTTTCACACCACTCCCTCAGGCAGCCCTACAAAACAACCTAAGGCACTGGCAATACATTTAAACAACCTACTAGAGAGAGAAATTTTTACATTTTTTATTGTTGTTCTTTTAAACTTTCAAGTCCAGAAAACTATAATATCAGCCAATCAAATGTGTTACAGGTACTTTAGTACCTCTCAGTGACTGTTTCCCAACTTTACCTACACCAAAATCTGCCTCTGCTCCTCGGGGTCTAATAAAATATTATAATGGAGTTTCTGCCATTTCATTTGTGTTTGATACTTGATTTCATTAAAGACTCTTTTCCTAGAAGGCAATCAGTAAATAAATGTGTGTTGGTGACTAAACAATATTATGTAAGCAAGAAATCATATGCCAACACCCTAAAAAAATCACAGAAGGGACAGATAAGTGAATAGTCAGTTCTCCACTCAGGAATATCAATTCAGGGTATTTCTACAAACATTTATTGAGCACTCCTCCCGTTCCTGCCATATGAGAGTAAGAACCTGTCTATTTACATCAACATTAAATCCCCCAGTGATTAGAAGAGTGTCTGGCACATGGTAAATGTGGCTATATAAAGATGAATAACATTCACTTCATACCTTAAAGAAGTCCAGTGAAAGAAACATAGGTAAGTAAATAATACCAATAACCCTTTAGCCTAGGTAAATACTTGGGTTATGAAAGTAGAAACTGACTCTGCCTGTGGACTTTGGAAAGTCTCAGAGAGGAAGTAACATCTGAGATGGATCCTAAAAGAGAGTTAGGAGTTGTATTAGGGTGAGAGTATGGTTCTTCCCATATATCCTCTATAGGCTCTGATGGTACCAACTCAGGCACAGGCAGACACATAAACATGCTCACACAGAGAATATTCTGGAGCAGCACTAGGCAATACTTACCTCTCCCTGAGGTAACATTCACTACACCCAAGACTCCTGTTCCCAATTCTTGCTGACTCTAGTCAGCTATAGTAGCCTCACCCAATCATAACTAGTCAGAAGAATAAGACAAAATGGTTGCTTTTTTTTTCTTTGAATTATCAATGTACTGATATCTGCAACCAAACAAGCTTATCTCTGAATAGTGGTTCAAAGGCATTTTCAGAGAGACTCTGAAGAAAATATCAACTGTAAGAATTATTATTCTTTTTTAAAATATCTACCCATCTGCCTAACTGGGCACTTACCCAAGGCAGATAAATGTGCTGCCATCCAACTAACAGAGATCATTTGCTGCCACCTAATTAGCGTGGTTGTCCTGAGAAAATCCATCCATCTCTCTATCCATCCACCTACACAAACACTGAAAACCTACTATGTGATAACACAAAGATAAGTGGGCCCAGTCTCTGCCCTTAGCTCACAGTCTAGTCTAGTGTAGTTCACAGTCTAGTAGTGATGACATATAATCAACTAACAATTTTTTTCACATAGAACAATAACATGATCAGACATGCTACAGAGAGATATCATTCTAACAGTAATATAAAAACCATATGGAAAAGTCAGGAATTGAGGCTGGGAGAACAGTTAGGAGGCTTCTGGAATCACCCAGGTGGGAAGTAACAAAGGCCTGAATAAGACAATGGCAGCAGGAATGGAAAGGAGACATCTCAGAGGTAGAAGCAACAAGATTTGGTGTTTAATCAAAGGCAGGGAGTATTTAAAAGAGATAAGATATACAAAGTATGTCCAGCACAGTGCTTATCTCATAGTACACAACTCATTCTCCCCAATGTCAACATCTTATCATCATCATCCCTCCCCTGGGTTACTCCATTAGCTTTCTAACTGGTCTTCTTGTTCTCACATCTTGAATAGACATAACCCTCATTCCAATCCATTTTCCATAATACAGTAAAGATAATCCTTCTGAAATGCCAACCTGAAGCCACTTAACTATTAAAATTATTCAATGATGCCCTATTACTCTTAGGATAAAACCCACAATCCTTAGTATGGCATACAAAGCCTTTCACTCCTGCTTATAAAGGTCTGACCCCTGATTATTTGCACATTTGTACCCAATGCTGGTCCATTTACCTGGAATATCCTTCCCGTACCTAGGCCTGGCTAAGTACTCATTGTTGAGGATTCAGTTCCATTTCATGGAAGCCCATATGTAGGGCTGGGAGTAAGAAAGACATTCTATGCAAAACGAACACAAAGATATAATGCAGAGATTAGTAGTTATTCCTTTTTTTTTCCCTGCATAAAGTAAAAGTAGGGGAGAAGGGATAAAGCTAAAAAATTAAGATGGGTAGTACAGTGTAGTGATGAAGCCCACACACTGCATAATTAGACTGCCTAGGATTGAATTTCACCTCTGACTACCTGTGTGACCCTGGGTTGGTTACTCAATTTCTTTAACACTCATCTATAAAATGGAAATAATAATAGTACCTAACCCATAGAATTATGAAGATTCAATGAGTTGATGTGTAAAATGCTTAGAACAATGTCAAACAAAGTTCTCAATGTATGTCAGTTGTTATTATTCCTATTATTATTATTATATTTATTATTAGTGTAGAAGTTCTGGAACACCAAAATGAAACATCTATAGTTAATTTGGCAGACCACAGGGACCACTAAAGGTTTCTAGGTAAAAGTATAACATGATCTGTTGCGTGTTGATTATATCTCCCAAAAAGATATGCTCAAGTCCTAACCCCTGGTCCCTGTGAATGTGACCTTATTTGGAAGTAGGGTCTTCGCATATGTAATCAAGTCAAGATGAGGTCATACTGGAGTAGTGTGGACCCTTAATCCAATATGACTGGTATCTTTATAAAAAGAGGAGTAGAAACACAAACACACAGGGAGAATGTTATGTAATGATGGACACAGAGATTTGAGTGACACATCTACAAGACAAGGAACGCCACCAGAAGCTAGGAAAAAGCAAGGAAGAATCTTCCCCTAGAGCCTTCAGAGAGACCACGGCCCTGCCAACACTTTGATTTTGGACACCTAGCCTTCAGAACTATGAGAGAATAAATTTCTGTTATTATGAGCCACCCCATGTTGTGGTGCTCTGTTATGGCAGCCCTAGGAAACTAATACATGAACAAAACTACATTTTAGAAAGATCATGCTGGTAGCAGGATAGAGGAGGAACTAGAGGAGGATTTGGAGGGTGCTGCAACCGTCCAGATGAGAGGTGACCAAACACCTGACTTAGAGTGCTATTACAGGCATGAAAAAGTGGGCTAGAGTTAGAATATGTAGAGGTAGAATCTAAAGGAGTTAGCAAATGAGTGGTAGATATGAGAACTAAGGAAAAAGAGTCAAAGGCAACTCAGAGATTCCAAATTGAGGTGTTCAGAGAAGCAATGAGAAGAGATTCTATAATCTTAAGTGCCATCAGTAAGTCAGAAATCCATCAGAAACCAGCATTAATGCCAAATAGCCAAATCAGTGGCTTCTGTTCTTTGGATGGGCCCTCTACAGAGGAGGGCCTGGGCCCCGACCTAGTTTTCACTGAAGCCCAACAATGCCATTGTGCTAGCCACTGTATGTTTGTTGGTCGGCTCCAAACACAAAGGCAAGCAGACATCCCATCCTGCTAGCTTGGTTTAAAGAAGAAAAGAAAGCTTTGTTACTGCCCTGGGTAATTCCAGGACAGGCATCCCAAGAGTGCCCTGTGGGAGGCTTGTGCTCCAAAGGAGCCTCCTGATCTCAGCTCGAGGTTCCGCAGCCACTACAAGTGTACATCCGTATATCTGCCAAGGCCTGAGTTTGCCATGATTCAGCCTCTACTCCAGGAGGTCCAGCAGGGCCTGCCTGACTAAACAGTCAGTAGTAACGAACTGATTCAAAGAGAAAGGGAACCCAAAATTTGTTTCAGAATATTTAAATGTTTCACTCTCTCTGCCTTCATATATGCTTATCTACTGTACAGAATACTCCTCTTCCCCTTCAGAGCTTTGCTAATTCTTACTTGTCCTTCTAAACGCAGCTTGAGTCTTTCATTTTGGAAAGCATTTCCTGATACCCTCTCCCATACTGTGTGCCACTTTAGCCCCCCTGCATGTATTTCTACTATTGTTTATCACGTTGTACCACAACCTTGATGGCAGGGACCAGGTCTTTCTCAACTTTGTTAGCCCAGTATTCAGTGAAGTGAACAATAAATTGCTGAATGAACAAATGAATGATCAAGTACATTTAAATAAATGGAGGCTGGTTTTAAGTTCCTTCTTTTATTGGAGGCTCTCCCAATTCAGTCATTAATATAATTTAAGATCAAAAAGAGAAATGTGCTTTTAGAGGAATCTTCTGATAAATACCATGCAAAACAAATATTTAATAATACCTATTATATGGCAGATACTATGGTAGCACTGGATATATAGTGAAATACAAAACAGTGTGTTTGGCCACTCAGTAATATGAAATTCTGAGGATCCTTTTACCACCCTATCAGCAGACTCCTTAAAGTGGTCAGAATGACATGCAATTAAAAAATATAACAGATCTCTTTTTGGAAATTATAGAAGATATTTCTTTTATCAGCTGCTGAAAGCCAAGTAGAAGAAGCCATGAAGATAACTCCTCCTCTTCCCTTACACTTCCCACAGACACTTAGTACAAACCCATTCATCACTTTAAGAACATAAGTTTGTTTAATGTACCTGAAGCAGTATGACTGTTTTTCTATGCATGTAAGATACTATAAACATCAAAATGACTGTTTACCCACAAGATTCAAAAAAGTATGATTAAGCTTTCCCCACAGATTTTGAACTCTTACATCAAACATCTCATAATCAAAATCAAATTTGTTTAAACAAAGTAAACATTAAAAGATAAATCTGTAGAACAAATCTTCTCGAAAAATAAACTAAGATAATAATAAGACTGTTGCCTTTACCCCATGAAGCTCTACTAGCAATCAGTGGTCTCAGACAGGATTTAAGATCAGGCCAGAGCTTCAGACCATCCAGTCTGCTCTCCTATCCCAAAATCCATAATAACTCTACTAGCAACATGGCTATTGGGGCCATGTTTAAAGCATTCTTCCCTCCAGCTTGCTACCCTATGTCTATTACAACCCTGCACTCTCCTGATCCAGACAAAAATCTCTGACATTCCCCTGATGATTGGGCTCCGAGTGAACAAACCAATCCCTTAAGGAAGACAATGCACCCTGCCTTCCCACCAGATCTGAGGAGTAGGGGCTTGACAGTGGACAAAATGAAAATAGAAACCAAAAGATGTTAAGTTTCTAATTAAGGTGATTTATATCAAAGCAGACTCCATCCTCAAATGAACCAATCATTTCTTCTACCTCCTTTGCCTATATCAGCACACTACTTGGCCTCTGTATAAGGAAGAAGTCAAGCAAAAGTTAAAGGAGGTAAACTACAAGCTCAAATGGTATCTTCTAGTGGCAAATGGTAGGTAGGCAGGTAGAAAGGGAGGGAAGGTTTCCAATTTGCTATGTGGAAGACACCTTCCCAGCCTAACTGTCACTCCAAGTGCAGGCAGAAATCTCCTCTGAAGGCTACAGGTCAGATAGATAACTAAATACCCTCAAGTTCACAGAAATTCACAGACTACCAAAGGAAGTTATCAAAGGAAGGGGTGGGGAAAGAGGATACAGCCAGTTCTGGTTCTACTGCAGAGAAAATAGATTTGAGGTCTAATGTACACATAGATATAAATTTAGTGTACACATAAATATCTACATTCTCAAGGAAAAAGGGAGAGCCTTTTCTTTTCCTTGGTTTCAGACAATCTCAAGTGTTAGAAGGATGTGCCCTCTTTAATGAGAGAGTAAATGAGAAAAATCAGATGGTTAATCTTGAGTGAAGTCTAGATTAATCTTACCAATTTGTTCAAAATTATATTTTCTCTGTCAGCCACTGGGACTCTCTGGGAAGCAGCTAATGCTGATCTCAGGCCAACTCTCAATTCAAGCAAAGCAGCAGATCTGGATACGATGTCCCTCAGAAGGGTTTTGGGGATTCTAAATTGTAAAACTTTTTTCTAAATAACTAGAAGCATAGAATGACCATAGCACTGAATTATGAAACCCTTTCCAAGTAAATCCAGAAGGTCCAAACACACAATTAACTTCACTTCATGAGTCCATTGAGAACAGGTTCAATGCCATGCCTAGATCAGTGTCTGGCAGAGTAGGCCCCAATAAATGCTTCTTGAATGAATTAATGAATGAATTCCATAAAGTGTCCCTAATCATCTATTTACATATAAGGATCACTTCTCCACTTCCCATGAGTCAGCTCTCATCAGCTACCTCAGTCTTCAGAGCTTAGACTAGGAAGGTCTTGTCCAAGGAAGGGCCTTAAGATGCAGTGGTGTGCTGTCCTTGAAAGGCTCAGACAAAAACTGAGTCTGGTCTTCTATAGTGAAGACCAGACTGGCATAGAGACTATGCCAATTACAGTGTTATGTTCAAAAAAACATTTCCCAGGGCCAGCCCCAGTGGCCTAGTGGTTAAGTTTGGCACACTCCACTTCGGTAGCCCGGGTTCGGTTCCTGTGCACAGATCTACACCACTTGTCTATCAGTGGCCGTGCCGTGATGGAGGCTCACATACAAAATAGAGGAAGATTGGCAGCAACATATGTTAACTCAGGGTGAATCTTCCTTAGCAAAAAAAGTAAAAACAAAATACAACTATTGTATTATGGAAGCTCATAGGAGCGGTACCTAACTAATTTTGGGAGATCAGAAAAGGCATCCCAGAGAAAAAGATATCTAAGCTGGGTCCTGAAGGTTAAGTAGGAGTTGGCCAGGCCAATGGGAGATGGAGAAGTTCTGTTCTATGCAGTTGGAAGAGCTGGTGCAGAGGCCCAAAGGTGGAAAGGGTCATGTCCTATTTGAGGAACTGAAAGAGATTTAATAAGGCTGTAGTGCATGGTTGAGACAGGAGCAAAGAGGTAAGAGAGGAAGTGAGGAGTAAGGCCACAGAAATAAACAGCAGCAGGATTAAATGTTTTGACTTTATCCTGAGGTCAATGAGGAACCATAGAAGGGTTTATGCGGGAGAAATAAAATTATTAGATTTGTATTAAACACTGTGGTGTTGGAATAAAGAGAGACATATAGACCAGTGGAATATAATAGAAATAAACCCTCATGTATCAATGGGGAAAAGACAGTCTCTGCAACAAATGAGAAATGCAAATCAAAACCACAATGAGATATCACCTCACACCCACTAGGATGGCTACTTTATGTCAAGGGCTAGTTTAAGTAAACTTCAAAAAGGAGAAGCTGTTCTATGAAGGTGGCGGAACAATTGTCTAAGGCTTTCTATAGTACTTGGCACAAGTAGCTGCTGATTAAATGTTTGTTAAAGTAATTAATAACTCGTAAAAGCATTAGTATAGTGCTTAGCTTTTCTACAAATGATAGTTCTCTCCCTTCATTCATTTTTTTTTTACTCAAAGAAAAAAAAAAATACCCACAGAAAATAACAAGTGTTGACAAGGACGTGGAGAAATTGGAACCCTTATGCACTATAAGTGGGATTGTAAAATGGTGCAACTACTACGGAAATCAGTATGGAGGTTCCTCAAAAAATTAAAAATAGAACTACCATATCATCCAGCAATCCCACTGCTAGTTATATATCCAAATATATACATATATATATACATGCACACCCATGTTCATAGCAACATTATTCACAATAGCCAAGAGTAGGAAGCAATCCAAATGTCCATTGATGGATGAATGAATAAGTAAAATGTAGCATATACTTACAATAGAACATTTTTCAGCCTTAAAAAAGGAAGGAAATTCTGTCACATGTTACAGCATGGATGAACATTTAGGACATCCTGCTAAGTGAAATAAGCCAGTCACAAAAAGACATACTGTATGATTCCACTTCTCTGAGGTACCTAGGGTAGTTAAAATCATAGAAACAGAAAGTAGAATAGTGGTTACCAGGGGCTTGAGGAAGGGAGAAATGGAGAGTTGTTTATTGGTATAGAGTTTCAATTTTGCAAGACAAAAAAGATCTGGAGATCTGTTGCACATCAATGTAAACATAGTTAATACTCTTGAACTATACACTTAAAAATGGCTAAGATGGTTAAAAAAAATAGGTTTGTGTTTTCAAAGGACCACTCTGGCTGGCAATATGGATTTAAGGTGAGGAACAAGACTGATAGGGAGACTAGTTAGAAGGTTGTGGCAAGAGATGATGATGGCAGAAGGAACTGATGTAAGATAAACCAACTCAAGATAAGAGGTAAAATGGACAGGAAATGATGATTGATAAGATACAGGAAATGGGAGAAGTCAGGGATGAAGGGACAGAACTATCATTTGTGGAAAAGCTAAGCACTATACTAATACTTTAATGAGTTATTAATTACTTTAACAAACATTTAGTAATCAGCTACTTGTGCCAAGTACTACAGACAGCCTTAGACAATTGTTCCGCCACCTTCATAGAACAGCTTCTTTTTGAAGTTCACTTAAACTAGCCCTTGACACAAAGTGTCTGCTTAATAATTACTTGTTGAGTAGGAAACAGACACAAGCAATTACTGTAGGAAGATGAAATGTGCTAAAATGAGCATGTTAAGGAAAGAAATGCTTATGATTCACTTTAGAAATCATTGATTTAAGAATTTACTATCTAAGCAAACAATGGTGACCATGCTAACAAGAAAAGACCCACATAAAGAGCAAGTAAACATAGACAGTGCAGACAGTGATTATGTATCAGGTACAGGAATACTGAAATGTCCTTGAGTAGTAAGAATGTGTGAGAGGTATGTTGGGAGGCCACCCTCCTTCCATTGTCCCTACTTGCTACAGAATCCAAAGTAGGAACAGCTCTCAAGAGCCAACACAGATCCAATTCCTGTGAATGAAACCACTTATGAAGTTAAGAAAAACACACTAGTCAAAACTTCTATTAGAAACAGGTTTAGCCTAAACTCAAAAAGAGCTCTATGAATCCAACTGCCACACTAGGTTCACAATCATGGAGAGGATTAGGAGATAATTAGCTAGAAATCCCCTAAAGCATTTTCTGAATCCTTCTGCTGTCCTATCACTACCAACACTATGAAAAGATTCATCAAATGGATGGCCAAAACGACCTTGAAAGAGCCTGATGTTTTTGTGGCAAACAGTTTAACTGCTGGAAGCGCAAATGTTGGGAAGCAGTATTCATTCATTCATCCATTTATTCATTCGCCCAACTAATATTTATTGCCTGCCTTTATGTGCCAGTTACTAAAGATTCAGCAGTGAACAAAACAGCCAAGCCCAAGGAGCTTAAAGTCTAGTAAACACAGGATTATAGTCAGCCAGAACTTGATTTAAATTCCAGCTCTACTACTTAGGTAAGAGAACTTAGATAAATTAATTTCTTTCTGAGCCTCAGATTTCTCATCTGTAAAGTGGGGAAAATACCACCTATTTCATGGGATTGTGTGATAATTAAACGATATATGGAAAGAGAAAAAAAAAAAAAAAAGCTTAGCAGGCCCTGAGACATACAAAGCATTTAGTAAAAAAAAAAACAATGATTTTTCATTATTATTACTCAAAAAGTAATACAGCAGTTGAAACATGCCTCCTTCCAAATCAATGAACTGTTTTCTGATGAAACATTTCATCAGAAAAGGCTAATAAACAGGTTCTGAACAAGGAAGGTATCACTCAGAATACTCCTTGGAATCCTGATGTTCCATAAAGTTATCTCCACTTGGATGTCCAATAAATATCTCAAACTCGACCTGGTCAAAATTGACCTCTTGATCATCTCCCATCTTGTACCTCCTATAGTCTTCCCCATCTCCATTAACAGCAGCTCTATCTTTCAGGTGTTCAGGCCCCAAATCTCAGAGTCATCCCAAATCTCAGAGTCATCTTTGACTTCTTTCACCTTTTCACACCCCACACCCAATACATTAGGAAAGCCTGTTTTCTCTACTTTCAAAATAGACCCAGACTCACCAGCTCCACTGCTACTACTCTGGTCCAAGTTACCATCATCTTTCATCTTTATTGCACAGTCATTATTGCACAGACTCTACTGCAATAGTGTCTTAACTAGTCTTCCTGCTTTCACCCTTGCCTCCTTTTCAGTCTATTCACACGTAGTAGCCAGAGCAATCCTGTTAAAAGATAAGTCACATCATGTCATATCTCTACTCAGAAACCTCAAAAGACTTCACAATTTGTCCTGAGTAAAAGCTGAAGTTCTTACAATGGCCTATAAGATTGACGTGATCTGGCTCATGTTTACTCTCTGACCTCCATCTAATACTGTTCTTTTTCCTCTCTCTGCTGCAGCCACATCACCCTCCTTGGATTCTTTGACCACAACAGGTACATTTCTGCTTCCAAGTCTTTGCAGTTGCTGTTCCCACTGCCTAGAATACTCCTTCCCCAGATATTCACACAGCTAGTTCCCTTAACTCCTTAATTTTTGCCTCTTTTGTGAGACCTTCCCTGCCCACATATTTGAAATTGTAATATATATGCTAAGTGCGGTGGGGTTTGCAATTTGTTTTCTTGTGTAGTCTAACTCCTCTGCCCAACCCCTACTGATTATAATGTAAATTCCATGAGGGCAGATATTATTATTTGTTCATTATTATATCCCCAGTACCTGGAATAGTGCTGGACATATAGTAGGAGTCCAATAAAGATTTTTTGAATGAATAAATGAGCCAGAAGCAAGCTAGCAAGTCAGGGGAAAACTGCTTTAAGAATAAACTAAACTAAATGAACTCTTCTATTATTTGTGGGTTAGACTGCCAACCTCAAATTCTTGTTTCTCAAATGTCATAGGGAGTTACTAAAAATAAGGGCAGAAAACATGTACCACATTTAGAGACTTTTTATTACTAAATGACCAAACCAAAAAATTAAATAAAAGCTACCTTTTTCAAAAGTAAAGAAGATGCCAACATGTATTTATAGGAACACTGTTAGCTATTTTTACAAGTATAAATGAAATAAACAAAATTCTAATTGTGAAAGAACTTGAGATGTAACATTTCACACCATTTTTGACTTCTGGCTCTTTCTATTGGAGCTAATTCAGTGTTCTTAGAGCTGGATCTACACTAAACAATCAACAATAAACACATCCTAAACATACGTTATGGGCCCAGCCACACAGGGCATTTTTATAGGACCTATTTAAGAGACCGAGCTCCATTAGAGAACCTGGGATTTGACATAACTTGGCAATTGGAAGGGAGAAGACAGAGAAGGGCATTCCAGGTCCTGAAAGGCACATCTAAGGCCAGCATGTGCAGAAGACAGCAAAAAGACCCACCTAACTAAAGGGAGGGATTCGTATTCTGAAATCAGATCAGAGAGAGTCTCGAATGCTAAACAGAATTTTTTAAACAGAAGCCTCACATTATCAAAGTATGCCTAATGAAGATTATTGGAGTAGTAGTTTATCAAATTGAAGCAAAGAAAGACTAGAGACAGGAAAACCAGCCACACAATATTTGTAGGAATCCAGGCATAGAATAAGATCATGGTAGGGAAAGAAGAATCAGACAGACGTCACAAAGAAGATAATAGGATAGGATTGGGAACTGATTAAATTCAAGACATAAGAAAAAGTCAAAATTAACTCCATATATTTTTTTTTTAACTCCATATTTTTTATTTGGAGGAATAAGGATTCTAACAATAGAAAATGATAAGATTGAAAAGGGTGACCTAACCAATCTAAGTTGTATTTGGAATACTAGCAAAACAATTGCATGGAAAACAGGAGACGACAGAAAAAAGGAATATGAACTATAACGAATAACAACCATTAATATATATGGAGATCTGAGAGGTAACAGCTGGATATTAAAAAATAGTTTCTAAGGAAGGGCCATAGTAAGAAATTTCTCACTACCCCAGTCACTAACCACTGAATTCATGAAAGACACTACAGTAGAATAGAAATGGTCATTGAGATGTAGAGTCTAATAATTCCCCTCCCCTTGAATCAGAGCTGACCAACAGAATGCAGCTTAAGTGACATTCTGGAACTTCCAAAGCTAGGTTGTAAGACGTCTTGCTTCCACTCGGGTGGCTTATACCTCTCACCAGTCTAAACAAAGTCTAAGTATCCTGAAATCACCAAGCTGTGGGAAGCTCAAGCCATATGGAAATGCCCTAGAGAATGAGACACCGAGGGGCCTAGGAGCACCATGGCACAGGCATGTGAATGAAGAAGCCATCTCGCAAGTGGGTCCTCCAGCTCAGCCACCTCAGCTGACACATGTGGATCAGAGACCCAGCAAAGTTCTCCCAAATACCTGACCTACAAAATCACAAGCAAAATAACATGGTTACTGGGGCCAGCCCCACGGCCTACTGGTTAAGTTCGGCACACTCCGCTTCAGCGGCCCAGGTTCGGTTCCCAGGCACAGACCTACACCACTCATCGGTGGCCGTGCTGTGGTGGTGACCCACAAACAGAGGAAGACTGGCACAGATGTTAGCTCAGGGCGAATCTTCCTCAGCAAAAATAAATAAATAAATAAAAATAAAAAATAAATCGTTGTCTTAAGTCACTAAGTTTTAGAGTAGTTTGTTATACACCAGTAGATAGAGGAACAGGCTTCTTTTTTATCCTGATAAGCCGAGAGCCTAGCAGAGTGCCTAGCCTACAGCAGATTCACTCAAAGTGGTATATAGAAAGTGAATCTCTTTCTTCCCTCGCAGATGCTAATTCACATTTTTGTCACTTCCCCTACCCTCATCATTCCTTTAAGATGCCCTGAATTACAGAAGCAATCATTGTTGGTACCTTTGGTGTGTTCTCTTAACTACCATGTAGTAGTAATAACCTCCCTAAAGCTACTCTATGCCTGAAAGATAGGTATCGCTATGCCGCCAAAGTTAACACATGGCAGGCAAAAGACAATTTCACATCTGGCTCAAGGTAAATAAGGCCAGGAGAATACTTTGTACTGGGCCACACAAAAACAAGAAAAAAAGGAGGCACAACTAATGGCAATATCACAGCACACCAAGAAACTGGAATCGGGGTCTGACTGCTCATTTTATAAATAATGCATGAGTTTGGTCACTGAACCCACAGAGTTTCCTTTCATTGTAAGCTCTCTGACTATATAAGGCTTTTTATAAGACTAACAAAAACCAACTCAGAAAAACACATTTCAACCCACATAAAAAAGGAATTTCCAAAGTAACTATTCTTTAATAAAGAAAGAAGGTATATAGTAGGGGTGGAAATGGTGAGTGAGAAGAGGATGAGGGCTATGTGAATAAAAAATTATCGCCAGCTGCCTGCAGGGCTGCCCCCTTCCCTCCTGAGCTAAGAGCATTTCTTTCAGTACCGGGTATCTGCCTGACTGAGGTGACTTTGCCGTAAAGAGACTGAATCACCATACCTGGCCAAGCAATTGCTGTGTTTATAACTGAGTGGTTCTCACTGCCACAATGGAAAAAAGAATAGTTTCTCCATTGCAGAAAAGGCAAGAGAGATCCCAAAACGTCCTACCTGCCAGGCAATTCTTTGGCTGACTCCTTTGACCAGAGAGTATTGTCATTTGAGACCCCTGCCCCACAACCTTATACCATACTCATTCCCCCAATTTCTAATCTTCTAGGCACTGAGAGGTTCTGCACAAAGAGGTTCCCCAAACTGTTTGATTACAAGGATATTTCCCTCTTTGTGGCCTTTCTTAACAAGCTTAAAAAGAAAAGCGTAATGAGATCATGCATAATCTGTCCAGAAGCCTCTCTCTCTTCTCTCTTTCTTTGACTCCCCCCACCTCCATGTTGGATATGGAAGAGAAAATATATAGCATGTAAGTTGGTGGCAGCTACTTTTTGATTATGAATGACAGCAAACCTTAGCATGACATTCACAACGTAAAGATAAAGTGATGGAAAGAAATGGGATCTCTGGATAACATCTATTTAGCTGCTGAATTAAACCAATCCTTAACCTAATAAACTGCTGGAATTCCAGTTACATGAGTGCTTTTGTTGTTTAAGGCCATTTCACTATTTTCTGTTACTTGTCCCAAACACATTCTAATATACCCAATAACCAGGAAATATCTTTTCCAAATAACTCAAAATATATAAAAAGGTAGAATCAAACTCTGCAAATACTACATGTGCTACACATACAAGAACCTGTGCTTAGCACTGTGGGAAATACATAAGTGAATTAAGAATAGCACGTTGTCACAACTGAACAACAAAAAAACAAACAACCCAATCAAAAAATGGGCAGAGGATATGAATAGATACTTTCCCAAGGAAGCTATACAAATGGCCAGTAGGCATACGAAAAGCTGGTCAACATCACTAATCATTCGGGAAATGCAAATCAAAACTACACTAAGATATCACCTTTCACTCGTTAGAATGGCTATAATCACCAAGACAAAAAATAACAAATGTTAGAGAGGTTGTGGAGAAACAGGAACCCTCATTCACTGCTGGGGGGAATGCAAACTGGTGCAGCCTCTATGGAAAACAGTATGGAGATTCCTCAAAAAATTAAAAATAGAAATACCCTATGATCCAGCTATCCCACTACTGGGTATCTATCCAACGAACCTGAAATCAACAATCCAAAGAGGCTTATGCACCCCTATGTTCAGTGCAGCATTATTCACTATAGCCAAGACATGGAAGCAACTCAAGTGTCCCTCAACTGATGACTGGATAAAGAAGATGTGGTATATATATACAATGGAATACTACTCAGCCATAAAAAAAGACAAAATTGTCCCATTTGCAACAACATGGATGGACCTGGAGGGTATTATGTTAAGCGAAATAAGCCAGAGAGAGAAAGACAAACACCACATGATTTCACTCATATGTGGAATATAAACCAACACACAGACAGAGAGAACTGTTTGGTTGTTACAAGGGCAAGGCGGCTGGGGGGTGGGCACAAGGGGTGAACGGAGGTATTTATATGGTGACTGACAAACAATAATGTACAACTAAAATTTCACAATCTTATAAAGACACCAATAAAAAAAAAAAAAAAAAGCACAGCGCATTATAATGGAAAGAGTATAGGCTAGGGAAGTCAGATGAACCTGGATCCAATTCCTACTTTAGGGAAGTCACTTAATTTCTCTAAGCCTTAGATTTCTCATCTATAAAATGGAGGAAATAGGACTACAGAATTGTGAGAATTACAGCTAATATATAAAGAACTAAGCATAACACTTAGCCCATAGTGGGTGTTTAATAACTGGTAGTTATGCTTTTAAAAATAAGAGAAAAATCTTTACCCTCAAGTAGAGCAGAAAACACAAATAATTATGATCTGCTGATTGGAATATTTATAGGGTATGGGAGATTGCAACAATGGTTTCAATTCTTCACCCCTTACTGAATCCATGCCCTTTGACATGTAACTTTGCAGTATGCTCCCAATGTGAACTCAGGCATGTGACTTGATTTGTCCAATGAGATTCTGGCCAAGCAAACTCGAACATAAGCAGAATCATGAAAAGCACTTGCGCAAATGGGCTAGCATACTTTTGCTATTTTGGTATCATTTTAAAAAGGACATATTCAGGCTAGCGCACTGGTTCCAAAAGGAGGATGAGAAACAGCTGAAGCAAAGCTGCCGCAGCAAAACCCAGGCTAAAGCAGACCACCAGCTGACCTGTAGATGTATGAGTGAGCCCAAGTGAGACCAGCAGAACTGCCCAATTGGGCCCAGCTCAGCTCAGCTGAACCCTGCAGGCATAAGAGAAATAAATGTTTATGTATGCTTTTGAGGTTTTGTGGTTGGATATTACACAGCAATAGCTAACTGATACATAGAATTATATTTTCTGTCTTTAAAAACCAAAGATTTCCACTTCCTTGATACCCATGACTAAATGAAAGACAAGGTCTTCTGAATCAAAGACACACTGACAGGGCATTCCTACTCAATACAACATGGATTCTTAATTCAGCTCATTAAACTTAAAAGCTTCTGTCTGATCTTTTATAAAACTGCTTTCTCTTTAACAAATTCTCGTTTGCTTAAAAACTTAGAAGTCTAACCCTAGTACAGGTAGTTTTAAAAAACACACCTAAGTATCTATTCCAAGTTCAATTAATGTCTACAACTGCAATGAAGACTTGTGGAAACGGTTCAAGCCAAGAAAAGTCCAGATCACTACTGTATATGAGCAATATTCTTCCTAATAATATCAATACTTTACAGGTATTACCAAGAGCTATGCTTGTCTATTGTAATTATTGACAAACTATTTTAAGAGAAATAAGGAATCGTACTCACATTACTGTAGAGGGTAGGCATTCCACCAATCAAGAAATATTTACTATATGTCATCCAAGTTCCAAGTTCTGTGCTAGATGCTATTAGTAATTTATTTTTGTGATCCTCAGTGAAACCAAAAGCTGTGCTGCCAAGTCAACTATAAGGCAATTAAATGTAGGAGTCCCCAGAGATCTATGCCGTGGTGGCCTTTGCTGATCCCCTTCTGAAAATAACTAAGAGCATTTGGATATCTGGGCTTCATGACCATCAGCCTATTAACATCACAATAAAAATTATTAATATCATAAGCTATGTCAATATGGTACTGGAAATACACACTCTTTCACAAAGCACACACTTTATGTTGTATATGGCTATAAACAAGCTAAGAAGCAACAGAAAATATTATTGAAGAGCAACATAGCCAAGAGAATGTTGCGTTATAATCATTCATTTCTGCCATTTCCACTACGCACCACCTCTAAGCTTGTGACACGATCACAGATTTTAAAGAATGTTCTTTTTTGTCAGCAAAACCAACACACAAGCCCTTCCAATAAACTCACATTTCAGAGAACAATGATACAAGCAAGGAATGCAACAAATACTTTTACAATTATTAGTTTCAGAGCTCTGACAGATAGAAGACTTGAGAAAAGGAGAGAGTTTTGTCCTTGAAGAATTTATAGACTCACTTCTGAGATAATAAATACACAGAAAATGTTTCTTGATCTGGGATGCCAGTTATGGGTGTGTTCATTTGTAAAAATTTAAGTGAGCTGTACACTTTTCATACGTGTACTTTTTCTGTTATATTATACTTCAATAAAAGGTTTTTAAAAAATTTAATGGTACTACCAGCAGTATAGAACTAAGCACTAAATGAAAAATATTGACAACTCAAGGAGTTCAGGAGAGACTAGTCACTGTTAATAATAAAATGTATTAAGCAATTACTATATGCCAGACACTGTGCTAAATAAGCATTTTACATTTCATCCTCACAACTTCCCTGTGAGGTCATCATCTTATCAGCAGCCATTTGCCACAATTAATTAATCCTTCCTCTTTGAAACTCCTTTTTCCTTTTCATTCCAGCCCAATACGCTCTCCTGGTTTTCTTCCTACCTCACTCCTTCTCAATCTGCCCTTTTCTTCAGACTTTTAAAATTAAAATACTCTAGGGCTCAGCTACTAGTCCTCTTCTCTATCTAGACTCCCTGGGGCAGGTACTATTATTATTATCCCCGTTATACGGATGAAAACAGTGAGGGACAGACAGATTCAAACCGAGGCAATCAAGACTTCAGAGCCCATGCTCTTAACCACCTCACTATTCTACATTCTTTGGCCTTCCATATAAGAGGCAGGCCACAGCTACATACATCCAACATTCTGGTGCCTTCAGTAATTGAGAAAAGAGACAGAGAATGAAGCACATGGGACCCTCCTTCATAAGATATTAAGGAGTAATACCAGGTACCAAGCTAGCAGGAAACCAATACTCCTGCAAATTCTGTTAAACAATTTTCCTTCCTAAGTTTCTTCACTTTGTATTTTGGTACTTACTACTCAAGGAGGAATGTGAAAACATTCTAGACCATAGATTCTCAAATCCAGATGTTCATTAGAATAATCTGGGGAGCATTTAAGAATACACATGGGCCCTATGCAGACCTACTAAACCTAGAAATTCCAGGAATTGGTGTTTCTAAGAAGCACCCAAGCAAATTCTGAAGCTGATAACTCAGTACCTGAGTTTTGGGAAGCCTTTGTTCTAGAGAGGATTCTCTGGTCCTCAGAGGCTAAGTAATGACTATCACATATTTATCTGCCTAGAAGAGGCTGAAAATAAAATAAGAATAGAGATGTAAACTGATTCCAAGGAGTAATAAGACCAATCAGGAAACTAGAGCAGCGACAGTGGAATTTTAGATCAGGACACCAAACATTTCTGGGTAGTCTAGGAATTTGCTGCCATGATAGAGTCTGCAGCCAAGTGATGCCATCACTTAGCTTAGGAGGGGGTCATCGGGGCGGCAAGAACCAATATAATATTTGAGTACTCATATTCTCAGAGTACTCACCAAGTGTTATGAGGGAATCCAAGAGTATTAAAAGATATGGCCATTGTCCCCAGGCAACAGAAGAAAGCATTGTTAACACTGCCATTTTTGCATAAACATAAATGCACACACATTTTGCTTACATATGCAAGTAACAATTACTATGGAACCATAAATGTTGAAACTAAAGCAAAGTCACTTCAATACAGTTATTGAAGTCTTACCTCTGTAAGTGCATGCAATTGTCCTTGATGTACACACACACCCATGAACCTACAAAATAATACAAAATTTTTTTAAACAAATGATGAGGTCATGAACATAACTGCCACATAGAGACATTAGTTTAGTTACCCAGGCATTAGAAACAATCCAGTACCCGTGAAGTCTCCTGGGTTCCTGTACAACCCAATAGACTCTCAAACTTTGATATCAGGCTGGTAAATTTCTAAGTTTATCAGGAAACATCCGGTTGTGGCAAGATGGAGTGGTAAAAAGCAAGGGTGGAAGAGGGAGAGGAGTAAGCCTTAAAAATAGCATGGTATAATGGAAAAATACCAAACTGGAAGTAAGGAAGTTGGATGCTAGTTTCAGCTCTGCCACTATCTGACTACATGCTTACCAAAAAAAAAGGTCACTAACCCTATTTGGGGCCCAGTTTCCTCATGCATAAAGTGAGTAGGTTGAACTACCCAATCTGAAGGTCTGTAAATTACAAACAACAAACTAGGGGTTGGGGGGAGCCCACATTTGCTGGATGAAAAGGACTAACTTCCTTAACATAAAAAGAACTCTTCCAAATATGTGATTAAAAAACAACTCAATAGAAAAATAAGCAGGGGTGGCCCCGTGGCGTAGTGGTTAAGTGCGCATACTCCACTGCTGGCAGCCCAGGTTCAGATCCCGGGCGCACACCGATGCACCGTTTCTCAAGATATGCTGCGGCGGCAACCCATATAAAGTAGAGGAAGATGGGCACAGATGTTAACCCAGGGCCAGTCTTCCTCAGCAAAAAGAGGAAGATTGGCAGATGTTAGCTCAGAGCTGATCTTCCTCACAAAAAAAAGAAAAAAAAGAAAAATAAGCAAAAGATATGTACATAATCCACAGAAAAATAAGTATAAATGGCTAATAAAAATATCAAAATGTGCTCTAATTCACCGATAATTAAAGAAGCAAGGAGATACTGCTTTTTAAATCTATCAAATGAATAAAGATTAAGACTGATAACTCTCATGGGCCGGCCCTGTGGCTTAGCGGTTAAGTGCGTGTGCTCCACTACTGGCGGCCCGGGTTCCGATCCCGGACGCGCACCGACGCACCACTTCTCCGGCCATGCTGAGGCCGCGTCCCACATACAGCAACTAGAAGGATGTGCAGCTATGACATGCAGCTGTCTACTGGGGTTTTGGGGGGGAAAAGAATAAATAAATAAAATCTTTAAAAAAAAAAAAAAAAGATTGATAACTCTCAGTGTTATCCAGAAGGTGAGGAAACAGGAACAGAAAACACTGTTGAGTCCTTGGCACAGCTTTTTCAAAGGGTAATTGATCATATTTAGCAAAAGTTTTACCTGCTCCAACAATTCCACTTCTGGGAATTTATCTTACAAACATACTAAATTTGGAAAAAATACATGTAAAAGGGGGCCAGCCCCGTGGCTTAGTGCTTGAGTTCCGCACCCTCTGCTTTGGCTTTGGCGGCCCAGGTTCACAGGTTCAGACCCCGGGCGCCGACCTACCCCACTTGTCAGTCATGCTGTGGCGATGACCCACATACAAAATAGAGGAAGACTGGCACAGTTGTTAGCTGAGGGCTAATCTTCCTCAAGCAAAAAAAAGAGGAAGATTGGCAACAGATGTTAGCACAGGGCAAACCTTCCTCAGGGAAAAAAAAACAAAAAAACATGTAAAAGGATATCTACCTCACCAGGGTAGATGAATCTACATACCCACCAATAAAAGACTGGTTAAATATTTATGGTATATTCATAGATTGGAATATTATACAGCCATTAAAAAGAATGAAGTAGATCTTTATGCACTGATATGTGAAGATATCCAAAATATATTGTTAAATGAAAACATTGAGCCACAAATTACCTTTGTGTAAAAAAATGTTTGTACATTAATAGAAAATGTCTACAAGTACTAATAATAAATGGTACTGAGGGGGTAAAGAGTGATTTTTACTGTTTAGTGTACACACGTTATATCTGACATTTTTTTCAACCAATAGGTTATATTTATATATAAAAATAATTTTTAAATAAAACCCATAAATCAATGATTATGACTGATGATGATCATAAAGTTGGAGAAGATAAACGTCACAAAGCTAATGACAATTGGTGTTCGGGTTGCCAAGAAGGCTCATTAACAATACCCAAGTCTCAAGTAAGTTCTAGTTTAGAAGGGCAAAGAAATGGGAAAAGACTGACTACAAGTGAAAGTGAAGGCACAGCAGTGCCTGTGCTGGAAAGGACCATCAAGTTCCATGAAGGCTGAGTCCAGGTCATATTCTTCCCTGTGTTCACAGCACCTAACAGTGCCTAGCAAATAGCATGCACACTTAGTAAATGATTGTTGAGTGAAAAAGAACCGAGTGAGGGAGAATGCCTTGTTGGCTGTAACATCACAGCACAGTTTTAAAGACACGCTACTTCAACCAAAATTACTAATGTGGAAATTTCAGAGTTTCTACCAAGAGGAGGTTTCTGGACCACTGGTTTTCTCTAAGTGTATCCAGAGACTTGGTGGGAACTTGAAAAAGGAAAGAACTTGAAGAAAAATCTAGGCAGTACTGAAAATAGGACGCAGGCTCCAATGACTAGTTGAAATTGACCTCTGGCTTGGGAAGAAATGGGAAGCAAAGAGTAGAGTTAAAAGGGCTCTGAAGTTAGAGGCTACGGGTTCAAATCCCATCTCCATTCTTTACTAGGCAAGCATTAGTTTCCCTCTCTGTAAAATAGGATAAGTGTCCACAACATAAGGTTGTTGGAAAGACTGAATGAAATAATGAATGTAATGTCTACAGCACAGTGACAGGTACATAGTAAGAGTTCAAAAAAATATAAGCAATTATTATAACTTAGAATCAAAGAATCAAATTTGGTCACCGGTGGCTGGGCAGGAAAGCTGGTTTCTATAAGCCTACTCTTCTCTCCATTCCCCAACCCTTGTCCCTACCTCCACTCCCTGCTTTGTACAAGTGGGACGTTTAACTTCATTCACCTGTCAGTTTCTTTACTATGAAACTCACTACTTAACATGGAAGTGAGTGAGTGGGCGGAATGCGGAGCAGGTAAAAGTCTGACAAATCATGCACATTAAGTAACACAGAGTGCTGAAAGACTGAATCTGGAATGCTGAATGTTTCTGGCCAGCATGGCACAGTGTCTATAAGCTCTGCAGACAGTGCACTGAAAGTTTCAGCTGACATCAGAAACTAGTCGAGTAAAAGAAGGAAAGCTGCACTGGAGCAGAGGGAATCTGGGCAAGATGAACGAGAAGACAATCCATCTGGGGGAGCTGCAGTTGTACAGGTAGCTTTAAAATAGGTCACTTTTCTTTAAGTGTTGGTACAACTCCCCAGTCATTGGAATTATGAGTCAGTATGCCTCTCATTTACTAAACAATTATTTATTGAGTGGCTACTACGTGCAAGGCCTTAGGGACAGGACAGTAAATAAAACAAAGTCCCTGCTCTCACAGAACTGTCATTTTAGGGGTCATACTGTTGGAAGGCAATTGTAATAAAAAGTTCAGTGGGTATTTTGCAGAATGTGGTTAAACTGTACGCATAAACAGCTGTTTCTAGTGAGCCTCTCACAGAAAGGATGCTTCTCTTGGATTAAACGGTATACCTACCTAAGGATAATTCTATTCCCACTACCCCACCATAGCAAAAAGAGGTAAAGTAAAACATGATAAGCTACACTTCTTCCTTAATTATAGCTTTCCAAACAATAATGGGCACTAGCAGGGGTTGGCTAACTATGGCCCACTACTTGTTTTTATAAATTTTTATTGGAACACAGCCACGGTATTGTCTATGGCTGCTTTTGTGCTACAACAGCAGAGCTGAATAGCTGTGACAGAGACTGCTTGGCTTGCAAAGACTAAAACATTTACTATCTAGTCTTTACAAAAAAAGTCTGCTGCCCCTGGCAGTAGAACATAGGGATCTATCCATTTCCACCTAGGACACCTTGCACAAGTTACTTAATCTTTATAAATCTCAATTTCCTCATCTACAAAAATGGACCTGAAAATAATACTAGCTTAAAGGGCTGTTAGGAGGATTCAATGGGATATTTCAGGTACAGTGCTTAGCAATGTCTAGCCCATGCTCAAATAACGTTTAGTGATTTTTATTTTATCATTATTAATGATCCTAAATTACGCGATCCCGTACATGGCTATTAGAGTTACCTTTTCAAAACACAAAATATGTCATTCCCTTCTTCATACACCTTCAGTGCTCCCTTCTGCCTTACCTCCTTACCACAGCATTTAAAACTTTCCTTGTTCTGCTCCAACTTATCTTTGGAACCCCATATTTTCCCATGAGCCTTATTCATCACCCATCTCTTTCCTCTCCTCTGGCTCTACCCTACAAATATACTTAAATTTCCCCCCTCTTAAAATAAGTGATTCCTTTGCCCCTCTCCTTGAAGTATGATCCAAATTCACTCTTTTCATTTGTTACCAAACTTTAAGAGTAGGTTACATTCACTATCCATATTTCCTTAACCTTCACTCATTCCTAAACTCATTATAATCTGCCTTCTGCCCGCATCACTCTTTTGTAACTTTTCTTACTGCGGAAGATTCAGAGTTTTGTTTATCTGTGCATTTCTAGTACCTAATATAGCATCTGGCACACAGTAAGCAAGCTCTCAGTAAAGAGGTGTTGAACGGCACGAATGATTTTTATGACCTGGAAACTTAAGTTCAAGCTCCTCCCTGAGTTGGAAGACTTTATTTACTTACTGAAAATCATCCTTCCAGGATCATCTAAAATTTCATCTCCTCTATAACGATCTCCTAGATGTCCTCAGTTAGCATTAATCCTCTCACCCTCTCTGTCTCCTTCCTTCCCCCTCCCCCGCTCCCTCCACACTCCCCAGCCCCAGTACTGCTCGCACTTTTCACCTTCCTTTGAAAGACTGCTCATTAGCATAAGTGAAGTGGTCCAGGGTCTGGAGTCAGACTGCTTGGATTTAAATCCTGGCTCTGCCACTTATTGATGACCTCTCTGTATTTCGGTTTATCATGTGCAAAACAGGAATATTAACATTATCTAACCTGTATGGTTACTGGGTTACTGTGAAGACGAAATGAGATAACTTGGGCTCCTGAAACATAATAAGCCCTAGAAAATGTTAGCTATTCTTCTTCTTTTAACATTTCTGACTCCTTCTCCAGACTCTAATATAAGAAAGGTTTTTAAGAGTATAGATCTCTTCTACTTTGTTCTATATATAGTGCCTGACATATAACACTTTGTGCATAAGATGCTAAACAAGCATTTCTTTTTCTTCTTCTTTTTTTGCAGGGAAGGATTCGCCCTGAGCTAACATCTGTTGCCAATCTTCCTCTTTTTTTTGTTTTTCTCTCCAAAGCCCCCCAGTGCATGGTTGTACATCCTAGTTGTCCTTCTAGTTCTTCTATGTGAGCTGCCACCACAGCGTGGCAACTGACAGATGGGTGGTGTGGTTGTACAACCAGGAAACAAACCTGGGCCACTGAAGCAGTGTGAGCGCTGAACTTTAACCACTGGACCATCAGGGCTGGCCCTAAACAAGCATTTCTTGAAGGAAAAAACAATGATCACCAAATTAACTCCACAATGTACATCATTTTATAAGAAAAACATTTAGAGGCAGGTACAAGGCTTTAAAACCAAGAGGCATTTATTTTATTTAATCAAATATTTACATAGAAGCTAGGCAGTAGGATTCTACTAGCAACACAATGGCTACATTCTAAAGTCACGGGTTGGGCCAGCCCCGCGGCTTAGCGGTTAAGTGCGCGAGCTCCACTACTGGCGGCCCGGGTTCGGATCCTGGGCGCGCACCGACGCACCGCTTCTCTGGCCATGCTGAGGCCGCATCCCACATACAGCAACTAGAGGGATGTGCAACTGTGACATACAACTATCTACTGGGGCTTTGGGGGAACAAAAAAAGGAGGAGGATTGGCAATAGATGTCAGCTCAGAGCCGGTCTTCCTCAGCAAAAAGAGGAGGATTAGCACAGATGTTAGCTCAGCACTGATCTTCCTCACAAAAAATAAATAAATAAATAAAGTCATGGGTTTCCAAGAAGCTGAAAAGACCTGGTTTGGGGGTGATACACCCTTACTTCCCTTCCCCCCAGGCCCACCATCACTATGACCATGTCATCCACAGAAGTGTCACAGGCAGCACATTCAGGCAGGCACTGGCTTCATGTGACAGTTTTCTGTCTGCCTTCTTCCCCACCCCCTACTCACATCACCACATCACAGTAGTGTCACACATCTCTACTTCTATGTGAAACTTTTCTGCCTGACCTCCTCAACCTCATTTCCTTTCCACCATCACCACATCCAAAATGGTGTCTCAGAGCTGGCAAGCTGAGACAGGCATTAGTTTTATATTGGAAGAAGAGCCTGACCAGAGTTAATCACTCCAGTTGCTATAAACAATATACTTTAAAAGGAAAATATTACTCATCCTTAATAGGGAAGTGATATATGCTTAGAAAAGCACTTAATATCAATAATAAGTTTTCATTGAAATTTTTATTGCTGATTATATCAAAATCTAAGTTGTGGATGAAGCCTCAAATCTTTTTTGGTGCGAGACGGGACCTAAAAAATATTTCATTCTGAATGATTCTTATTCCTCACTACCACCATCCAAAATCACGCCAGCTAGAATTACTTAGCTCAGGAAGAGAGCACTTTCTTAATGTATGTGCTTGAGAGTGAGTAATTACTCAACTTTATTTTTAGTTTCATATTTCACACACATTCACATTGAGAAGTAGGGAGAGCTGGTTTTGTTTTTTACACCAGAGCTTCCTAAATTTTAACGTGGAAACAAATCACCTAGGAATCATGTAAATTTCAGACTGTGATTCTATAGGTCAGAAGGGTCCTGACAGTTTCTAATAAGCTTCCAGGCGATGCTGATGCTGCTTGGTCCATGGACCATACATTGACTAGTAAGGCTCAGTCTAGTCAAAGACAGCTGATCTCTACTCTAACGTTAGTAAGACCATAAAACGAAACTCCCAACTCTGATACTACTGATAAACTAGACTTTTTTTTCTTTTTTTTTTTGGTGAGGAAGATTCGCCCTGAGCTAACATCTGTTACCAACCTTCCTCTTTTTGCTTAAGGAAGATTGGCCCTGAGCTAACATCTGTGCCAATCTTCCTCTATTTTGTATGTGGGTCACTGCCACAGCACAGCTGCCGATGAGGTGGTGTAGGTTCGCCCGGAACCGAACCCAGGCAACCGAAGCAGAGCCTGCCAAACTTAACTACTATGCCACAGGCCAGCCCTAAACTAGACTTTGACCAGAGACTTAATTTGCCTCAGTCTTTCCTGTAGCATGATTTACCTTTTCCCATAAAGTGTCATAACCATGCTTTTCCACATCTTTGCCTTTTCTCAGGCTGTTCCCACTACTTAGAATGCCCCTCCTTTCATTTCCACATAGTTAGATTCTACTCATCCTCAAAAGCCCAATCTAAATACTTCCTTTCCCACAAAACAAATTTGGCTCCCTCTAGGTAGAAGTATTTCTGAACTAGCATGCCTCTGAACTAGCATGCCTCTGAACTACCAAGTCGTTCCATCTACACCACTCTCCTGTAGCATCATCATTTCCTACTTTTAACTATGTTTTATAACATGCCTTATATCTCCTCTACTATACCATAAGCTTCTTAAGAGCACTCTTGCCCGGCATATGACAGTATATAAATACTTGCTGGGTAAATTTAAAACACAACTCTGACTACTCAAAAAATATTGAGTGCCTACTATGTGCCAGGCACTGGTAATGATTATAATGATTGTGATAACAACTAATACTTAAAGAGCACTTATTATGCAGGCATTGTTCTAAGAGCTTTACATTATATTCATTTAATTCATTTAATCCTTACAATAACCCAATGAAGTAGTACTTTTATTATCCTAATCATATTGATAAAGAAACTGAGGCTCAGAGAAATTAAGCAACTTGCCCCAAATCATACAACTAATAAGTGGCAAAGCCAGGAGTCAAACCTAAACAGTGGGTTCCAGAGTCTATGCTCTTAATCACAATGTTATATTACCTCTCCATATAGTTATAAAAAATATATAAAAATGAACAAGACATAACCCCTCCCCTTAAGAAGCTACTGGCTACACAAAAAGTTTTTTGTGTCTGTGAGCTGTGGCAGCTCACAGCTCCTATCAAACTTCAAATTCCTTAGCATGTTATTCAGGAGTCAGAATGATCTGACTCAACCTTCTCTTACTTTATGTCCTGAATTCTCCCACTTTCATATTGTTGCTAGAATGAGTCCATCTGGAATTCATTTCTTGAAGCTCTACCAATCCTTAAAAACTCAATTTAAGAACATCTCCAAATAATAATAACAACAATAACAACAATGATAGCACCAAACATTTATATATCATTTAGTGTGCCAGGCACTGCCACATATTAAATCATTTAGTTCTTAAAATAGCCCTTTGAGGATGGTTATAATTTCTATCTCAGTCATAATTTCAAATATTTCCCTAATCTTTCTAATCAAAATTAATCTTTCTCTTCCCTATACACTCATATCACTCTATTTAAACCTCTGTTGTAACACTTATCAGACCTGCCTTCTACATTGAGTTTTATATATGTCTGCCTCCTCCACTAAGTTAGAGGGTTCTTGAGGGCAGGGGTCTTATGTGCTGAAGAGAATGGTTATTTGTTCACTAAATTGCTTCCCTTTTCCTCCTAAAGAAGACTATATTTCCCAGTGTCTATAACAGTTGGTTAAGACCATAACACTGAGTTCTGGTCAGTGGTATAGGGGCAGAAGTGATTATGTCATTTCTAGGCCTGTCCCATAAAAACCTCAACACTATCCTCCACACTTTCTTCCTTCATCTGCCAGCAGATGCAGAAGATCCAGTAGAAGTATCTGAGGCCCTGTCCTAGGTGAAAAAGAGTTCCCCTTCTACCTCCACCCAACATGCATTGGACTAGGACACAAATAAGAAACAAGTTAAGCCAATAAGATTTTAAGATGTTTACTACAGTAGTTAGCCCACCAGGACTAAATACACTATGTAGTTTTGCGTCACTATACATACCTAAAATACTGCCTTGTTCATAGTTAGTGCTCAGTAAATATTCACTAAATTCAATTAAAAATTAAAATTCTTATTCCAAGGCAGAACCTTTCCTAGGCCCTACTATTAGCCAGCAATCTCCAAAATGGGGAATGAGCAAGATTTCCATTGAAGTATGGGAAGAAAATCAAAATTTTTACTAATATTTTTTATATAAAAAAGAGAAATTGAGTTTTACTAATATTTAATATGGGTTAATAGTAGCACCTGGGGATGTGCTCAAAAATGTCTTCCTAATGGGATACTATGGTAGGCAAATGTCCAAAGAAGTCCATGTCCTAATTTCCAGAATCGATAAATATTTTATGGTATATGGCAAGGGAAATGAAAGTTGTAAATGAAATTAAGGTTGCTAATCAGCTGACTTGAAAACAGGGAGATTATCCTGGATTATCAAGGTGGGTCTAATGTCATCACAAGGGGTCCTCAAAGGTGGAAGAGGGAGGCAGAAGAGTTAGTATCAGAGGGATACAATGTGAAAAAGACTCAACCAGTCATTGCTGGCTTTGAAGATGGAAGGAGGCTACAAGCCAAGGAACACAAGCAGCCACTAGAAGCTGAAAAAAGTAAGGAAATAGATTCTCCCCTAGAGCCTCCAGAAAGGAACGCAACCCTCCCAATACCTTGCTTTTAGCCCAGTAAAACCCACGTCAGACTTTTGATCTACAGAACTGTAAGTAATAAATTTGTGTTGTTTTAAGCCACTAGATTTGTGGTAATTTGTTACGGCAGCCATAGAAAACTAATAATAGACGCGTAATAAAAAGAAATTTATGGGTCAATAACCTATGTTATAATGTTCACAGATCTAGGACAGACTTGGGGCTTTGACTCTTTCTAAACAAGCATAAGGATAATAACATTATTATGTTCCTTAGTGGCATTTACATCCAGACGTCAAATATTTCTTGAGCTCGCAGTTCTGTATAAAGCTCAGCGTTAAACATTAAAATTTAAATGCTGGAGCCAGCCTGGTGGTGCAAGTGGTTAAGTGCACGCACTCCGCTGCGGCAGCCCGGGGTTCGCCGGTTCGGATCCCGGGCGCGCACCGACGCACCACTTGTCAAGCTATGCTGTGGCAGCATCCCATATAAAGTGGAGGAAGATGGGCACAGATGTTAGCCCAGAACCAGTCTTCCTCAGCAAACAGAAGAGGATTGGCACATGTTAGCTCAGGGCCCATCTTCCTCACACACACACAAAAAATTTAAATGCTGTCCCTCCTCAAAAGTTTATTACCTAAACAGAAGAGTGAGGGAGAGGTGTGACAGCAGTCTAAAACACATCTAGCTGTCCTCATTCTGAAAAAAAAACTTGAACTTGACACTACTGTAGACTGGGACCTCCTCAATACTGCGTAATGGGACCTAGTAAGAGTTCTGTGGCCATTATATCAAAGCTGTCAAAAAAAATCACTACTTGTTGCTCACCTACAATATACCTGGAAACTGTGGTAAGTATTTTATACGTATTACCTGAGACAAAATTACCCTCATTTTATCATCTAGGAAAATGAGGTTCAGAGCATTTAAGTGACTTGACAAAGTTTGGAGAAGGTACTGAAATCTGGATCTGTTTGGCTCCAAAGCCTATATTTTGTTCTATGACAATGAGTATAGAAGAAAAAAGGCCAGTTGTTCCATAATAACTTCATTTTTGATTTATAAAAAAAGAACTGCTTATCTGTAAACCAATGAAAATCTAGCTGGTTTGCTTTACAAGCCTTTCTACTGCCAACTTTGAGCAATAAGCACCATCCATATTATAGACGTTCTTCTGACCTGTACTGGTCTTTCCAGAAAAATGTCTGACTCCAAAGTTTCTTGCAATCAGGCAAGAAAAGGAAATAAAAGGGGTCCAAATTGGAAAGGAAGAAGTGAAACTCTCACTATTTGCAGATGACATGATTTTATATATAGAAAACCCTAAAGAATCCACCAGAAAACTTTTAGAAGTAATAAATTAATACAGTAAAGTTGCAGGATACAAAATCAACATACAAAAATCAGTTGCGTTTCTATATACTAACCACGGAGTAGCAGAAAGAGAAAATAAGAATACAATCCCATCTACGATTGCAACAAAAAGAATAAAATACCCAGGAATAAATTTAACCAAAGAGGTGAAAGACCTGTACACCGAAAACTATAAAACATTGTTGAAAGAAATTGAAGAAGACACAAAGAAATGGAAAGATATTCCATGCTATTGGCTGAGAAGAATTAACATAGTTAAAATGTCCATACTTCTTAAAGCAATCTACAGATTCAGTGCAATCCCTATCAAAGTTCCAATGACATTTTTCACAGAAATAAAACAAAAAATCCTAAAATTTATATGGAACAACAAAAAAATCCTGAATAGCCAAAGGAATCCTGAGAAAAAAGAACAAAGCTGGAGGCATCACACTCTCTGATTTCAAAATATACTACAAAGCTATAGTAATCAAAACAGCATGGTACTGGCACAAAAACAGACACACAGATCAATCGAACAGAATCAAGAGCCCAGAAATAAACCCACACATCTATAGACAGCTAATTTTCAACAAGGGACCCAACAACATACAATGGAGAAAGGAAAGTCTCTTCAATAAATGGTGTTGGGAAAACTGGATAGCCACGTGCAAAAGAATGAAAGTAGACCATTATCTTACACCATATGCAAAAATTAACTCAAAATGGATTAAAGACTTGAATGTAAAACCTGAAACCATAAAACTCCTAGAAGAAAACATAGGCAGTATGCTCTTTGACATCGGTCTTAGCAGCGTATTTTCAAATATCATGTCTGACCGGGCAAGGGAAACAAAAGAAAAAATAAACAAATGGGACTACATCAAACTAAAAAGTTTCTGCATAGCAAAGAAAACCATCAACAAAACGAAAAGACAACCTAACAATTGGGAGAAGATACTTGCAAACCACATATCTGATAAGGGGTTAATATCCAAAATATATACAGAACTCGGGCTGGCCCCGTGGCTTGGCGGTTAAGTGCGCGCGCTCCGCTGCTGGCGGCCTGGGTTCGGATCCCGTGCGTGCACTGACGCACCACTTCTCTGGCCATGCTGAGGCCACGTCCCACATACAGCAACTAGAAGGATGTGCAGCTATGACATACAACTATCTACTGGGGCTGTGGGGGGAAAATAAATAAATAAAATTATAAAAAATATATATATATATATATATACACAGAACTCATACATCTCAACAACAAAAAAACAAACAACTCAATTAAAAAATGGGCAAAAAATCTGAACAGATATTTTTCCAAAAAAGATATACAGATGGCCAACAAGCACATGACAAGTTGTTCAACATCACTAATTGTTAGGGATATGCAAATCAAAACTATATGATATGCCTGTCAGAATGGCTATAACTAACAAGACAGGAAATAACAAGTGTTGGAGAGGATGTGGATAAAAGGGAACTCTCATACACTGCTGGTGCAGCCACTATAGAAAACAGTATGGAGATTCCTCAAAAAATTAATAGAACCATATGATCCAGCTATTCCACTGCTGGGTATTTATCCAAAGAACATGAAAATACAAATGCATAAAGATATATCCACCCCTATGTTCATTGCTGCATTATGCACAATAGCCAAGACTTGGAAACAACCTAAGTGCCCATCGAGGGACAAAAGGATAAAGAAGATGTGGTATATATACACAATGGAATACTACTCAGCTATAAAAAAAGATGAAATCTTACCATTTGCGACAACATGGATGGACCTTGAGAGTATTACGCTAAGTGAAATAAGTCACACAGAGAAAGTCAAATACCGTACGATCTCACTCATAAATAGAAGATAAAAAAACACAACAACAAACAAACACATAGATACAGTGATTATATTGGTGGTTATCAGAGGGGAAGGGAAAGGGAGGAGGGTGAAAAGGGGTGATTAGGTACATGTGTATGGTGATGGATTGTAATTAGTCTTTGGGTGGTGAACACGAGGTAATCTACACAGAAATTGAAATATAATGATGTACCACTAAAATTTATACAATATTATAAACCAACGTTACCTCAACAAAAAAAGTTCAATCTGGCTGTTGTAGGGCAAGAGGGGAATCTGGGATGTCAATTAGGAGGGTTGGGCTAGGATGGTGGCTACAGAGGTGGCAAAAAGTAGTCAGATTCAGGACATATTTTAAAGATATAAACCACTTGATGGTTTGAAATAGAGTGTGAAGGAAAGATATTAAAAATGACTCCTAGGTTTTGGCCTAAGTAATGGATGAATAGCAGTTGCATTTGTTTGATGGAGCGGTCTAGAAAGTAAAAAATGGGAGTGGGGTAGGAAAATGATAAACAGTCATCCATAATAGGTACTCAATAAATGGTAGTCATTGTTTATACTGAGTATGAAAACCATCTTCTGGGGCCAGCCCGGTGGTGCAAGCGGTTAGGTGCGCGCACTCCGCTGTGGCGGCCTGGGGTTCACCGGTTTGGATCCCGGGTGCATACCGACGCACTGCTTGGCAAGCCATGCTGTGGCGGCACCCCATATAAAGTGGAGGAAGATGGGCACGGATGGTAGCCCAGGGCCAGTCTTCCTCAGCAGAAAAAGAGGAGGACTGGCAGATGTCAGCACAGGGCTGATCTCCTCACACACACACACAAAAAAAAACCATCTTCTATTATATGTCAACTATATTTCAATAAAAATAAACTTTAGAAAACTATCTTCTTTCTGGGGTTGTACTACTTCACTACCCCACAGACAATGATATAAATATTATTGAAGCTTATTCCACATTTTATTTTACAAAATTTTTCTGGCTATATGAAATTAGAACTTAGACTCAAGTCCTAAGTCATTAGACCTTCTACTTTGGCACAGAGAAGAGAAAAAAACGTTAAGATTCCTCTTACCAATATGCCAGTGTTATAAAATTTGCTTTGGGGGCTATAGTGAGACTCTTTCATCTAGTTACTTACTAGGATTACAATGATAAAATCAGAAGGATCGACTCTAATCCATCTTTTTTTTTCTCTTTTGTGAGGAAGACCAGACCTTAGCTAACATCCGATGCCAATCCTCCTCTTTTTGCCGAGGAAGCTCAGCCCTGGGATAACATCTGTGCCCATCTTCCTCTACTTTATATGGGACGCTGCCACAGTATGGCTTGATGAGCGGTGCACGCCCGGGATCCGAACAGCAAACCCTCAGCCTGCCAAAGCAGAGCACGTGCACTTAACCACTGCGCCACCAGGCTGGCCCCTAATCCATCATTTTTAAATGCTTCCTATTTTTTCTGGAATGCACACACACATCTCTGAGATAATATATCTTAAACTTGATCATTTAAAAATTATTCAACATTGATTAATGTGATTTTAATTAATTAATGTGATTTCTAACCACTGATCTGGTCCATTCCCCTCATCTACAAAAGGAGAAACCAAAGCCCAGAGGTCAAATAACTTGTCCAAGAGAACACAATTAGGAAATCGTGGAGTTGTGTTAAGTGTGTAAGAGGAATAGTGGAAGACAAGGCTGCAAAAACAGATCAGACCTTAACTGTCAGTCTAAAGGATTTTTGACTCAATTCTGAAATCAACGGGAGCCACAAAAGGGTTTTAAGAAATAAGCTATACAACTAGAACTGTATATCAGGAAGAGTGAAAAGGGGGGGCAAAGAGGTAGGGAAAATAATTCACTCCAGGCAAAAGTGAAGAGGGCTGATGTATAAGGGAAGGAGCAGATGCAAAAGTCTTTGAAGATTTAAAATCAAGAGCTTAGCTTCTGATTAGAAGCAAGGAATAACCAAAGATGACTTCCGGATTTTCAGAATGGGGAACTGGAAAGATACCTATCTTAATAACTCAGATTGAGAAAATATCCTGCCATATCCTCATAGCATTAGCTGATACTAGTCCATTTCCTATAGGCACAGTTTGCTTCCTAAGGAGACTGCGTGGAAGGCAACAGCCCTCTACTTCTCTTGTATTCACCATGATATTACCTAGCACCATGATATCACTTGGCTGGACTGAGTAGTTCCAAGTAAACATTTGGTGAATTGAAAGCATATTCTCTATTTTAACAAAATGGCAATCATATTGTTGCAAACAGATTTTGAAGGGAAGCTAAAACAATTCTGAACAAAAATTAATAGATAGCAAAATAAATTCAGAATGTGGCCCAAAATAAAAGTAAGCATGACAATGTGAATGAGAAGTCTAAAAAAATATTAAATTTCTCATGGCATGAAGAATAACAAAGAGGTATGAGAACAAATCTTGGTACAGGTCCTCAGAAAGGCCATTGGGGAGTGGAAGTGAGCAGGGCAGGGATTCGGGTTACAGATCTTGAGCACAAGACTTCCTGGCATAAACAACCTTATTCATAAGAGGCCCAAACAATCAGTCCCTGCACTCAACAAAGTACTTTATTGTTCCTTTTTTTAACTGATAACTTAGAGCAACTGATGATAAAACAACCAACCTTAACTGTATCCATGTATAAAAAAAATACATACACACAAACAAAATATACACACCTACTGCCTCTATGACTTACCAGGCCCACTCTTTTCCTTCCAACTAGAAATCTTAGGAGGGAGAAAGATAAAAGGAAAGGAGGAAGTAGGGAGGTTGGGCTCAAGAAAAAGAGCGAAATAAAACTGCAAAAGTTCAGCTCACTCACTCCTGCTGGGCACAAAACAGCTGTGCCATCAGAGGACCAAAGCATGACTAGAGGATTAGACGCCTACCATCTGGCAGGTCATGCAGATAGCCTTCTTTCCCAAGGAGACTTTCCAAATCACTAACGCAGTGATTTTCAACTTTTTCGTTGTTTTTAAGCAGGAGACTCTTCAAAACTCTTATACAAAAGTTTGATATAAAACAGACAAAAAGTGGAGCTGCACTGGCTGGATGAAGCAGACAGGGGAACTGAAAGCCTTAGCGCTCAGCAACCTTCCTCCTGGGGTCAGCCCCTGAGAAGGCGCGTCGGTAAAAATTCTAGGGTTTCAAGGGATGGATTCTTCCCAATTTAAATTTAATAATCTCAATTTGAAAGAAAACTTTGGTTCATACTTCTGCCTCAGCTTCTGCACCTATAAAAAAGAGCTTATAGTATTTACAGCTTGGAAACAGACTAAGAACCAGAGTAACAAATAGTAACAAAAATTTAAATTATAAAAAATATAAAGTATTAACAGTAAATTTCTAAGACAACTAGAAAAGCATTTAGGGAATAAAAATCCTAAGAATTTTGAGAATGGAACATAGTCATGCTTAGTTTGATATTTAAGGCATCCAAGGGAAGTATAATAAATGTTTCTACTACTATAGTACTCCTCTGGGTAACAAAGCCAAGAGGACTCTGCTTGCTCTAGGCCACTGGCAGGATAATTTCCTTTTGTTGTATTCAAAATATACAATGAAAGTGAAGACACAAAAACATGAATGATATAAAAAATTACAAGCTTCTTTTAAAAAGTAATCTACTTCCAAGCTTTTAATCATAGTATATTTGAGACAGATGGCTTATGCAGAACAAAAAGAGTAACCAACAGAGTATAAACCCATCCCAACTAACAACAATTATAATAATTTTCATGTATTATATACTCACTATGGATTATAACAGATCCATAGACTTTACATACATTATCTCATTTGTTGCCTTAGTGCAAAGATCAAGATAGAGTTAACACTACGTTTAGTACATTAGAAAACTTAGCTGAGAGCAAAGAAATATTACTTTTTGTAAGTTAAAAAGAAGGAGTGAGTCATTCCTGAGCAATGAGACCAAAAAGAAATAGGCTCTATAGATCAAGACATCAGAATAGGAATGGTATCATTGGTCTCATCACACCACCATGTTTCTAGGCTGGAACACACATATATTTAGCAAAACAAGAGCAAAGATGTAGGTGGACTCCAGCCCAACGTTGTCCAATACAGTAGCTACTAGTTTCATGTGCAATTTGAATTTAAATTTAAATCAAATCAAACAAAAAGTTCATTTCCTTGTTCACACTAGCCACATTTCAATGCTCATTAGCTACATATGGCTATTGGACAGCAAAGATAAAGAACATTCACATCATTGCAGAAAGTTCTACCCAACGGCATTACTCTAGCAGAAAACCCTTGAATGTATTAAAAGCAGCAGTAGACACTCTACAAATGTTTGGTGAGTGAATGAATGACACAAGACAGAGGGGTTCCAATGGGCCATTTAAAGAACTAGCCAGAGGAAAAGAAACTAATAATAATAGCTAAAACTTATGGGGCACTTAACATAAGCCAGGTACTATTCTAGGTGCTTTATATGTACTAAAATTAATCCTCAATAACAATTCTACGAGGTCTTTACTGTCTTTACCCTCATTTTATTGATGGGAAAACTAAGACTCAGAGAGGTCAAATAACTTTCCCAAGATCCAGGATTTGAATCCAGGCAGCTTGATCTAGAATCCGGAACCTTCATTTTTAATCATTATACTATATGATACTACTTCTATCATATAACAACTATATTTTAAAATTTTGCTGCAATGGAATAAAATTTATTTAATCTTCCCATGAATTCACTAGTCAAGTTCATAGTGAAAAGAATAAAAGAAGTGGTGAAATAAAAAAGATTGGCAGAAAATATACCAAATGTTAATACTAGTTTGATCCCTAGGTGCTGAGATTAAGGGTAATTTTTATTTTCTTGTTTTTGCTAACTCTATTTTCTAAATGTTCCATAGTGACAATACATCATTTCTGTAATAATAACAAAAACAATAAAAATATTATTTGTTAAGCAAGATGAAAATATGATCAGCTTAAAAATTCCTAAGCAGAATATCAAATCAAGACTCATCCTTCTCACTCTCAAACATCGTAGAGGCCTCCTAACTGATCTCTTGGCCACCAGTCTCCGCAACACTAAACCATTCTGCGTTTGCCATCAGTTATCCTTTGTCATGCTAGTCCCTGCTCAGAATATAACACATAGAGCATCAACTACAGTCTTCTTGGCTTTATGCAAAGCATTTCTGAATAATTTGGCCCAATTCTACCTCTCCACCTTTATCTACCAATATTATCCTATCAAATCCTCAGTTCATCTAGGAGATGCATGGCAGAAAGAGCCTACGCCTAAGAGTCACAGATCTTGGCCAACACATTATCTCTTGCCTCAGTTCATTCAATGGAGAATAGTTGCAAAGATTACATAAGTAAAGCATCCAGCATACAAGAAGCCTTCAACAAATGGTGGTTTTCTCATTATTGTTATTATTAGCCAAATGGATTTTTATTCACTGACTCCTCAAAAAGCTTTGCACTTTTATTACCTCTGTGCTTTAAATTACTATTTTGCTCCTTTCTGAGTTCCTTCCCTATGTTCTAAAATCCTATTAAAATTTAAGTTCCAGCTTGAGTCAACCTCCTCCAAGAAAGCTTCCTTGACTCTGCCAAGCTAATATGATCTCTTACTCCTTTGAACTTCTATAGCACTTAGAGTTTATTCTACCCAAGTAGTGCTGTCCTAGCTGATTTTATTAGTTCTCTTTTCATGTATGTGAGTCCTAATCCCCAATCAGAGTGCAAATTCCTTGCTAGCAGACATTCCTTTTTATATATACTTTTATACCTTTGTGATGTCTGACACATCATCAGGAATATGCTAGATGCTCAAAAAATGTGTTAATCTGATTTGTGGATTGGGAAGAAAGGCATCATAATAAAAATACTGGCTGATCATTTTTGTAGTGGACTAGAAAGCCAATAATTCTATATAAAGGTAGAAAGTTTCAAGTAAGCAGTTTAATCTAATTCCTTAATTCACTACCACTGACCAAACATGTTAAATCCTACTTAAGCTATATGATTTTGATCTAGTCCAATATAAATAACAGCAACAAATGACCCTAAGTAAATAGCACTTTTAACTTTTCAAAGTATCTTACACATAAGCCCTACTTAAATATACAATGACTTATATTGTCTTATTTGGTTTCACTGGGAAATATGCTTACCTCACTAAAAAATCAAGATAATTAAAGTGAGATTGGGCCAGCCCCGTGGCTTAGCAGTTAAGTGGGCACGCTCCGCTACTGGTGGCCCGGGTTCAGATCCTGGGCGCGCACCGACGCACTGCTTCTCCGGCCATGCTGAGGCCGCGTCCCACAAACAGCAACTAGAAGGATGTGTAACTATGACATACAACTATCTAGTGGGGCTTTGGGGAGAAAAAAAAAAAGGAGGATTGGCAATAGATGTTAGCTCAGAGCCGGTCTTCCTCAGCAAAAAAGAGGAGGATTAGCATGGATGTTAGCTCAGGGCTGATCTTCCTCACCAAAACAAACAAACAAACAAAAAAACACAAAAAACACCAAAAAAATAAAGTGAGAAAGAGTCAGATACTGATCACTAGACAGTGAAGATAACATAATCTTATTATATATAAAAATAATTCTCCTTTAAAAAGGTAAACTATGTCTCCTCAACTGAATGCTAAAAGTTAAGAGTAGATAGCCTGGGGGCATAATTTTACTTTTATTTTCATTCACTGATTTAATTACAATTCTTTATAAAGCAATTAAGAAAAATAACCGCATAAAGACTAAAATCTTTTCTCTTTGATAAATTACTAATTCAGCAATAGGAAACAACTGTTCTAATGAGCTGCTACTAAGAGTAAAGCAATTTGAGAGACAGAAGAAAGTTGCATTATTAAATGTAGCTAATTACCAGAAAATTAAATTTCAATAGGTAGAAAAAGACCTACAGCACAACTAAACCCCAGCAAGATGGATTCAACATGAAATCCTGAATCCCTCTTTTTAGCGGTTAATGCTGTTCTAACAAGCCTCCAACGAGGTTTCAACTTTCTCAGATCCCCAGAAGGAAAAAAAAACCCATTACCTAAGGATGTTGGGATGGGAGAGTCTATTCATGAGCTGCACTTCTTTCAGCATGTTTGCCCGGTTACTGCTCAACGTGTTCATCTTAAGAGCCATCACCTGACCAGAAGCTCGGTGGCGCACCTAGAAAATAAAATAGAACAAGAAAAGAGGCTCAAGGACACAACAGCTATATATGAGGTCAAAGTCTCCACATGTAGAACACGCCAAGATGGTTTAGTGCCAGTTTAGATCAAACAGATATGGTAGGGGATGTTTTTCTGTAAACTCTGATTACATTAGGGTCTCACCTCCACTAATGAAGATGAATTTATTCAATCCAGGACCAAAATTGTTTTACACTAACAAAATTGTTTCACATTGTTAATAACACCTCAAGAAATCATGTCTTTTTTTAATACCTTAGAAAAAAAATGAGGGAAATTCATTAGGCTGGTTCCTTATGGCTAACATTGCTAAGTCTTAAGACACTAACAGGAAAAAGTCCTTTCTGTGGGGGCCAGCCCTGTGGCGTAGCAGTTAAGTTCATGCTGTGCTTCGGCGGCCAGGGATCGCAGGTTTGGATCCCGGGTGCAGACCTAGGCACCACTTATCAAGCCATGCTGTGGCGGCGTCCCATATAAAGTAGAGAAAGATGGGCATGGATGTTAGCCCAAGGCCAATCTTCCTTAGCAAAAAGGAAGATTGGCAATGGATGTTAGCTCAGGGCTAATCTTCCTCACAAAAACAAAAAAAGAAAAGTTCTTTCTGTGGAATTTTAAGTGTGCACAGAAAAGATACATGCATACGCCTTATAACATTTAATGAACTATAAAGCTATCTTTATAGGACCCTAAAGCCACATCCTCAAAATCTCCCCCAAGCACCATAAAATATATATCTATAAGAAAAAAAGCACTGCATGTTAAATATAGAAAGAAGTTAGTAAACCTTTTAGAGCTAATATTGTAGTAACCCAACCAAAGTACCTTAGAATCATTTAAACACATTCAAAGCAGATTAAAAAAAAAAACATGGGCTACAGCACTCACACTATTATGCATATACACAGAGGTAAGTCTACTTCTAAAATGTTCATCCTCTATAGAATTCAATCTATTTTACATTAAAAATATTATTTTATAATTTCAATGCACACTCCACAGGTTTAAAAAACCATAATACTTTACTTGCAAGAACATTAACTATGTTTTCAACCTCTACATGTGGTCTCAGCAGTAGCAAAATTAGACTACCAGAGAAAATATTTTGTCTCACCCAAAAGAAGCTCAATTATTCACTGAGATGTGTGTTTCCTACTGAGAAACTATGAATGAAGCAGTAGAAAAATTATGAAGTACCAAGGACCTCATTACTTTCTGATTTAAAAAGAAATTCATTTCAGATCTTGCAAAACAGGGACTTGCTATGCAAAAATGTCATCATCCTATGGATTTTAAGAGTATTATTTCAGTATGTTATACTCGACTAAGTGGAAATTTCAGTACAAAACATGACAATCTACTTAACTCTTCGATCTCCAGAAATTCCTTGAAATGACAATAGCCCCAGAAATTTAGCATATCTATTAATACCAGAGAGACATCACAGCTTATCTTCTAATTCAAAAAAACAATGTTTCAGAGTGGCCAGACAGAAGAAGGGGGAGGAGAAAGCAAAACACTCAAGAGCCACGGGAACCCTGATCAGAAAAAACTGAGGCAGAACTCTGGCTGTCTCTCCCTTCTTCTAGATCACATAGTGAGATTTGGAACCCAACTCTCTTCCTAGTGCATCAATGATTCTGTTGTCATGTACCTCGTGATTGATGAAAGAGAACTGCCTTTCCTTTTCAGATCTTGCATGGATAAGTTATAAGAGAGGTTTATATACAAAGAACACATTGATAGAATTTTCCAACTCTATTTACAGAAGACATCTGTCTTTTAATAAGTGCTCTCCATTCTGAAAGTCACTCTTCTTCTTTTTCTTTTTATCATCTGAAAACTATCACTCTGAGTTTTTAACAAAATGTCTACTTTGAAGAAAGTTTGATATTAAAACAACGTGTGAAATTCAGGGGTAAACTATCTATGTTTCAAACTAACCAGAAAAAAACTTACTTCCTTAAACAAGTGAACAAGATGATGAACATGTTCATAACTCATTGTATTTTGTCTTTCATCTGCATAAAATATTCTCCTTTCTTCTAGCCCCTCAATTTCTACTTATCTTTCAAGGCCACACTCAAATATCCCCTCTCTCTCTAAGCCGTCCTTGACTCTGTCTGGGAACTACTTTACACTACCTCAGAACAACATTCATAACACCAGTATACCACTCATCACATAGTTCTCTACATAAATATCTCCTCACTAGGTTATAAAGCATCTTGAGACCAGGATCTATATTGTATTCATCTGTGTCTTTCAGTGCCTAGAAAGCCTGGCACATCCTAAGGGCACAATGAAAACAATGGCAACAACAGTTAAATGATACTTCTAATATACTTTCTAAGGGCCAGTGAATCATTTATTTATCCAGGTGATTTCTTTGGTGGGAGGAGAGTGCTTTTCTTTCTTTTTCTTTTTTTGGTGGCAGAGGTTGAGGGGAGGACATAAACAGAAAAGTAGTGCCTATAAAATTTGGTCAAAAATTTCTGGAGTTTACATCTAGAAAGGGACAAACAATAAGCTATATGGCTAGTCAGATAAGAAAGAGAATGAAGAATCAAATACAGCACAAGAGGTATTTATATAAATGTTGATTGAATGAGCACTTGGGGGAAAACTTTGCAGGACTTCTGTGAAACCTCAAAGGATTAATAGATTTGGATAGATTTCTTTCTTTTTTTTTTAAGTACAGAACAGACTACAGGTGATAAAGGAAGAAACAAGTACCATCAAATACAGAGGTCCACAAAATATGGGGAATTTGCCTAAATACAGGAAGATCATTACAAGTTGTCAAAACCACAAAAATTAATTAGTCCTCAAATCTACTTCAATTTTTAGAGTAAAGGGAAGGTCTATTTCTACTTAAGTTTGTTCTCTACACATAGATCATTGTTACTACTACTAAGAGGATTCCTAAGAGATTGATATCTTTAAATATCTTTAAAAATAAAGACTTCAAAAAATTAAAAATAGAATTGCCATATGATCCAGCAATTCTACTTCTGGATATATACCCAAAAGAATTGAAAGCAGGGTCTTGAAAAAATATTTATATACCCTTGTTCATAGCAGTATTATTCACAGTAGCCAAAAGGTGAAAGCAACCTAAGTGTCTATCAACAGATGAATAGATAAACAAAATGTGGTATATACATACAATGGAATATTATTCAGTCTTATGAAGGAAGGAAATTCTGACACATGCTACAATATGGATAAACCCTGAAGATATTATGCTAAGTGACATAAGCCAGTCACAAAAAGACAAATACTATATGATCCCACTTATATGAGGTACCTAGGGCAGTCAAATTCATACAGACAGAATGAAGAATGGTGATTGCCAGGGACTATGGGGAGGAGAGGAATTTGGAGTTGTTTAATGAGTCCAGAGTTCAGCTTTACAAGATGAAAAGAGTTCTGGAGATTGGTAGCACAACAATGTGAACTGAATTGTACACTTAAGAATGGTTAAGACAGCAAATTTTATGTTATGTGTATTTTACACAATTATAAATAAAGGAAGGAAGGGAGGGAGAGAGGAAAGAAAAGAAAGGAGAGAGAGAAAAAAAGAGAAAAGAAAAGAAAATCACCAAGAAAATTACTACCTCTCCTTGACTTTTAAAGATTTTATTTATTTATTTTTTCCCCCCAAAGCCCCAGTAGATAGTTGTGTGTCACAGCTGCACATCCTTCTAGTTGCTGTGTGTGGGACGCGGCCTCAGCATGGCCGGAGAAGCAGCGCGCCGGTGGGAGCCCGGGATCCGAACCCGGGTCGCCAGCAGTGGAGCGCGCGCACTTAACCACCAAGCCACGGGGCCGGCCCTCTCCTTGACTTTTAAACTCATCTGATGCTACCACAGAATCTCCAAATCTAAAGAAGAGCATAGCAGAGTGGTGAAGTGCTCGAGCTATGGAGATGAGCAGACTGAATCTAAGTTTTAACACTTAAATGATTAAGAGGGACTTCTCTTTGAAGTCTTCTGTTGTAAAATGAAGAGAATAACAGTTTCTATCTCATAGAACTGTTATGGAGGATAAAATAATGTTATGTTAGATAAAGGAGATACAGTGCTTGGCACATAGTAAGCATTCAACAAATACACATTGTTTTTAATAAAAATAAGAAACTACATGCTCACAAGAATTTAGCATATCAAGTGAGTTTGAGACGACACAGAAAATGCATATTGTAATTTTTTTGTTGTTTTTTTTTGGTGAGGAGGATTAGCCCTGAACTAACATCTGTTGCCAATCCTCCTCTTTTTGCTGAGGAAGAGTGGCCCTGGGCTAACATCCGTGCCCATCCTCCTCTACTTTATATGTGGGACGCCTGCCACAGCATGGCTTGATAAGCGGTACGTAGGTCCGCACCCAGGATCCAAACCCTCGAACCCTGGGCCACTGAAGCAGAGCACACAAACTTAACCACTATGCCACTGGGCCAGCCCCCTACATATTGTAATTTTAAGTAAAGATAGCAATATTCAAATTTGTATATGCCCTCAAGATTACTTATTTATTACAAAGGGAAAAATGTACCTCTACAATGGAGAGATCTGGTGGCTAGTATCTTAACCAAGGGATCGTATTTAGCATTACCAAAGTGAGACACCTGACATTATCCGCCTTCTGATGTGAGGCAATATACTTGCTGAAATGTTTAACTCGAATCTAATCATAAGAAAACAATTAGACATATCCAGAATATCTAAAAGACAACTGGACAATACTCTTCAAACAAAATGTACGGGAATATGCTAGATTAAAAGAGATTAACGTGCATAACCACTTTAATGAAATGTATGAAACCTTGATTGGATTCTGGGTCAAAAAAAGCTATAAAAGACTTTTTGGAGGCAAATAGGGAAAATTTTAATAGGGATTGTATACGAAATGATTTTACTGAATTAAGGTTAATTGTCTAAGGTATAAATAATACCATGGCTTTGTAGGAGAATGTATTCTTAGAAGATACATACTAAAGTATTTAAGATTAGAGTGTCATGAGGTCTGCAATTTGCTTTCAAGCAGCTTATCAAAAAAAATCCGGGGGCCCGCCCCGTGGCTTAGCAGTTAAGTGCGCGCGCTCCGCTACTGGCGGCCCAGGTTCGGATCCCAGGCACGCACCAACGCACTGCTTCTCCGGCCATGCTGAGGCCGCGTCCCACATACAGCAACTAGAAGGATGTGCAACTATGACAAACAACTGTCTACTGGGGCTTTGGCGGGGGGGGAGGATTGGCAATAGATGTTAGCTCAGAGCTGGTCTTCCTCAGCAAAAAGAGGAGAATTAGCACGGATGTTAGCTCAGGGCTGATCTTCCTCACACACACGCACAAAAATTCGGATACATAAAGCAATGTAGCAAAATATTAATAATTGATGAATCTAGGTGGAGGGACTACAGGGGTTTATTGCACCATTGTTTCAATTTTCTGTAGATTTAAATTTAATCTACAGAATTAAAAAGTTTCCAAAAGTTGAAAGAAACAAGTAAAAAAATGTATTTTACTTTCTCCCATAAATTTAGCATTGGGAAATAAAGAACAGCTTTTTAATTGTGGGGAAAAAAAAATCCTGCATGTCACATGTGCCCAAGCCTATGTTAAAACAGAAAAAAGTGGAGGTAAGTTTATCAAATGTTAATAGTGGTTGTCATTGGTGATAGAACTATCAAAGATTTCTTTTCTTCCTTTTATTTTTCTTCATTTTCCATTCTTCTATAATGTATTGACTTACTTTTCTAATAGAAAATATAGCTTTTCAACTTCAATTTATATTCATTTTTTAACTAAGTAATGCATACATTTTGTTTGTAACACATTAAAACAAGATAAATAAGAAATAAGTTGCTTTTGACTATCAGATCCATTAATCCCAGTATTCTGTGCCCATTCCCAGAAGTAGTTATTGTCCCAAGCTTGATGAGTACTCTTCCAGGCCCTTTAAAAAATACATTGACAAAAAAACCAAAAAAACACCAAGATAGCTTGATTATTTATTTATTTATTTATTTATTTATTTATTTATTTATTTATTTATTTATTTATTTATTTCCCTTTAGGAAACGGATAGAGCATGGTGTCCAACCTCAGGGAAAACTAAAGTTCTACAGAACAGAGGTTTCTATTCAACATGCTCAGAAGTCCAAGCACCCTGCAGGTTCTAAGGATGTTTCAGCAGTACACCAAAACAAACAAAAAACCACAGATACCATCAAATAATAATACTAAGTCACTAGAAAAGTGTGGGTACACACAAAAGTTTCTCTACCAGCATGGTAGTATTCTAATGATTAGCCCCTATCATCCAATTCCTCTGGACAAAGTATGAACAAAGGGAAGATAAAAGAGGTCAACCAGAAGAAAGAGAACTAAAGAGTGACCAGAAGAATTGAGAATTGCTACATAAAGTGACTGATCACAGACACCAAGAAAACACACAGTGGCATTAGGTAGGCAAAAATCAAGAACAGAGTTTCTCCTCTTGATCAAAGACTCAGAACAGACCCTAAAACTAAAGCCAGAGTTAAAGAAAACATCAAGATCTGCAAACAAGAGCTACAAACCACAAACTAAAGGCCAGTCAAGTGTGTGCATGCAGGCTGGAAGTGACTGATAATCTCTCTTTAGTTTTTTCAATTACATTCAAATAGTAGCAAATATTATCATATTCTATATACAAGACACTGTGCTAGATGCTGAGAAGGCTACGGATCAACATGAGACATCAGCTTGTCAGATCTTCCAGCAACCTGTGTGCCCAAATTACAAAGTTATCTTGTTGCTCTCCTGCTTAAAATTCTTCAATGGCTCACCACTACCTGAGGAATAAAGTCCAAACTCCTTAGCAAAACTAACTTCATCTACTGCTCCCTGCCTATCCCTACCCTGACTCCTCCCCTTACCTTTAGCTATTCCCTACTATTGGTAATTCTTTCCAAATGCATCACGCTCTCTCACACTTCCTTGCCTTGACACATACTATTCCCCTTGCCTTGATGCAATCCTCAATCCCCAAGCCCCATCCCAATCTCCCTACTAAATTCCTTTCAATTATTCAAGATATGGGAAACATCACTTTTCCTGGGAAAATGTCATTTTATTTCAAGAAAAGGTGGGTGGCTCCACTCTGTGTCTTCTCAGTACTCTGTCCTTATTTGTCTCTATTACAGCCCTTGCATATTATATGCTGTTAGCTTACCTGTTTATTTATCTCCTATATGCCTAAGGGCAGTTCCAGTTCAAGATGGCAACAGTAGGAAGATCCTGAACTCACCTCCTCCCATGAACACACAGAATCTACAACTACATATGGAACAATTTCCTATATGCCTGAGGGCAAAGACTGCTGTATTCATTTCTTTACCCCCAGAATAGTAATTCAGCTTCCCTACCCACCTACACACCTTCTGACATGCAGAACTTATTCTCATATGGACAAATCTAGATTTTTGTCAAAAATCTTAAAAAAGTAAGCAGGAAAGAAAAGCATGGCAATAACTATATAAGTATCAACATACATTTGTATATTGCTCACTATAGACTCTGGAATAGAAAAAAATAGATTACAGGTTATGCACAATCCCATAGCCATTAGCTATTATTCTACCCCATTTTTATTCCATTCAAGTAAGCATTCACATGCAAATCAGAGTGACAGTTAATACCGGGGTGCCTCTAATTCAGCTCTAATTTATATTTTTTAAAATTAAATTATTTGCATATGTTAGTACTTTAACCACTTTTAATAACAAATCACATGCAATAAATAACTTCACCTTTAGCAGTGTGGTATGAAACCAAGTTGAGAATCTCTTCTCTGGCACAGTGCCTAGCATTTAGTAGTTGACAGCTCAAAAAATGTTTACTGAATTTAAATGGTTAACTTGAGTCCGGAAGCTCATTTTCCAGAAGGGGAGAAAAGCATAAACCTCTGACCAGCTCAGAGAAATAGTAAGGAGAGAATTAAATAACAATAAGGATAACAACATAAGAATTGTCACAAAGCAATTAATCATAAAGTTAACTATTAAATGAGCGGTTTAGGGGCCAGCCTGGTGGCACAGTGGTTAAGTGCGCGCGTTCTGCTTCGGCAGCCCGGCGTTTCACAGGTTCGGATCCCAGGCACGCACCGACACACCGCTTGTCCTGTGGCGGCATCCCACATAAAGTAGAGGAAGATGGGCACAGATGTTAGCCCAGGGCCAATCTTCCTCAGGAAAAAGAAGAGGATTGGCATTGGATGTTAGCTCAGGGCTGATCTTCCTCACACACACACACAAAAAAAATTTTTTTAAAAAATGAGTGGCTTAAGTCTTCCAGTTAAGAAGTCACCAGAAGTGACTGTACAATAGGTATACAGTAAGCTGGTATAGCAGCATTAATATTAGGCAAACAGAGTTTACAGCAGTAGTTTTCAACAGAGGCTCTAACACCTTACTTTGAAGGTATTTTTGAAGTTTTCAGGTAAAGTGCTTTGGTATAACAATGATTAGGGGCAGGCAGTCTTGCCAGCCAGAGATACTAGACATCCTGCAAGGTACAGGACAGTACTGCACAAAGAAGTATTGTTCCACGTGCTGTACGAAATTCAAATGTCTTGCCAGAATTCATGTAAAGAACATATTTATTATTCCCTGAGCTTGGATTCTAATTCCATTTTACATAAAAACAAAGTCATCTTGCATGGTTTTAATATATATTGAATTTCCCAGGACTGCAACTACCTTGTAAATTGAGGAAAAATTGCCTTTTTATTTTGTTCAGAACATCCTTAAAAATTGGTCAACATTTCACTTGAGGGTATTATGCCAAGTGAAATAAGTCAGACAGAGAAAGACAAATACCGTACAATTCCACTCATGTGGAAGATAAACAAACACATAAATACAGAGAACAGATTGGTGGTTACCAGAGGGGAAGAGGGGTAGGGGGAGGGCAAAAGGGGTAAAAAGGCACATTTGGTCGTTGACAAATGGCAACTAGATTTTTGGTGGCGAACATGATGTAGTCTATACAGAAGTCAAAATACAATGATGTACACCTGTAATTTATATAACGTTATAAACCAATGTAACCTCAATAAAAATAATTCATTCATTTAAAAATTAAAAAAAATAGTGATCAACATTTCAGAAAATCAGACAACCAATGGCAACACTACTCCTGGTATCTGAATCAGAATACAACAGATCTGTATCAGAATCCACTTATAGTTTTTATATTCATGGTGATTTACTTAGTCTTTATCTCAAAATAGCAAATATAAATAAAAAGTATATTTTTGTCTTGTCCATAAATAAAGTTATCAACATGCCTACTCTGCCAACTTTTTCCCCTAATGAAACATTCAAGATTAAATTAACATTTTACAAAGAAACACTCTGATAAATTTGGCAAAGATACACCATACCTCCCTGTTTTCTCTCCTTCATCAATCTATAATTTGTCTTGGCAAGCTATTCCTATTTCAATTGAGGTTATTTTCCTTTTTCCCTTATCACATACAAATAAGTCTGGTCTGCTATTACACTTTTATTCTAATATCTATTGGCATCTCTGCTCTTCAATTTTTCTTCTTGCATGGCTTTTGATGTCTTCTCTTAAATCTAAAACTAGTCATTTATAAGAGAGTAAAAGCATCTGACTACTTCATTATGTCTTCTAGAATAGTCAGGCCTCCAAATTTGCATATTGAGATCTATTATTTTTACTAACTTAATTTTCTCTTACTTTTCATTTACCAAAGATGTAGGGTATCATGTTGATGTTTTACAATGATGAGCAATAGTAACCTAAATTACCCATCAATTTCACTTCAGGGCAGTTAAGAGTTATATTTTAAAAAATTGTTATACTAGCAATAATATAGCTAACATTTATAGCATTTGCTACGTACTAGGTTCTACTGTGTAACTGCTTTATATATAATAACTCGTTTAATCCTCAAAATAATTCTGTGAGGTACAAATTATTACAGCTATGGAAACTGATGCACAGAGAGATCAAAGGACCTTCTCAAAATCATAGATCTAGTAAATGGCAGAGCCAGAATCTGAACCCAGATAGTGCAAAGACATTGGGCCTACCAGGGTTGAGAACAACCAAACTAAGGAAAAAAGCATTGTGTGCACACTACATAATAATTGTTCTGTCAATAAATAATAATTACAATCTTGTATATATCTAACAACATAGCCTTTGTGAAAATTAATAAAGGGAAATCTCATTTAAAATAGAGTCAGGAGGCCAGAAGGAGGAGAAGGGGTTCTCCCATGCAGTACCACTCAAGGTCAATTACAGAAAAGACAGTCAATTACAGACCCCAACAGAAGTCTTCAACAGAAAAGAATCAATTACAGAAAGAAACATACATTGTATCCCAAACAGAAATCAACTACCCTTGCAGCTCAGTCAATGAGCAACTATCATCACCCCGACCTCTTGCTTTTCTCCAATGGACTTTCACTGAAAACAACTCCTCCCAATTTCCTCCTTTTTCCCTATAAAATAACGTTCCTCTCCTTTGATTGTTGGATTTGCCTATGGTCCACCATAGCACACACATCCCAAGATGCAATTCTTTGGCTATTCCAAAATAAACTCATTTTGCTGGTAAAACTGGCTGTTCTATTTTTAAGGTCAACATATGTGGTGTCAAAAGTGGGATCAGAAGGAGGCGACCCCCAAGAGATGACAGCCCCCAGAATCGAGGGAAGTGCTCATACCCAGCCCCTTGCACTCCTTATTTCCGTGAGTTGCTGCCTAATTTTGGTTTGGTGAGTCTCCTCTTGGATTTTGAGCTCCACTCCCTTTGCATTCTGAGCTCTCTGACTTTATTCCGGATCAGGAGAGGCTTTGTCCTCTTGGTGGAGGACAGAGTTCCTCCCGGTTCAGGGTTCTGTCCTTGTGTTCAAGGCTTCATTTTTGTTGAGTACTCAGCTGTTTTCTGAAGTGGTAGCATAGTTTCTTTTGGGGCTTGGGCTTGCTGAAAATTCAGGAGTTTTCTTTGGTTTTTCAGATTCCTTTTGGAATCAGGGCTGGGAATCCAGCAACTTTCTTTCGTTTTTAGATTCCTTCAGGGATCAGGGCTAGGACTCTAGCAATTTTCTTGAGTTTTCAGAGGAAATTTCAGAAATGGGATCCCAGTTATCTAAATGTTTTGAGGGAAACCCTCCTTCAGGGACTCCAGCTGGGTTTATATTTAAGAACTTTGGGTCCCCTACATGTGTATTTTTAACGAAGTGGGCCAAACTGACTAAGAGTATTCCAGAATTACAATGGCCATTTGAACTTTAGATCTCTCTAAACTTGTTTTTCTTAAAACCAAATTGGAAGACCATGGCTCTAATAGTAAGCAAAATGAATGGTATGTTTATTTTAATTGGTACCTGGAGGCTTCCAAATGTGGGCAAAACTCTAAAATCGCCTCAATACAAGATATCATATCTAAATTAGCCAAAACAACTAAAAAACTGAGGGAAGACAAAACGGCTTCTAAGGCCTCTCTTTCCCGTCCTCTATTTTCTTTGTCTTTTGCTCAGGCCCCACCTCTGGTGTTATCTTCCTCCTTCCTTCTGCACCACCTCTAGTGCTCAAACTTCAGCCATCTGAGCAAGTAACCTTAACTTAGTCCATCTGCCAGAAACACAATTTGGATCCAACTATTCATTTGAACTCTGTACCTGAGACATGGCTGAAATTCTTAAAACAAAAGCTATAAGGTCTCTGTGTCTGTCTATATGTTGAGTATGTCTACATATCCATGTGATATTTTTCTACCTCCAGATGGTATTGCTAAGACTGATTTGTAAAGCTCTATTTAATTGGCTTGAAATTAAGCGCTTATAAATTAAGTATTCCTAAACCTCAGAAGTATAACAGAACTAATCCAAATGTTTTCAAGTTTATGTGATCTAGGATTAATCTTTAGTAAATAAAAGCTATCTTAAGATTGTTGGTTTAATTGAAACAGCCCTGCCTTTAAAGTTATCAATACTGAACACAATGCAGACATACAACTTTCAATCTACTCGGGTTTATTTATTTATTTATTTTTTTGTGAGGCAGATCAGCCCTGAGCTAACATCCATGCTAATCCTCCTCTTTTCGCTGAGGAAGACCGGCTCTGAGCTAACATCTATTTCCAATCCTCCTCCCTTTTCTTCCCCAAAGCCCCAGTAGATAGTTGTATGTCATAGTTGCACATCCTTCTAGTTGCTGTATGTGGGACGCAGCTTCAGCATGGCTGGAGAAGCGGTGCATCGGTGCGCGCCCAGGATCCGAACCAGGCCGCCAGTAGCAGAGCGTGCACACTTAACCGCTAAGCCACGGGGCCGGCCCTACCTGGGTTATTAAGCTCATGCTATCTCTGTTACAAAATTTTTCAGCAAGAAAGTAACTTAAGATGATGACTGGCTATTTAATGTCAAATCCAAGCATGACTGTTTAAAAGCAAGTAATTTTTTTTTTTTTTTAAAGATTTTATTTATTTATTTTCCCCCCAAAGCCCCAGTAGATAGTTGTATGTCATAGCTGCACATCCTTCTAGTTGCTGTATGTGGTACACGGCCTCAGCATGGCCGGAGAAGCAGTGCATCGGTGCGCGCCCCGGATCCGAACCCGGGCCACCAGCAGCGGAGTGCACACACTTAACCACTAAGCCACGGGGCCAGCCATAAAAGCAAGTAATTTAAATAAATGTAAATAAGATCAAAATTCATACTAAGTTAAACTAAATAATGGATGATCATTGAATATCTAAGTCATTTCCAAATAAGATGAACGTTAATTACTGAACATAGATTTATCTACTTTTGGCTTCCTATTGCATAGAAACTAAAGTTATTTGAGTCTATTAGTGAACATGTTTGGGTTTTTTTTGTTTGTTTTTTTTTGTGTGAGGAAGATCAGCCCTGAGCTAACATCCATGCTAATCCTCCTCTTTTTGCTGAAGACGACCAGCTCTGAGCTAACATCTATTGCCAATCCTCCTCCTTTTTTTTCTCCCAAAGCCCCAGTAGATAGTTGTATGTCATAGTTGCACATCCTTCTACTTGCTGTATGTGGGACGCGGCCTCAGCATGGCCGGAGAAGCAGTGCCTCAGTGCGTGCCTGGGATCCGAACCCGGGCCGCCAGTGGCGGAGCCCGTGCACCCAACCGCTAAGCCACGGGGCCGGCCCAGTGAACATGTTTTATGCCACACTGAGAAATTTTCATGAGGGCCGGCCCCGTGGCTTAGCGGTTAAGTGCTCGCGCTCCGCTGCTGGCGGCCCGGGTTCGGATCCCGGGCGCGCACCGACGCACCGCTTTTCCGGCCATGCTGAGGCCGCGTCCCACATACGGCAACTAGAAGGATGTGCAGCTATGACATACAACTATCTACTGGGGCTTTGGGGGAAAAAGTAAATAAATAAAAGTTTAAAAAAAAAATTATAAAAAAAAAAAGAAATTTTCATGAAAAAAGGCATGTTTCTAGAAATTTATAAAAGGTATTTATAAGTTCTCCAAGACACAAAATGCTAATATAGTTCACAATTGTTTACTTCTTAGTTCTTCACTAGAAATTAAGGATTCTAAGGGTTAAGAATTCTAATCAGGGGGCCGGCCCGGTGGCGCAAGTGGTTAAGTGTGCGCCCTCCACTGCAGCGGCCCGGGGTTGGCCGGTTCAGATCCCGGGCACGCACCGACACACCGCTTGTCGGGCCATGCTGTGGCAGAGTCCCACATAAAGTGGAGGAAGATGGGCACGGATGCTAGCCCAGGGCCAGTCTTCCCCGGAAAAAAAAAAAGAGGAGGATTCGCAGATGTTCGCTCAGGGCTGATCTTCCACACACACACACACACACAAAGAATTCTAATCAATATATGTAATAATAAGGGAAACATCTCCATATGCAAGGAAAGTAGGATGTGTGTTTTGATAAAAGAAAGCTTGAGGAATGGAAATGCATTTTACTGAGGGGAAAAGAAATTTTGTCCTAAGAAGAGGCTGGTTATTTTGGACTAAGAAAGAGGAAAACGTAGGACAAGATCTAAATGTAAAATGAAAGTGTAGGTGGTTTGTGGAAAGGAATCTTGGGAAAGGAATTTTAATATGTGGTCAAGCTGGCTAAGATAAATATAAACTTATTTAAATGAGTTTTAATGCCAAAATAAACTATGTAAAATTAAAATTTGGCTTTCTTTTCTGTTGAAAGGATGTTTTCTTGGGCTATTGGTCTACATTTGTGTGTGTGTGTGTGTGTGTGTGTGTGTGTGTGTGTGTGAGGAAGATTAGCCCTGAGCTAACATCTGATGCCAATCCTCCTCTTTTTGTTGAGGAAGATTGGCCCTGGGCTAACATCCGTGCCCATCTTCCTCTATTTTATATGGGACGCCACCACAGCATAGCTTGACAAGCGGTGCATTGGTGCATGCCCCGGGATCCGAACCTGTGAACCCTGGGCCACCGAAGCAGAGCGAGCACACTTAGCCGCTACACCACCGGGCCAGCCTCTATTGGTCTACTTTTGATAACAGATTGTGAAAGCTTCTTTACCTTTAAGTAATATGCCTAGAAAACAGAGATTTTGTGTTTTATCAAAATAATTTCCTGTGTTGTTTCTATCAGGTCTTTAATTCCTTAAGAGAACTGAGTCTTCTTAGTATTAAAGGAGTTAAGTTTTGTTTACAACTATGTAACCTTTTGTATTTGCCTTCAAATCCTGTTATTGTTACTTTGGTCAAATAGATACTTAAGTATTATTTTGTAATGATCTGTGATCCTATTTGGTCAAGTGTCCAAACCTTTTGATATTTCTGACAAGCTTCCCAAAATACTCAAATTCTAAACGAAGTCTTTTTGATGGATGTAACTTTGGGATTTTCCAGAGGGCACCCGGGACATCTCAAAAGATTTGTTCCCTCTCCTTATAAAAAGAGAGAGATTACACTAATTAGGTTTATTTGGTATGTCAAATTACATGAGAAGCACGGTCAAATAAGCAATAATAAAACTTTTTAGGTTACATTGTATGCATGAATGTTACTAAAAGAAGTGTTCTAGAAATTGTATAAAATTCCTAAAAATCTGATTATGTCCTAATATAATGTTATTACCTGTAATTCTAGTTACTATCTAAAATGTATGTCACAAAAATACCCAAATTTCCTTGTCAATTGCATTTGCCCACTGCCTTTTTTAAAAGTCTTTTATTAGTTACAGTAATTGTTTTACTCTGATGCTTTTACATATGTTTCATTTTCAAAGACACTCATGGAAAAGACTTTGACAAGTACTCTGGAATACAACTTTTGATAACTTTAACATTATAACACTGAACTGGGTGGGAATTTCTGGAATTCAAGTGGAGGACTGATTACTTTGATGTTTTGTTTTCCAGATGTAAAGGACCCCTTTTTCTCCTCTCCTTTAAGCTGTCTATAACTTACATCAATTTGGTAAAGTGTTATCTTTACAACAAGGGTTGAAACATTTACCTTTTTCTCTCTACGGATCCCTCCAGAATTAGGAAAATCTTAGTACTCTTTTCATGACAATATATGTTTTTTTATGGGTTCAGCAAAGGTCTGTTCTCCTTGTAACAGGACCCAATTGGAAATAGTGGCTACATTACCAAGGTTTTGACTAGAATGTCACATTCAAGAAAGATAGAGGTAGACTCAGAAATGACCAGACAGCTTTAAGGAACTGCTTGGAAAAAATCAGCCTAGAACCTTGCTTATAAGGTTTTGCAAAGTAATCTTAAAAAAGAGCTTATATGGTCAATCACTATTTTTGCTGTATTTATATTAATAATCAGGCCAAGTTCAATATAAACAAATTAGTTTTACCATGATTATCTTTAATAAAAATGAGAGTAATTGTGGAGAGAGAAATTATGTTTGCACCTTTGTAGATATTAAATTGTAGTCCTATTAATTGTCTTTAAGGTTTTGTTATACACCTGTAAGCTGGACTGGGTCCTAAATTCTTCTAGGCTACGATACTCCAAAATGACATTTCCAATTTTACTGCCCTTGAAATCTCCTTGGAAGGGACTATACCAGGTCCTTCTCACTACCCAGATGAAAGCCAAACTTCAGGGACTTGGATACACATTTCATAGCTAAAGAAGGCTCCACCTAACATCTAGTCCTATACAAATGCTGGAGACCTCCAAATCAAACTGACTATGAAAAGAAGCAGCCAACATCTGAGGGAGACAGCTTTCCCAAGATATCCAAACCAGGCTTATATACTTTTCTTTCACTGCTACCTCTCTCTTACTTTGTTTGCTCCCTCCCTTCTATGGAAGGACAATGCCCTTGTCCCCATTTCCCAATCCCTTGTGAAAGAAGGAAATCTCTCTGATTGCTGGATTTGCCATCAGAAACCTCGATCTGTTCAGGACAATAATGACCCCTTAGTTCACCCTATAAGTAATCTCACTGGAATTCCGGATGCCACTGTATATTTAAATTGTTCTGCAGGTCCATTTTATAAAGTCAGGGTACTAAGTGCCTCATTTCATTCTTTGCTTCAACTTAACTCAGACTTGGGAGTGAAAGACAAAAATCTTATGAATATTTGTATAATAAATTCTGTAGGATGGCCAATGTAAATCAGATCATTTGTACACTTGTTGATATACCCACGTCGATATGTAACAACACAATGTCTGTTTAAATGGTGGTAATGACTCTATGCCAGTGAATGAGTCCATACTGTTACTTATGCAGGAGCCTTACGTACATCCTCTGGTTACATTTTTATATGTGAACGCTCCTACAACAGCCCTTATGCTTGGGCATCTCATTGCCTTGACAGCTGAAGAGTACAAGGATAGTGTACCTTTACCATATTCACCACCCTGTTCTCCCTGCATAACCAGTCAGAAGCCTCTCACTGGTCAGTTCCACCAAATTCCTACAATTGCCTCAAACGAGAACTTCCAGGAGGCGTGCATGACTCTGAGTTTGCCTCTGCCTTCTCTCCATGGACAGGAGTAAATGCCAACAAACAAATGATCAGGAATCTGTCCCTAACACTAGAAAAGTTGGCCAACTCCACAGTCAAAGCAGTTGCGACCCAACAGTGGTCACTTAATTCACTAGCTTCAGATAAGCATATAGCTCTTGATTACCTACTTGCTGAGCAGGGAGGTGTCAATGCAGTAACAAACAACTCCTATTGCACATGCATAAATACCTCTGGGGAAGAAGAGACTCAACTACAAAGAATTAGAGAGCAAGCACATTGGCTGCAACAAATTTCAACCAATAACCCACTGTCTTTTGAGTCATTCATCTGGTTACCCTCAGGTCTGGGCTCCTGGTTTAGAACTATCATACAAACTGGGCTTGTCATACCTTTGTAAGCATGACATACCTAATAAGGTGATATTAGCTCAACAATTTGAAGTTATTTCCAAGGCTTACAACCTCAACAACTATAGACTTTGAATAAGAGATGCCTGAGAGTTCTCCCTCCTGACCTTCCTTGTTATTCAAATGTGGCCTAAATGGTTTCCAACCAATAAGCACTTTCCCTCCAACATAGTACATGATAACCAGGAAAGGTCCTTCCTGGCACCAAGGCAAAAAACTACTACGCACAGAGAACCTGACTCTTTATCAGTGATGCTTTCAGAGAAAGATCTTGATCAAAGGAGGAAAATGTGAAAATTAATAAAGGGAAACTTTATTTAAAATGAAGTCAGGAGGCCAGAAGCAGGAGCTCCCATGCAGTACCACTCAAGGTCAATTATAGACCCCAACAGAAGTCCTCAACAGGAAGGAATTGTCAATTACAGGAAGAAATGCACATTGGATCACCCCCACCCCAAAAGAAATCACTACTCCAGCAACTCAGCCAACGAGAAACCATCACCACCCCGAACTCTTGCTTTTCTTCAAGGGACTTTCATTCAAAACAACCCCTCTCAATTTCCTCCCCGTTTCCCCTATAAAATAACATTCTTCTCCTTTGATTGTTGGATTTGCCCATGGTCTGCCATAGCATGCACATCCCAAATTGCAATTCTTTGGCTATTCCCAAATAAACTCATTTTGCTGGTAAAATAACTGGCTGTTTTATTTTTAAGATTGACACCTTGTAATATATCAAAAAAAAAAAAAAAAACCTGACGAAATACAAGGCAAATTTGACAAATCCATAATCTTCATGGGATATTTTAACATACCTCTCAGTAACTAAAAGCTCAAGCAGATAAAAAATAAATATGGATATGATACATTTTAATCACAAAATTGACATGCTTGATCTAATCTTGTCCCAACGAAGGTAGGTTGTTTTTTTTTTTCAAGTATACCTGAAAAAATTTACCAAAATGCCAAAATACTGCATCATAAAGGAATTTTCAAAAAATTTCAAAGAATCAACGTGGTTCAAAAACTACATTCCCAGACCACTATGAAAAAAGATTAGAAATCAACAATAAAAAGATAATTAAAAACGAGCATAGTGAACAAGACTAATTGTTTATCCAATATCTATTTTCTCCCTTTTCTTGACTAACAGAATCCCAATTACGAGGCAGTGTGCTCAGTTAAGACATTCAACCTGGCAATCTTCCTTGCAGATAGGGTGAACAAGTGACACAGTCCTAGTATGGAGATGTAAGTGAGACTTGCTAGGTGGGGATTCTGGGAATGCTATTGTTTCCCTGATGAAATTTTCCTTTATCCTTCCCTTTTTTATGGCCTAGAGCAAAGATGTGTTGCTTGCATCAAGAGCAGCTATCTTGTAAACAAAAGGACAAAAGCCACACACTAAAGATAGAGGAAGCTAAAAGAAGCTTGGATTGTTGATGACTTCCTGAAGCAGCTACATAGCATAGGAATTTCCCAAGATTTGTTGAGAAAAATTAATCTCTTATTTGAATAAGCCACTATGTTCAGGTTTCTGTCTTCTGCCAAAGATAATACTGATTTGCAAAAAATTAAATGAATTAGAGTTCAACTAAAGATGCTAGAAAAAAAAGAAAGTATAATAATAAAGATAAAAGCAAAACTTAATGAAATAGAAAACAAAGAAACAATAGAGAGGTTCAGCAAACCAAAAGCTCATTTGGAGGAGGAAAAAGCTAATAAAGAAACATATCTGGGCTGGCCCTGTGGCTTAGCGGTTAAGTGCACGCGCTCCGCTGCTGGCGGCTGGGGTTCGGATCCCAACCGCGCCCCGACGCACCGCTTCTCCAGCCATGCTGGGGCCGCGTCCCACATGCAGCAACTAGAGGGATGTGCAGCTATGACATACAACTATCTACTGGGGCTTTGGAGGGAAATAAATAAATAAACAAAATCTTTAAAAAAAAAAAAAAAAGAAACATATCTCCAGTGACTCTGAATCAAGAAAAAAGTCTTTCATTTTCCGGTCCCTGCCTACCTTTCTAGACTCATCACAGGCTTGCCATTCCTTACATGCATTCATCAGACTTGAACTGAACCCAATTTGTCATCATTCCTAAAATATTCCATGCTCTTCTTATTCTTCTGTGCCTCTACATGCTTTTCCTCCTGCTTGAAATGCCCTTTCCCTGCTTGTCCATCAGACAAGCTCTTTTTTTATCCTTCAAGAAAACTCAAGAGTTGGGGCCGGCCTGGTGGCGCAAGCAGTTAAATGTGCACGCTCCGCTGCAGTGGCCTGGGGTTTGCCAGTTCAGATCCCGGGCACGCACCGACACACAGCTTGGCAAGCCATGATGTGGTGGCCTCCCATAAAGTGGAGAAAGATGGGCACAGATGTTAGCCCAGGGCCAGTCTTCCTCAGCAAAAAAAGAAGAGGATTGGCAGTTGTTAGCACAGGGCTGATCTCCTCACAAAAAAAAAAAAAAAAACTAAAGAGTGACCTCCTCTGGAAAGCTTTCTCGAACCCCTTCAAACAAGGTTTGTACTGGTGCCCAGTATTATTTTCCTTAGCACTCTATGCATACTTTCACACACTTAGCAACTAAGTATTGAGCAATTTCAGGCTCTTGCTAAAGGCTCTATTTTAGCAAATACTGTATTTTAAATACATTTCCTGCCTTCCACCCTAAGCAAAGAGCTCTTTTAGGGCAGGATTTTCTTTATTTCTCTATCCCTAGCACCTAGCTCAATGTCCTACACCTAATGAGCATTAAGTAAATGTCTGCTAAATAAATAAATCAATGATTACCATAGTAAATAATTACAATGTTTACTATATGCTGGAATAGAAGTATCAACAGAGTGCTATGAGATCGCAAAGGGGAAGCAATCAACCTTCCTCACTGCAAAATAATACACTCTAGAAATAAACTTTTTGTAATATCTTTCACATGCTTTCACATATATCACATCATTTACAGAAATATTTCTATGCATTGAGTGAATCCAAATTGTACATACAACTTGTGTGCTTCCAGTTTTTATTTTTCTAGCTGATTTATCAATTAAGGCAAAGGATCTTGAGAGATATTTCTACATAGCAATATGCACACAGTAAAATCTGCGACCTGATAAATTATCCCTTGATGTCACCTAGCACTGAGCACAGTCCACAGGGACATCTGTAAAAATCCTTTACTAATTAGCAGCACAACTTTCCACATCAGCTCTGAAGGAAATATTAAATGTACTGAATATGGCCAAAAGCTACAATCATACACTGTTGTATGTGAACCTTAAGCACACATGTGCTACAAATACAGACCCTCCTTTAAAACACATTTCACCCACCTCAAAACACTGAACCTCCTCATGAGAGCTCCCTCTCTGAAACCCCCTATATCTCAAAGAGGTTACAAAACCAGATAAATGCAACAAGAAAAACAAAAGGAAATTTAGTAAGAGGCAGTTTTGACAGACAATAAGATATGTAACAAAGACCATATCCAACATGCAGAGCCCTAAGAAGCATTGGACTGCTATCATCCTCTTTCTCCCAGGCTTTTCAATGCTAAAACCCTTTAAAAAGGGAAGTGGGAAGAGAAGTTCTTCTTCCTCTTTATTCTCTCTTTTATAAATCTCTGTAATAGGGTGTCAGCCTCTTGGAATTTATGTTTGGTAGATTCGGCAGCTTCCCGAATCTCTAGGTTAGGAACTCTCTAACCTAGACTGATGCTTGTCTCTATTTTCTTTCTTCTTCAGACCCTCCCCAAATAAAGGTACTTGTCAAGGTTCAGTCTTTGCTGCTCTAGTCTTCTCTGTCCATACTCTTTTCCTTGACTGTTTCTGACACTGAAAATACTTTCTAATAGTTAAAGATGTGTTAAATTCCTATATAGCACTGCTTTCATGCCAGAGTAATATTGTACGATGAAGGGTTTTCTCTACATTCATTCTTCCTTAATCTCATTCTTGATATTGAAGGTTACCTTAATTCTCTGACTACCTGGGGCCGTATAATTCTGAAATGGCTGGTTTGAAATGAGGAGAGAGACAAGCAGACACATACACACACACACACACACACACACACACTCACACACACACACCACAGCTTGCTCATGGATGTTTTGGAGTTGGAGGTGGTTGACATCACTCCCAGAACTCACTACCTCGTTCCCCAAACGGCCTCAGTATAACTTACATCTCAGTCAGAGCAAAAACTCTGAACACCGGTACGTCAGAAATGCCTAGTAGGCATTCTCCTAACCTTCACTCTCAGGCAGAATATGTACTACCTCACATTGCCCTCACTGTCCAGTTCTTAGTTATACAAAAAGCTGCCTTATACACCTCCAAGACTATAGAGCTTAACTCTTTTCTGACACAATGGTTATTAAAACATGCAAGCATTACATCTTGTTAGAACAGGATCACACACAGTGTTGACGAACCCATTTTTTATAGTGAGGTCTCAGAAAGGCATACAGAGAAGCACAAACACAACCATGGAATAAAATATAGACAATTTGAGAAAAAGTCTTGAGTATTTGTAGATTCAGGCTGCAACAATGATCACATTTAAAAGAGAAAAGATTCACTTTCTTGCAAATTTCATAAATTATCCTTTAAGGGCCTAAAAAATTATAGTCAGTTGGGGCACTGAGACCATTGCAGGAACACTAGCACTTTGAGACCCAGTACCTTACTTCTCAGACAAAGCTACCAGAGAACACAAACCTTTACCTTCCCAAGCACAAAAATAAAACATCCTGGAACAAAATAGCATCAACATACTAAAATGTTCCCCTTCCTTTCCTTATACCACAACTGTTTTTTATTTATTTATTTATTTATTTATTTATTTATTTATTTATTTATTTATTTTCCCCCAAAGCCCCAGTAGATAGTTGTATGTCATAGCTGCACATCCTTCTAGTTGCTGTATGTGGGATGCGGCCTCAGCATGGCCGGAGAAGCGGTGCGTCAGTGCACGCCCGGGATCCGAACCCGGGCCACCAGCAGCGGAGCGCGCACACTTAACCACTAAGCCACGGGGCCGGCCCTACCACAACTGTTAATAATGCTACTGATTTAGAGTTTGCATGACCAACTCCCTGTCCACTAAATAATAAATGTATAACCATGAATGTGAACATATTAATTTTTCAGTACCAAGCAGATGGCAGATATCTGGCTCTTTTAGTTTATAAGTTTACTGATTCTCATATCTTGGCATTTTCAGACATAGGGCTGTCAATTCAGGAAAATATACCAGAGGGAGAAAGTAGGAACTTAAGCCTCTATCATACATAACTAGTCATAGACTTGCTGCACAAACTGAATCAGGTTGAACTCTATAAGAAAGTGTATATATATATATACACACACACACATATATATACAATCATTCCAAAATATAGCATAAATACATAAAAATTAATAAAATAATCTATTTCTTTCTTGTATACTAAATCAAAATTAGATGTAATATTCCATTCATAAAGTAGATAGGAATTCAAATCCTAGCTGCTGTACTATTTATTTGTTGTAATATATTTGGCAATATACTAAACATTTTTGAATCTCAGTTTCCTCATTTATGTAATGAAAGTGTAACTACTTATAGAATTGTTGTGGGAATTTAAAAAGATAATGTATTCAAGTTCTTAACACAGTACTTAGCACAAAGAACTCAATAGATCTTAACTGTACATATAACAGAAATAATAACTAGCCCTTATATAGGATATATTATATGCTAGACATTATTCTAAGTACTTTACACATAACTAGCTCATTATAGCTTCTCAAGAACCCCATAACGTAGGTACTAATATTATCTCCATTTTGCAGATGAGGAAACAGAAGCACAGAAGTAACTCACCCAAGGTCAGAAAGTTTATAAGTGGTAGAGAAAAGATTCAAACCAAGGCAGTCTAGCTCCAGAGTCTCTCTCTGCATGTATTCTTATAGTATACATGTGGGGATTTTTTTCCCTCATGCAACAAATATTTAGTGAGTGCCCTCTATGTGGCAGAGTCTGTGCTAGATACTAAAAAATACAGAGATGGAAAACACAGGGAGTTTTGATCTAACACAGAAAGGCAAAGACGTAAACAGATGCCATAAAATGTATCATTGCTCTGATAAAAGTCTGTACAAGGTTATAGAGGAGGCACAAAAGAGGGAACAGTTAATCATTCTATGAAAAATATGATAATGGTAAAAAAGGAAGAAGAATCTGATTTCACATAACCATCAAAAATGTGTGATTTCACATAACCATCAAAAATGAAATCACATCTAAAAAATAGCAGGTTAACTTAAGATCAAATAAATTTGAACTGTCATGTAAAACTGAAAGAGAGAAAACAACAACATTAAAATAACAAAAGCTATTATTTGCTTGTCTAGGCATTGTACAAGGTGCTCTTTATATTTGATCCTTCCAACACTACAAGATGAACATTGTTTTTCAGGGCAGTGAAAAGAACACAAACTTTGTACTCATCATAGGTTCAAATTTCTTCAGAATCAAGTCTCTTTCACTCACTCACTAACACACAGATACACACACACACACACACTGGTTCTCTTATCTCTCTTGCTACTCCTATTCAAGCTCCTTTGCCAGCTCTTCCTTCGTCTACTCAACCCTTAGATGTTGGACCTCCTCAATGCTTGGTCCCAGGCCCTCTTTCTATTCTGTCCATTTACAGTCCCTGTATAATCTCATTCATACCCATGGCTTCAGTTATTCTATGTTAATGACTCTTAAATCTACATTTCCAAGCCAGATCCGTTTTCTGAGCTCCAAATCTTTGTAAGCAAATGTTTATTGATCATTTCCATGTATAGATCTCGTAAGGACCTCACACACTAGTCCAAACATGAAATCACCAAATATACTTCTCTTTCAGGGTTTAAACATCCAGCTGCTCACACTTAAAATCATCTTTGATTCCTCTTTCCTCTCACCATCACATCCAACCATTCACCAAATATTACAGATAATGCCTTCTAAATATTATCAATTTTTTTTTTTTTTTACAAGTATACCTAAGTTGGCAAATTAAAAAGCATGTGTAGGGCTGGCGTAGTGGTTAAGTTCATGTGCTCCGCTTTGGCAGCCCGGGGTTCACAGGTTCAGATTCCAGGCGCAGACCTACGTACTGCTTATCAAGCCATGCTGTGGCAGGCGTCCCACATATAAAGTAGAGGAAGATGGGCACTGATATTAGCTCAGGGCTAATCTTCCTCACCACACACACACAAAAAAAAGCTTGTTTAGTATTTCAAATCATTTCACTCTTCTCCATTCCCACCGCTACCACATATACCTCTACCACAAGTCACACACCACATCTTTCACCTAGACTATTGCCAAACTGAATCTATTCTTACCCCCTCCAATTCATTTGATATCTTACAGTCAGAGTGATCTTTTTATAATGCAATCAGAACACATCACGCCCTTGCTTAAAAGCAAGGCTCCTTAAGATAAAGTCCAAAATCATTATCCTTGAGGACCTCTACAGTTGATGAGGTCCTCAACAATGAACCACTGCGTACTTCTGCAACATCATTTCATCTCTTACCAGTCTTTCCTTGACTCTCTGCTCTAGCCATTTTAGCCTCCTTTCAGATCCTCAACAGTACCTCAGACTCTATTCATCTCTGCTTATGAATAGACTGTTCCTTCTGTCTGAAATGCTCATCTCCAAACTACTCCTTCACTTGGCTAGTTCCTACTCACTCTTCAGGTCTCAACTTAAACTTCACTTTCTCAGGAAGACCATCCTCCCTCTCCAAATTAGATTATGGCTTTTTTGTACTCCCAGTGCAATTTGAGTGTGGTGACAAAATCTAGGTTGGTCCCCATGATCCCCTTCTCCTGGCGTTCATACCATTATGATCCTGGCGATCCTCTACCCTTAAGCATGGGCAGGATCTGTGACTTACTTCTAATCAATACAATATGGCAAAGGTGATTTAATCTAAACTAAAAACATTAAAAAAGAATTAACTGCAAGCTAAATGTAATGATGTTCATAAATTTCTAACCCATCTTGCTAGGAGACTCTCTCACTTGTTGGCTTTGAAGAATCAAGCTGCCATATGGAGAGGGGCACATGACAAGGAACTGAAGGCAGCCTCCAGCAAGAATCTGAAACCCTCAATTCAGCAGACTGCAAGGAACAGAATGCTGCCAACAACGACATGAGCTTAGGAGCAGATTGTTCCCCAGTTGAACCTCAGATAAGATGATAGCCCCAGCTGATACCTTGATTGCAGCTTTGTGAGACACCCCTGAAGTAGGGGACCAAGCTAAGTCACACTTGGACTCTTGAACCACAGAAAGAGATATAATAAATATATGTTCTTTTAAACCACTACGTTTGTGGTAATATTGCTATGCAGCAATAGATAACTAATATACTATACTATATGTGTTGCAATTACTCTTGTAATTACTTAATGTAAGAATTTACCATTAGATTATAAACTCCACAAGGGCAGGAATAACAAGTCTTAATTACCACTATATACACAGTGCCTGGCATATGGAAGGCCCATAATATATTGAATGAATGAATGAATGCCTACTCTGTGCCAGGCATAATGCTATATCCTGGAGAAACAAAAGTAAATAAGGCAGGGTCCCTGTTTTCATGGAGCTTAAAGCTAAGTGGGATGACAGACACTTTAAACAGATAATTTCAATAGAAATGATAAAGGTAACATAGGTTTCTGTGAAGACACAGAATATGGGCATTTAACTCAGACTGCAAGGGCCCACATACGGGAAAGAAGAAAATCTTCTCCGCAAGAGCAATAAGACAAACGAGGATTTTTTTGGTGAACAAATCAGTACTGTGAGTACTATACTCTTATGGTTGATTTCATTACCAATAATCCCTTTAGAATATAATTTGCTTCTAAAGTGCCAGAGTATTTTGATATGATGGGCTTAAAAACAAGCAGCCATACCTCCTGTGATGTGGGAAGACACATTTTAAATACTATATGGGTTAACAAGAAAATCTGTGGTTCCAAAGAAATTCAATTAATCTTCTCAAGGAGTGCTTGGGGACTGATTCTTGAGAGATCACCTATGCAATCAAGATTTACATTGATTAGATGACATGAACTTGTATATAGAAAATTCTTTTAAAAATCCAGACCAAAAACACTATTATAATAAAAGAGTTCAGCAGGGTTACAGGATACAAGATAAATATATAAAAATCAATTACATTTCTCTATGATAGCAATAAACAATCTGAAAATGAAATTAAGAAAACTATTCCCTCTATAACAAACTTGCTAAAAATATAATTCCTATCCCTAAAACCAGAGAAGCTAGGATGTTTTCCTTGTAGCACATAAAGTTCTCTGAGGCAAAAAGGCTGCAGCTCTGCCTACATTTTCCCCTGCAGCATCCCTTGCTATCACTTTGGAGGACACCAGCTGGCTTTGTTCTGACATTGGCATTTGTTTCCTAGCTTGCTCTCAGCCATTGCATCCTTCTAACACTTCTGCTGAAGTTAGAGGAAGGGTTCTCATTCCACAGGTATAAGAATTCTCCCAGACCAAAGATCATTCTCTTAGTTTTTTTGTACAACTCCTTTTATTGTAGTCACTTTTAATAAAACTTTACTTTTTTAAGACCTAAAAAAAAAATTCCATTTACAATAGCATCAAAACTTAAGAACTAAAACTGTAAAACTCTTAGAAGAAATCATTGGGGAAAATTTTCATAATATTGGATTTGGCAACAATTTCACGGGTATGACACCAAAAGCACAGGCAACAAAAGAAACAATAGATAAATTGGACTTCATCCAAATTAAGAACTTATGTGCATCAAAGGATACTATAAAGAAAGCAAAAAGACAACTTACAGAATGGAAGAAAATATTTGCAAATCATATATCTGATAAGGGATTAATATCCAAAACATACAAAGAACTCCTACAACTCAACAAACAACCCAATTCAAAAATGGGCAAAGAACTTGAATAAACATTTCTCAAAAGAAGATACAAATGACTAATAAGTACATGAAAAAATGCTCAACACCTAGTCATTAGGGAAATGCAAATCAAGATCACAATGAATTACTATTTCATAGCCACTAGGATGGTTATAATAATAGAGAGAGAGAGAGAGGAAAAAAAAATAACAAGTGTTGGCAAGGTTGTAGAGAAATGGAACCCTTGTACATCGTTAGTGAGAATGTAAAATGACGCAGCCACTGTGGAAAATAGTTTGGTAGTGCCTCAAAAAGTAAAACATAGAATTACTACATGACCTAGCAATTCCACTCCTAGGTATACACTCAAAAGAACTGAAAACAGGTAGTCAAATACTTGTACACAAAGGTTTATAGCAGCACTATTCATAATAGCCAAAAGATGGAAACAATCCAAATGTCTATCAGTAGATGAATGTATAAACAAAATATGGTAATATCCATATATTGGAATATTATTGGGCCATAAAAAGGAATGAAGTAGTAATACATGCCATAACACGGATCAGTGTTGAAAACATTATGCTAAGTAAAAGAAGTCAGTCACAAAAGGCCACATATTGTATGATTCAGTTTACATGAAATGTCCAGAATAGGCAAAGTCATAGAGACAGGAAGTAGAATAGTGGCTGCCAGGGGCTGGGAGAAGGGAGCAATGAGGAATGACTACTAAGGAGTACAGGGTTTCTTTTTCGGATGATAAAAATACTTTAAAATAGGACAGTGCAGGGCCGGCCCAGTGGCTTAGTGGTTAAATGCGTGCGCACTGCTACTGGCGGCCCGGGTTCAGATCCCGGGCGCGCACCGACGCACCGCTTCTCCGGCCATGCTGAGGCTACATCCCACATACAGCAACTAGAAGGATGTGCAACTATGACATACAACTATCTACTGGGGCTTTGGGGAAGTAAAAAAGGAGGAGGATTGGCAATAGATGTTAGCTCAGAGCTGGTCTTCCTCAGCAAAAAAAAGAGGAGGATTAGCACAGATGTTAGCTCAGGGCTGATCTCCCCTCACAAATAAAATAAATACATAATAAAAAAAAAAGAAATTAAAAAAAAATAGGACAGTGATGATGGATGCACAACCTTGAAAATATACTAAAACCCACTGAATTGTACGTTTGCAAGGCAGAATTTTATGGTATGTGAATTATTTCTCAGTAAAGCTGTTATTAAAAAGAAAAAGTTACATTGCTACTTTGCTTTAGAATGAGATTCCAGGTTTTACAGTTTTCATAATACATTCTAAAATACAGAGTTATCTCATGGGGTAATAAAGGGTACTTGAGTTATCTCAAGAGACTGGAACAATCATCTTCCTAGAAAGTCTCCTTCCCATTAGACTCCTAAACAAAACAAGTAGTAGTATAAAAAGAAAAGTAAGAGCGTTCTACTGTATCCTAACAGAAGCACTCAATTTGAAACATTAAACAGGTTGTTAGCCACTGCTACACTGGAGCTGGATAGATTTTCTGCTTACCAGAGGGTGAGAGGCTGGGGCCATTATGCCATTTGGTTTTATGTTTTTCTCTCTTACTCTACAAATGTACCTGCAAATACTCATGTCACCTCCATTTACACATAACCTCAGTTCTTCCCTAAATAGATTTCACTAACATCCAAAATATTCCAAGTCATTTTCCTAGAAAAAATGAAATTACCCTAATCTTTGTTTCATGGTTTAAAAAAAATTTTTTTTAACGAAAAGGAAAAGATTAACAACCAAAGAAAAATATTTGAAGCTCAAAAATGGTTTTAAATGTAAATTCAAAATATTTTGTTTCTACAAGTATATTTTCCCAAATTCAGTAATAGAGGTTATAAAATAGTTTTAGGCCAGGGATTTATAACCTCAGCAATACTGACATTTTGAGTCAGATAATTCTTTTTTGTGAAGGACTGTCCTGTGCATGGTAGGATGTTTAGCAGCACCCCTGGCCTCTACCCACTAGATGCCAGTAGCACCCTTTGCCCAGTTGTGACAACCAAAAACATCTCCAGACATTGGCAAATGTCCCCTGGGGGGCAAAACTGCCCCCTGACTGAGGATCACTGCCCTAGTTCATCAGTCTTAATTATTTCCTAACAGAGCAAATTAGCTAAACTCATCATTAATCTTAAAAACAAACATATTTTTGCAAAATACGGTAGCTGAATACACATAAAAGACGCAGTTTCTTTGTTTTTTGTTTTTTAATAAATCCATTTCTGGAACCATTATAAAACCAATCTTTTAAATACATTTTTTAAAAGTATTCATATACATTCCCAAACATACAGTATGGAAAAAAATAGAACTATGCTTAATGACTAATGAATTTAGATTTTCTTCTACATATAACTTTCCCAGACTACAAAGTACTAGCTTCTCTATCTCTGTCTTTTTCTCTCCGCATAATCAATAATTATGTAGGTATTGAAAAGGAACTTTATGGTCAAAACATTCTACTTCTACCATGGTAATCTGTAGAACAATGATAAATTAATTGCAACCTAAAATACACATTACCCAGTAACAGTTTAATCTTTTTTTGAGGTCCTAAGAAATTTACAATCCATAAAGATAGCCCAAGTTTAACCAATAGAATTACCAGGTCGGTTAATTTAAGAAATGTGCTGTACCTCTGACAGCCACAATCTAAAGGAGCACAAGTTCCTTTCAAACCAACTGCTTGAACAGATAACTTGACAGCTATACAACTAAGAAAGACTGCTTCAGATGAGATAATTTTTAAAAATAATTTTTGGTAAAGAAAATGACAAATTATTATAATTGTAATTCATGGGCCTACTGATCCACATAGCGTACAATAAAGATCATGAGGACTTTGCTAGTCATGATTTTTCATCGTTCAAAACCTTAGCCTAATAGTCTTTGTTACTTATGTAAAGCCAGGCTTCAGAACTAAATGTAGTATAAACTGAACAGATAATAAAACTAAGGTTTATTTCTAAGGATGAATGACCAGAGGGTCCTAAATTCTAAAACTAAATTATTTCCAAGGCATACAAATAAGCCACATAAATCCACATTCCTCAATGTAAAGTCATCCATCAACCAATCTTTTGCTATCTAAAGCAAATAAAAGTCCTTAAGTTACCTGCATAATTTGTATATCCCACACTAGAAGTCAAATATTTCTTTTTATTGCCACTAATACACTTTTTATTTAACCTGACCTTTAAAGCTCTGTAATCATCTGTACTTTGTAATCAAAGATAAAAACTAACCATCACTTAGCTGTGCACTATAGCGTTATTAGACCAAGGGTTGGCAAACTTTCTGTAAAGGGTCAGACAGTAAATATCCTACGCTTTGAGCGCCATATGGTCTCTGTTGCAACTACTCAACTCTGTCATTGTAGCACAAAAGCAGCCATAGAACATACATTAGCAAATGGGTATGGATGTGTTCCAATAAAAACTTTATTTACAAAAGCAAGCAGCAGGCTAGGTTTGGTCCAAGGGCTATAGTTTGTCAAATCCTGCATCAAACTATTACATGTGAGAAGAAATAAATAGATCTATTCCTCTCTTTCCCAATGATAATGTTCTCCTCATAAAATTAACTAATTACTTTCTAAAATAGCATAAAATACAATTAACTAGCTTTCTCCTATTTTATAATAGGCATTCATAGTGGGATAATGATCCTATTGCCTTAAATGAGGAATAAGAGAATCAGGTTCAAGATTGAGATTTGTGCTATACACATTGTACAGAAAGCCTGAGCCAAGAAATTAAAATAAAGCCTTTAGGTTCAAATCCAGAATTCTATATGACCCAGGCAAATGTGAGACCACTGTATTGGGACACATCCACAACCCAGAACACAAGAACTCCCAGAGAAAACATCTCCCCCTGAAGACAGGCTTTCAATAAAAAAGTATAAGTCAATAGCAGAAATGTAAAAGAACCAGCAGACCAACTAGCTGCAGGATCCACACTCCAGGAGTTGCGACTAATCTGAAAGGGACTTAAAATGAACAACAAAAAAAATTTAATGGTCAAAATATACTCATCTCTATGCAAGTATATTAGAAACCTATAAGAAACAATAATTTTCTAGTAAAATATAATTTACCAAAATTGACTCTGAAAAAACAAAAATCTAAATAGACCAATCACCCTAGAAGAATAGGAAAAGTTTTCAAAGTACTTGGCCAAGCATTTCACAGGGGAATTCTATCAAATATTTAAGGAATACATTATTCTAATACCATTTCTACTGTTTCAAAGCATAAGGGAAGAAAAACCTTCCAAATTATTTTTATGAGCCAAGCATAACATTGCTACCAAAACCTAACAACAAAAGCATGAAAGAGAAAACCACTGAGCATTCTCACAAATATCAAGGCAAAAATGCCACAGCAAAAAGAAGTTGGCAGGTCATTAAAGAACAATACACCAGGAATGCAAGGATGGCTCACTATCAGAATACCTACTAATATAATTCACTTTACTAAGAGATCAAAGAGAGGGCCGGCCCTGTGGCGTAGTGGTTAAGTGCGTGCGCTCCGCTGCTGGCAGCCCGGGTTCAGATCCGGGCGCCCACCGACGCACCGCTTCTCTGGCCATGCTGAGGCCGCATCCCACATACAGCAACTAGAAGGATGTGCAGCTATGACATACAAATATCTACTGGGGCTTTGGGGGAAAAAAAATAAATAAAATTAAAAAAAAAAAAAAAAGAGATCAAAAGAGAAAAATACTTTTATCACCATATGTATTAAAGTTCTCCAGGGCCGGCCCTGTGGCTTGGTGGTTAAGTGCGCGCACTGCGATGCTGGTGGCCCGGGTTCGGATCCCGGGTGCGCATCGAGGCACCACTTCTCCGTTCATCCTGAGGCCGAGTCCCACATACAGCAACTAGAAGGATGTGCAGCTACAACACACAACTATCCACTGGGGCTTTGGGGGGAAAATAAATAAAATCTTTTTTTTTTTTTTTTTTTTTTTAAAGATTTTATTTATTTTATTTTTTCCCCCCAAAGCCCCAGTGGATAGTTGTGTGTCGTAGCTGCACATCCTTCTAGTTGCTGTATGTGGGACTCGGCCTCAGGATGAACGGAGAAGTGGTGCCTCGATGCGCACCCGGGATCCGAACCCGGGCCACCAGCATCGCAGTGCGCGCACTTAACCACCAAGCCACAGGGCCGGCCCTAAAATCTTTAAAAAAAAAAAAAAAAAAGTTCTCCAGAGAAACAAAACCAATAGGCTATATACAGAGAGAAAGAGATTTATTATATGGAATTGGTTCACACAATTATGAAGGCTGAGAAGTCCCAAGATCTGCAGTTGGCAAGCTGGAGATCCAGCAGAGCCAATGGTTTAAGTTCCAATCCAAACGCTGGCAGGCTCAAGGCCCCAGAAAAGCCAATATTTCAGTTCCAATGAGAAGGCAGAAAAAGACCAATGTCTCAGCTAAATCAGTCAGGCAGGAGGAGTTCCCTCTTAATCATAGGAGGGTCAGCCTTTCTGTTCTATTCAGGCCTTCAAATAGATTGGATGAGGGCCACCCACACATTAGGGAGGGCAATCTGCTTTACTCAGTCTACCAATTCAAATGTTAATCTCATCCAAAAACACTCTCTCTCTCACAGACACACCAAGAATAACATTGACCACTCCATGGCCTGGTAAAGTCAACACATAAAATTAACCATCAAACCATAGACTCTGAAGAGACATCTGATAAAATTCAATATCCATTCTTCTTTAAAACAATTCTTAACAAAACAGATTTTTTGTTAAGATTTTGAAGATCCAATAGAATAAAAGATATTTATTTCAGCCCCCAAATCATATCATGTTTAATTAGGAAACACTACAAGTATTCCCATTAAAGTCAGGGACAAGACAAAGATGTCAAATATCACTATTATTTCACACTTTAGGAAGTATTAGTCAAGGCAGTTTGTTGAGAAAAAGATAAGTGAGATATAAAAATGGGAAATAGGGGCTGGCCCCGTGGCTTAGCAGTTAAGTGCACACACTCCGCTGCTGGCGGCCCGGGTTCGGATCCCGGGTGCGCACTGACACACCGCTTCTCCGGCCATGCTGAGGCTGTGTCCCACATACAGCAACTAGAAGGATGTGCAGCTATGACATACAACTATCTACTGGGGCTTTGGGGGGAAAATTAAATAAATAAAATTTAAAAAAAAATTAAAAATGGGAAATAAATACATATATCATCATTCACAGCTGATAGGATTATATACCTGGAAAACAAAAGCAAATCAACAGAAAATTTATTGCAAACATTAAAAAAATTCAATACACTAGATGCATCAAAAATTAGTATGTAAAAATTAATAGCCCTAATATGCAAACAACAAACAGAAGATATAATGAAAGAAGAATTCTCATTTACAACTGCAACAGAAAAGAGATAAAACTAAAAATAAACATTGTAACAAATGTGCAAAATACACATTTAAAAAAAATTGTAGGGGGCCGGCCCAGTGGCGTAGTGCTTAAGTTTGCGTGTTTTGCTTAGGCGGCCTGGGGTTCGCCAGTTCGGATCCTAGGCATGGACATACGCACTGCTCATCAAGCCATGCTGAGGCAGCATCCCACATAGAACAACTAGAAGGATGTACAACTAGGACATACAACTATCTACTGGGGCTTTGGGGAGAAAAAAAAGGAAAAAAGGAGGAAGATCAGCAACAGATGTTAGCTCAGGGCAACCTCACTCAAAAAAAAAAAAAAAATGGTGTGGAGCAACAATTAAAAAAGAATTTTTTTTTAATGTCTACCAAGGGAACAAAATACTTGAACAGAGGTAAAAGCATGCCATGTGCTTATATAAAAAGACTCAATAATATCAAGATATCAATTCTCCCTAAACTAATCTTTAAATTTACTCTAATCTCAATAAAAACAGCAATAATATTTTTAGAAACTGGCAAACTGATTCTAAAACTTATATATTGGGCCGGCCCCGTGGCTTAGCGGTTAAGTGCGCGCGCTCCGCTGCTGGTGGCCCGGGTTCGGATCCCGGATGTGCACCGTCGCACCGCTTCTCCGGCCATGCTGAGGCCGCGTCCCACGTACAGCAACTAGAAAGGTGTGCAACTGTGACATACAACTATCTACTGGGGCTTTGGGGGAAAAAATAAATAAATAAAATTATAAAAAAATAAATAAATAAATAAAAATAAAACTCATATAAAAAATAAGGAAGAAACTCCAAGAAAATTCTGACAAGGAAAAACAATGGTGGAGAACTAGACTAATCAGATATTAAAAGAAAGCCACAATGATTAAATTATTATAACAGTGTATACTAGTATACGAATAGACAGGTCAATGCAATAGAATAAAGTCCAGAAATAGACCAAAATACTTAGGAAATTTTAATAGAATAAAAATGACATTGCCAATCAGTGAGAAAAATATGAAATATATAATAAATGTTCCTGGTACAACTGAGTAGCCATCTAAAAAAATTCCAGATGGATCAAATATTTAAATATAAGTAGTAAAATCATAAAAGTGATTCAAAAAATGATAATTTTACTTACAGTTTAGGAGTGCAGAGAACCTTTCTAAATAATAAAAGAAATGGGAACCAGAAATGAAAAGATTAGGACAGTAAAAAACAACAAAATGAACTACTTCTGCATTGCAAAAATTCCTACAAGCTAGTTTATTTTTTTATTTTTTTTTGTGAGGAAGATTAGCCCTGAGCTAACATCCATGCTAATCCTCCTCTTTTTGCTGAGGAAGACTGGCTCTGAGCTAACATCTATTGCCAATCCTCCCCCTTTTCTCCCCAAAGCCCCAGTAGATAGTTGTACGTCATAGTTGCACATCCTTCTAGTTGCTGTATGTGGGACATGGCCTCAGCATAACCGGAGAAGTGGTGCGTCGGTGCACACCCGGGATCTGAACCTGGGCTGCCAGTAGCAGAGCGCGCGCACTTAACCGCTAAGCCACGGGGCCAGCCCCCTACAGGCTAGTTTAAAAATCACTGCAAGCTTGGAAAATATATACAATTCACAAGACAGATATAAAAGAGTTTTTCAAATCAGTACGATAAATATTTATTTTCCAGGGAGGAAAACTAGGGGGCAAAAGAAGGTAGATGATTTTTCACTGAATAACCTTTATAGCTTTTGAGTTTGTACCATGTGATTTTAAAAATAAACTCAATTAAAATTAAACAAAACTAGATGTTCAAAGAAAAGCAACAATGGGATATCTGAAAACAAAAGAGAAGCACATTTAAGAAAAGCAAATAGAAAGTCTAGAAAAGAAAAATACAGCAATTGAAATAAAAAACCTCAATGGATGGTTCAACAATAGAGTAGATCCAAATGATAAACAGGTAAATAGAAAAATAAGCTGAGAATCAGTCCCTCCCCAAAAAAAGCAGCAAAAAGGTAAAAAAATAAAAAATATGAAAGAGAAATGAAGAGACATGAAAGACAGCATGAGACAATCCAATACACATACAATGGAACCTTAGGAGACTAGAGAAAAAAGCAGAATTTGAAAAGATAATGCCCAAGAATTTTCTAAAATTGAAGATAAACATCAGTTCTCAAACTGAAGGAGTATACCACATCCTGAGCAGAATAAACATAAATAAATACACTCCTAGACAAGCAGAGTGAAACTACAGAACAAAGAAAAAGATAATTCTAATTACCAGAAAGAAAAGACTGATTAACTAAAAGGAGTAACAACTAGACTAAGAATTAACTTATCAGCAACAACAGATGTCAGTAAAAAAAAAAAAAAAAAAAAAAAAGGAAGAGTATTTTCTTTTTTTTTTTTTGGTGAGAATGATTAGCTCTGAGTTAACATCTGTTGCCAATCCTCCTCTTTTTGCCGAGGAAGATTAGCCCTGAGCTAACATCTGTTGCCAATCCTCCTCTTTTTGCCAAGGAAGATTAGCCCTGGGTTAACAGCCGTGCCCATCTTCCTCTACTTTATATGTGGGACGCCTGCCACAGCATGGCTTGATAAGCCATGTCTAGGTCCACGCCCGGGATCCAAACCTGTGAACCCCAGGCTGCCAAAGCAGAGAGCGCAACTTAACCACTATGCCACTGGGCCGGTCCAAGGAAGAGTATTTTCAAAGTGCTAAGGCAAATAATTGTTGTCCTAAATTCTATAATTTTATTTATTTATTTATTTTTCCCCCAAAGCCCCAGTAGATAGTTGTATGTCATAGCTGCACGTCTTTCTAGTTGCTGTATGTGGGACGCGGCCTCAGCATGGCTGGAGAAGCGGTACATCGGTGCACGCCCGGGATCCGAACCCAGGCTGCCAGCAGCGCACCGCGCTCACTTAACCGCTAAGCCATGGGGCCGGCCCTGTTGTCCTAAATTCTATACTCATTAAATTACCAGTAAGAGTTTATTCAATATAAAGATAGAAGTAATCACAACAAATGTAAACAGATTACAATTTCTGTCTCTTTATGGGCAAATTTAATTTGGGATCAAAAAAATTTTAATATAAAACTGTTTCATAAGACACATAAAAAATGTACTATCACATGGGCCAGCCCGTGGCTTAGCGGTTAAGAGCACGCGCTCCGCTGCTGGCGGCCGGGGTTCGGATCCTGGGTGCGCACCAACACACCGCTTCTCTGACCATGCTGAGGCCGCGTCCCACACACAGCAACTAGAAGGATGTGCAACTGTGACATACAGCTATCTACTGGGGCTTTGGGGGGAAAAACATAAATAAATAAAATTAAAAAAAAAAATGTACTATCACAGACTAAAAATAGAGATGAAAAAAGATATACTGGGAAAATACTAACCAAAACAATAGGCAAATGCGTATAGTGAGGAAGAAGGTATGCAATATTGCTATCAGATAAAACAGAAATCAAAGCTAAAAGCATAAAATGGTACAAAAATAGACAACTAAATAGACAACTAATATTTATAAAATATACAATCCATCTACAGTGTACAAGCCAATAACAATCATGAGTTTCTATGAACACCTACCTCACAAGATGGCCTAGAAACAAATCACATAGTGATAGAAACACAAGGAGAAATCTATAAACACGTTAGGAAATATTAACAGACCTGTCCTAAGAAATAGATCAATTAGACCAAAATAAGTAAGGCCATAGAACATTTGAACAACACAATACAAAAACCTGACCTAATAGAGATATATAGAACTTTAAGCAAACAAAACAAAGAATTCATACTTGTTTCAAACACATTTGCAGCATTCAAAAAAATATGACCATATATTAAGCCAAAACAAAATCTAAATATACTCCAAAAGGCAGAGATCATATAGGCCATTTTCTCTGATCATGATACACTAAAATTAGAAATTATATATCAATTATCAGAAAAACTCACCATGTGGAAATTTCAAAACTTATATAATCCTTAGATTAAAAAGAAAATCAAACCAAATTACATTTAGAAATGCTGAGAGCACATAAAAATCTGTGGTATGGACAAATCAAGAGGGAACTTTTTTTTTTTAATTTCATTCCCCCCCCCCAAAGCCCCAGTAGATAGTTGTACGTCATAGTTGCACATCCTTCTAGTTGCTGTATGTGGGACGCGGCCTCAGCACGGCCGGAGAAGCAGTGCGTCAGTGCGCGCCCGGGATCCAAACCCGGGCCCCCAGTAGCGGAGCACCCGCACTTAACCGCTAAGCCACCGGGCCAGCCCAAGAGGAAACTTTAAAACTTAAATGCATATATTAGAAAATAAATACTAGGAAAAACTGAAATAATAAAATTCCAGGAGCTAGAAAAAGAACAAAATAGATCTAATGAGAAAATAAACAAAAGAAAGTAATGAAGATAGAAGTAGAAAATAGTGAACCATAACACACACACAAACAGAAGATAATCGGTAGAATCAAAGGTAATTATTTGACTGCGTCAGCTTCTGCCCAGGGTGGAGTTATCAGCAGCTTTGGCAAATATACAGAGTCAAACTTCACTAGGATAAGTACAGAGACAGGACCAATGAGACTTCACAGCTCTCTCTCCAGGACCCAGAATTCTTTAAGCTTTTGGTTTATCAATAAACAACAGCTGATTAAAAAAAAAAAAAAAAGGCAAATACTTTTGGAGGAAACCTAAAATAAATTTGTGCTAAGTTTCATTTAAAAAATGGAAAGAAGACACAAACCACATTAGAGAAAGGAGACAGATATAGAGATGAGAGGCAATTACTACATTAGTTACAATTAGATTTGGCTGCAAAAAAAAGAGATCCAAATTTAAAAAGCCTTAAACATGATTTTTCTCTCATATAAAAGTCTGGAGGAGGCAATATAGGACCAGGCAGCTCTGCACCATAAAGGCCTCGAAGACCCATGCTCTGTCTAGTTGCTCTGCCACAGATGGCCTCCATTCCCAAAGTCACCCCACAATCCAAGATTCTACATTCCAGCCAATAGAAGGAAGAAGAGAGAAAGGGGCAAAGGAAGATTCCCAAAAGCTTCCATATGACACTTGTGCTTACATCCTATTGAACAGAGCGAGTCATATAGTTACACCTAGCTATAAGGACAGCTGGGAAATGGTATCTAACATCCAATTAAAAGATCTATTAACAAGGAAGAAGGAAAACACAGCTATTGAGAAAACTAGAAATCTCTGCCACATCAACTATGTACAATCTTTATGTCTACAAATCTGAAAGTCTAGATAAGATTAATTATATCCTAAGAAAATGAAATTAACAAAAATTACTTAAGAAGGGGAAGAAAATCTAAAAAGACTCACAACCAATTTTTAAAAAGTTGAAAAGGTACTAAAAAGTCTACCCCTACAAGGTACCAAACCCAGATGGTTTTACAAGGAAGTTCTACTAAACCTTGAAGAAGATCCTATGCAATGTGAACTATTCCACAATATAAGGAAAAAAACTGGAAAGCTTCCCAATCCATTATATGAAGGTAGCATAATTCTAATACCAAAACTGAACAGAGTATCAATAAAGAAAACTATAGGGCAATCTCTCTTATGAACATAGACATAAATTCCAAATAAAATATTAGCAAATCAAATCCAGCAGTCTATATATGAAAAAGAATATATCATAAGCAAGTACTCTTTATCCCAGGAATGTATGGTTAATAAACAATGAGAAATTTAGTATTCACATTTTTTACAGATGAAAAGAGAAAAAATACTTCATCATCTTAATAGATATCAAAAATGTTTTGGAGGGGCTGGCCCAGTGGTGCAGTAGTTAAGTGCGTGCGTGCTACTCGACTTTGGCAGCCCGGGATTCGCAGGTTCGGATCCCGGGCGTGCACCAATGCACCGCTTGTCAAGCCATGCTGTGGCGGCGTCCCATATAAAGCAGAGGAAGAGGGGCACAAATGTTAGCTCAAGGCCAATCTTCCTCAGCAAAAAAAGAGGAGGATTGGCATTGGATGTTAGCTCAGGGCTGATCTTCCTCCTCACCCCCCCAAAAAAATGTTTTTAATAACCTTTAATAATCTTTTCTGACAAAAATCCTCACTAAGAAATAGAAACCTTCTCACTTAATGAAAGATATATATCCCCAATATCATATCAGTAAATATAAAATAAACATTCTATTAAGACAGAACATGTTAAAGTTGCCTGCAATCCTTACCTGCCTCTGCTCAACATCATACTAGATATCCATGCAACGACACACCAAAAATAAAGCTGTTAAAAAAAGAAAAGGAAGACAACTATCGTTTCCAAGTGATATGATCATCTACTTAGAAAATCCTTTGGACATCAGCTGACCAACCACTAACCAACTCTTAGAATTAAAATGAGAATTTGGCAAGGAGGCAAGATATAACACTAACGTACACAAATCAAAAGCTTTCCTACTGACCATTAATAACCAATTAGAAAAGGTAATGGAAAACAAGAATCCATTCACAATAGCAACACTACTTAAAATGTCTAGGACTAAACACAGCAAGAAAAGTATAAGCTTTGTATTAATAAAATCGTAAAACTTGACAGAGGCTCATTTGATCAGTTAGGAATGCATTCAATGGAAAGTAAGAATATAAGGCTGACCATAGCTTAAATAAAAATATGGGTTATTTTTCTCATATAACAAAAAGCACAGAAGTAAGCAGTTGTTGGCATCGGTTAGGCTGCTCCATGATGTCAAAGCTGGCTTCTCTGTAATTCTCAGACTTTTCCTCATGCTGTAAGCCTTACAATCACCAAATGACTACTGCAGTTCCAAGGCAGAAATAAGAGGAAAGAGATTCACCAGGTCCACCTTTCCCTTTTGTCAGGTAAAGCAAAATCTTTCCGAGTCCCAACGGATTTCCATTTATATTGCAATATCTAGAACTGTGTTCATGTGGCTACCTCTAGCTACAAGGAATTTATTTTAGTTTCTCTTTTAATTATATAAAATTTAATAAGATTAATTACATGAACTATATACACATACTCATACACACAATGAAAAGTCCTAAAGAACCTGCCCAGCTCCCACCACCCCTCTCCACAGTAACTACAGTAGTCTCCCCTTATCCATGGGGGATACGTTCTAAGACCCCCAGTGGATGCCTGAAACCACGGACAGAACCAAATCCTATACATACTATGTTTTTTCCTATACATACATACCTATGATCAAGTTTAATTTATAAATTAGGCATAGTAAGAGATTAGAAACAACTAATACTAAAATAGAACAATTATAACAATATACTGTAAAAAATGTTACCGTAGATCTTAGCAACCTCAGCATACAATTTTTTTCCTCTCCTTAAGTCAAAACCTTTCACCTTTTCACATAAAGGAAGCACTATATGGCTTCTCTTTGGCATCTCCAAATTGCCAGCAACACTTCTCTTGCGCTTTGGGGCCCATTATTAAGTAAAATAAGTGTTACTTGAACACAAGCACTGTGATACATGACAGTCAATCTGATAACTGAGAGGGTTACTAAGTGACTAACAGGTGGGTAGCATATACAGTGTGGATATGCTTGATAAAGGGATGATTCACATCCCAGGCAGGATGGAGTGGGACAGTGTGAGATTTGTGCTACTCAAAACAGCGCACAATTTAAAACATGAATTGTTTTAAACATTAATATTAATTTTCCAATTAATATTTTTGGACTGCAGTTGGCCGCAAGTAACTAAAACCACAGAAAGCAAAGCTGTGTATAAGGGGGGACTACTGTACTATCGTTAGTTTCTTACGTATTCTCAAAGAGTTTCTTTATAACTACAGAATCAAATACAATTTCTTACTTTTTCTTTTAACAAAATGAAGCATATCATACACAATACTATGAACCTTGCTTTTTTAACTTATACCTGGGAGATTTTTCTGCATCAGACCTTACGACCTTCCTCAATCCTTTTAACATTTGCAAAGTATTACATTATATGGATGATTACTAATTTATTGAACCAGTCCTCTACGAATATTTGGGCTATTTATAAACATATGCCATTACAAACAATGAATAATCTTATAAACATGCTATTTAGCATGCATGCAAATATATCTGGAGGACAGTCCCCCAAAGTGGAATTGCTAGCTAGATCAAAGAGAATATACATTTGTAATTTTGATAGCTATTTCCCACTTGCACTCCCATTATAAAGGTTGTACCACTTTACTTTCCCATCACTAATATATGAAAGTGCGTATTTTCCCACAGCCTCACCAAAATAATGCATTATCAAACTTTTAGATATTTGATACATGATGGTTAAAATGGTATATGTTGTGTCTTAACTTACATTGCTCATTATTTGGAAGGCTGAGCATCTTTTCACATATTTGACAGTCATTTATGTTTCCATTCTTGAAAGCATTCTGTTCATAACCTAGCTCAGCTTTCTACTGAGTACTGGTTTTTCTGTTGATTTCTGGGCACTATATATTAAGAGATTAACACTTTGTTCATGAAATGGAACAAGTTTTCCCCCCAGTTTGTTCTTTCTTTTGAATTTTCTTATGATTTTTATTATGCAGAAGTTATTTTGTAATTTTTGGGTAGCTGAAACTATCAAAATAATTTCTACAGCTTTTGAATTCTAAGTCACAGTTAGAAAGACCTTTCCTACTCCCACATTTTTTACAAATGGAACAATCCATTCTTAAAAATTATGTTTGACTTCTGATTTCTAATCCCATATGTAAGAAGCATGGAAGTTGCTACTACATCCTAAAAGGCAAAAGCTGAACAAAATGAAAAATCAACAACTCTTCTTCTATCCATCAGAAGAGTGAGGTCATAGGTCAAACCACTGCCCCCCAAAACTGAAGAGACAGATGGGTAGATACAGAGAATCAAAACTTACCAGAGCATCCTTGTTAAGTATTAAGAAGCAGCCCTCACAATTCAGCTCTTCAGAATCAGTTAACGAATTAAAAGTCCATTTAGAAAGAGCTGACTGTCAGAGCACAAGAACCCCCAGAAAAAAAAAAAAAAAAAAAAAAAAAAAAAACCTTACCAGAGCAGAAACCTCTGGTGGAATCAGTGCTGGGGTAGGAAAACCTGAACTGTAATTGACAAATTGCTGGAGGCTCAGTATAGATAACTTTGAGAGTTAAAAATTCCAGGGGGATCCAGTCGTAGGAGTACCCCAACAATTTTGTGAGTTTTACCTCCCGGAGCTCTAACAAGTTCTCACAGAGAAGAGTGGAGAAAAATCTCAGCCAGCTTCTGGCCAGGGGAGGGGAAAAGGATACATTTTGAAATACACTAGATCATTCTGTTCTTAACAAAGCCTGCCCTCAGGAGAAACTACCAGAACCTAACCTGCTGGGGTTTTATCAGAGCCTAACCTGCTTGAGGGAAGGGAAATACCCAACACCAACCAGCTCTAGCCTTCCATGTGAGGGAAGGGAATTACCCAACTATGGCCTACTCTAGCCATGCTGTTCCATCCAAGGGGGTTAAAAAAAAAAAAAAAAAAGGGAAGCACTGATGAAGTTCACAGTCCAAGGGCACAGGCTCACTAAAAGACTGAGACCTAATCATAGGAATATAGAATTCTTCCACACACACACACCTTACCACTACATTACTAAAGGCCTTTTACAGATCCTTTTACCCAGTACATCATGTCCACCTTCCAACAAAAAAATTCCAATGCATACTGTGGGAGATCAAGATTTGGCCACCCTGAAATATATCTCTTTACCTTGATTGTTTTCTCTGAGGGACATTTGACCTCCCCCACTAACTGCCTAAAGAATTTGATGGTGGCTCCTTCCTGGAATAGATCTTCTATCATGATGGCTGTAAAGATAATGTAGGATAGAGGTTACAATAGGAAAGGCACCAAGCCTCTTTTATCAAAAACGCCTCTTTTATCAAAAACTCTATCAAAAACTCTGTCTCTCCCTGACCACATTATCTATAGATGACCCTGAAAAGAATTGTCCTCCTGCCCTCTGAAGTCCCAGGCCACTACCCACCCCCAACACGGTCCTCGCCTTTAGCTGCAACACTTAAGCAAGCAGCTTAGACAGAGGGACGAGTTGCTCATTTCTGAGTTTCTCCCATGTATACATGTTATTAAACTTGGTATTATTTTCTCCTGCTAACCTGTCTTGTTAATTATTTGGCCAGCCATAAGAACCTTAAGGAAAAGGGCAGAGGGAGATTTCTCCTCTTCCCCCAACAACACTAAAAGGCAAAAAAAAAACAGTTTGAAGAGACTGGACAAGCATCAGAACCAGAGTCAGGAATGTTGGAATTATCAGATTGAGAATTTTTGAAAACTATGATTGATAAGCTAAGGGCTTTAATGGAAAAAGTAAACAACATGCAATAACACATGGATAAGGTAAACAGAGAGACAAATATTCTAAGAAAAAAATCAAAAAGAAATGCTAGAGATCAAAAACACTGTAACAAATAAAAAGAATGCCTTTGATAGGCTTATTAGTAGAATGAATGCAGCTTATTTCCTGAAAAAAAGGAACAGAACATCCAAGAACTCTGGGACAGCTACAAAAGATGTAACATACAGAGCAACAATATTTGAAGCAATAAGGACTGAGAATTTCCCCAAATTAATGTCAGAAACCAAACCACAGATCCAGGAAGCTCAGAAAACACCAGGCAGGAAGACTGCCAAAAAAATTACACCTAGACAGGGGCCGGCCCTGTGGCTTGGTGGTTAAGTGCGCGCGCTGCGATGCTGGCGGCCCGGGTTCGGATCCCGGGTGCGCATCGAGGCACCACTTCTCCGTTCATCCTGAGGCCGAGTCCCACATACAGCAACTAGAAGGATGTGCAGCTACGACACACAACTATCCACTGGGGCTTTGGGGGGAAAAAATAAAATAAATAAAATCTTAAAAAAAAAAAAAAAAAAAAAAAAAAAAAAATTACACCTAGACATATCATATTCAACCTTCAGAAAATCAAAGGTAAAGAAAAAATCCTAAAAGAAGCCAGAGGGAAAAAAAACATTACCTATAGGGAAGCAAAGATAAGAAATACATCCAACTTCTCCTCACAAACTATGCAAGCTAGAAGAGAGCAGAATGAAGTATTTAAAATGTTGAGAGAAAAAACTGCGAGCCTAGAACTCCATACCGTTTAAAATTATCCTTCAAAAGCGAAGGAGAAATAAAGACTTTCTCACACAACAAAAATTGAAAGAATCTGTTGCCGGGAGACTTGCCTTGTGAGAAATGTTAAAAGAAGTTCCTCAGAGAGGAAAATGATATAGGTTAAAAACTCAGACCTATATAAAGAAAGGAAGAGCATTACAGAATGAATACGTGAAGAATCAGGGAATTAACAAGATCTTAATTGAGCAACAGATAACAATTTGTTCAAAATAATAATAGTAACAATGTATTCAATGATGCATGCTTGTGTGTGTGTGTGTGTGTGCGCGCGAGCGCATGCTTACCTATGATTAAGTATAAGTGAGGTATAAGTAAGATGAATGACAGCAGTGCTACAAGGAACAAGAGGCAAGAATTAGGAAGGTACTTGTACTATCTCTGAAGTGATATAGTATTATTTGCAAGTGACTTGGATTAGTTGTAAACGTATACTGCAAACTCTAGGGTAACTACAGAATAAAGTAAAAAAAGAAGTATAACTGATATGCTAAGAAAGGAGAGAAATGGAATTATATAAAATGCTTAATTAAATTGACAAAAAGCAAGATAAACAAAATTGATGAACTCTTAGGCAGACTTACCAAGAAAAAAAGAGAGAAGGCTCAAATAAGTAAAATCAGAAAGGAAAGATGAGAAATTACAAAGAAATAAAAATGATTATAAGAGAATACTATGAAAAACTATTCACCAACCAATTGGATAACCGAGAAGAAACGGATAAATTCTTAGAATCACACAACCTCCCAAAACTGAATCATGAAAAGTTAGAGAATCTGAATAGCCCAATCATAAGTAAAGAGATTGAAACAGTAATCATAAACTTCCCAAAAAACAAAAGTCCAGAACAAAATGACTTTTCTGGTGAATTCTACCAAACAAGCAAAGAAAATTTAATACCTATTCTCAAACTATCCCCCAAAATAGAAGAGGACAGGACATTTCCTAACTCATTTTACAAGGCAAACATTACCCTGATACCAAAGCCAGACAAGGACAACACAAAAAAAGGAAAATTATAGGCCAATATCACTGAAGAATATCGATGCAAAAATCCTCAACAAAGTATTGGCAAATCAAATGCAACAATATGTGAAAAGAATCAGACACCACGAAGTGGGATTTATTCCAGGGATGCAAGGATGTTTCAACATCCACAAATCAACCAATGTGATACACCACATTAACAAAATGAAGAATAAAATCATATGATCATCTCAATAGATGCAGAGAAAGCATTTGACAAGATCCAACATCCATTTATGATAAAAACTCTCAATAAGGGGCCAGCCTGATGGCATAGTGGTTAAGTTCACGTGCTCCACTTCGGCAGCCTGGGGTTCGCAGGTTCGGATCCCGGGTGCGGACCTACGCACCACTCATCAAGCCACACTGTGGCAGCATCCCATACACAAAATAGGGGAAGATGGGCACAGATGTTAGCTCAGGGCTAATCTTTGTCAGCAAAAAGAGGAAGATTGGCAATGGATGTTAGCTCAGGGCCAATCTTCCTCACCAAAAAAAACACCAAAAAACAAAAAACTCTCAATAAAATAGGTATAGAAGGGAAGTACTTCAACAAAATAAAGGCCATATACAACAAACCCACAGCTAACACCATACTCAACAGTGAAAAACTGAAAGCTATCCCTCTAAGAACAGGAACAAAACAGGGATGCCCACTCTTGCCACTCTTATTCAACACAGAATTGGAAGTCCTACCTAGAGGAATTAGGCAAGAAAAAAAAACAAAAGGTATCCAAATTGGAAAGGAAGAAGTAAAACTGTCACTATTTGCAGAGGACATGATTTTATATAGAGAGAATCCACCAAAAAACTATTAGAAATAATTAACAAATACAGTAAAGTTGCAGGGTACAAAATCAACATACAAAAATCAGTCATATTTCTATACGCTAGCAACAAACCAGCAGAAAGAGAAATCAAGAATACAATCTCGGGCCAGCCCCGTGGCTTGGCGGTTAAGTGCGCGCGCTCCGCTGCTGGTGGCCCGGGTTCGGATCCTGGGTGCGCACCAGCGCACCACTTGTCCGGCCATGCTGGGGCTGCGTCCCACATACAGCAGCTGGAGGGATGTGCAACTATGACATGCAACTATCTACTGGGGCTTTGGGGGGAAAAATAAATAAATAAAATTATTAAAAAAAAAAAAAGAATACAATCTCATTTACCATCACAACAAAAAGAATAAAATACCTAGGAATAAATTTAACCAAGGAGGAGAAAGACCTGTACACTGAAAACTATGAGACATTGTTGAAAGAAATTGAAGAAGACATAAAGAAATGAAAAGATATTCCATGCTCATGGATTGGAAGAATTAACGTAGTTAAAATAGCCATACTTCCTAAAACAATCTACAGATTCAATGCAATCCCAATCAGAATCCCAACAACATTTTTCACAGACATGGAATAAAGAATCCTAAAATTTAAATAGAAAAACAAAAGACCTCAAATAGCCAAAGGAATCCTGAGAAAAAAGAACAAAGCTGGAGGCATCACACCCTCTGATTTCAAAATATACTCCAAAACTATAGTAATCAAAACAGCATGGTACTGGCACAAAAACAGACAACATACAGATCAATGTAACAGAACTGAGAGCCCAGAAATAAACCCACACATCTGCAGACAGCTAATTTTCAACAAAGGAGCCAAGAACACACAATGGAGAAAGGAAAGTCTCTTCAATAAAGGGTGCTGGGAAAACTGGACAGCCACATGCAAAAGAATGAAAGTAGACCATTATCTTACACCATACACAAAAATTAACTCAAAATGGATTAAAGACTTGAATGTTAGACCTAAAACCATAAAACTCCTATAAGAAAACATAGGCAGTATGCTCTTTGACATCAATCTTAGCAGAACCTTTTTGAATATCATGTCTCTTCAGGCAAGAGAAACAAAAGAAAAAATAAATAAATAGGACTACATCAAACTAAAAAGCTTCTGCACAGCAAAGGAAACCACCAACCAAATGAAAAGACAACCTACCAACTGGGAGAAAATATTTGCAAATCATATATCTGATAAGGGATTAATATCCAAAACATATAAAGAACTCATACCACTCAACAACAACAACAACAACAACAACAAAAACAACCCAATTAAAGAATGGGCAAAGGGGGGCCGGCCCCGTGGCTTAGCGGTTAAATGCGCGTGCTCCGCTACTGGCGGCCGGGTTCGGATCCTGGGCGCGCACCAACGCACCACTTCTCCGGCCATGCTGAGGCCGCGGCCCACATACAGCAACTAGAAGGATGTGCAACTATGACATATAACTATCTACTGGGGCTTTGGGGAGAAAAAAAAAGGAGGAGGATTGGCAGTAGATGTTAGCTCAGAGCCGGTCTTCCTCAGCAAAAAGAGGAGAATTAGCATGGATGTTAGCTCAGGGCTGATCTTCCTCACAAAAAAAAAAAAAACTTAAAAAAAAGAATGGGGCCGGCCCAGTGGCTTAGCGGTTAAGTGCGCGCCCTCCGCTGCTGGTGGCCCGGGTTCGGATCCCGGGTGCGCACCAATGCACCGCTTCTCCGGCTATGCTGAGGCCGCGTCCCACATACAGCAACTAGAAGAATGTGCAGCTATAACATACAACTATCTACTGGGGCTTTGGGGGAAAAATAAATAAATAAAAAAAAACTTTAAAAAAAAAAAAGAATGGGCAAAGGATCTGAAAGGACATTTTTCCAAAGAAGACATACAGATGGCCAACAGGCACATGAAAAGATGTTCAACATCACTAATTATTAGGGAAATACAAAGCAAAACTACAATTAGATATCACCTCACAGCCATCAGAATGGCTATTATTAAAAAGACCCAAAACAACAAGTGTTGGAGAGGATGTGGAGAAAAAGGAACCCTCATACACTGCTGGTGGAAATCTAAATTGGTACAGCCACTATGGAAAACAATATGGAAGTTCCTCAAAAAATTAAAAATAGAACTATCATATGATCCAACTATCCCACTTCTGGTTATTTATCCCAAGAACATGAAAACTCTAATGAGAAAAGATATTTGCACCCCTATGTTCACTGCAGCATTATTCACAACAGCCAAGACTTGGAAACAATCTAAGTGCCCATCAACAGATATATGGATAAAGAAGACGTAGTATATAGATACACAATGGAATATTACACAGCCATAAAAAAGAAAAAATCTTGCCATTTGCAACAACATGGATGGACCTTGAGGGTATTATGCTAAGTGAAATAAATCACATGGAGAAAGACAATTACTATATGACTTCACTCATATGTGGAAGATAAACAAACAAATAAACACACAGATACAGAGAGCAGATTGGTGGTTACCAGAGGGGAAGTGGATGGGGAGAGGGCCAAAGGGGTAAAGGGGCATATTTGTATGCTGACAGATGGCAACTAGACTTCTGGTGGTGAACACAATGCAGTCTACACAGAAGTCGAAATATAATGAGGTACACCTGAAATGTATATAACATTATAAACCAATGTGATCTCAATAAAAATAAAATAAAATGACAAAAGGCAGAAAAAGCATGGAAGATAAAAATAGGAATAAAGAACAAGGGCAAAAACAGAAAATGGTAACAAACATTGTAGATATTAATCCAACTATATAATCATCTTAAATATCAATGATCTAAATACACCAATTAAAAGACTGCTTCAGGGGCTGGTCCGGTGGTGCAGCAGTTAAGTGTGTGCACGCCACTTCGGCAGCCCAGGGCTTGCAGGTTCGGATCCAGGGTGCACACTGACGCACCTCTTGTCAAGCCATGCTATGGCAGCATCCCATATAAAGTAGAGGAAGACGGGCACAGATGTTAGCCCAGCGCCATCTTCCTCAGCAAAAAGAGGAGGATTGGCGACGGATGTTAGCTCAGGGCTGATCCTCTTCACCAAAAAAAAAAAAAAAAAAAGAAAAAGACTGCTTCATCCAACAACAGCAAGTTACACATTCTTCTCAAGTCACATGGAACATTCACCAAGATAGACCACATTCTGGGCCATAAAACACACCTTAACAAATTAAAAGAATAGAAATCATACAATGTCTGCTTTCAGATCACAATGGAATTAAACTAGTAATCAGTGGAGCCAGTCGGTGGCTTAGCGGTTAAGTTCGAGAGGTCCAATTTGGTGGCCTGGATTTCACCAGTACGGATCATAGGCGGACCTGCTCACTGCTCATCAAGCCATGCTGAGGCAACGTCCCACATAGAAGAGCTACAACTCTACAGCTGTGATACAGAACTACGTACTGGGGCTTTGGGGAAAAAAAAGAAAAAGAGTAAGACTGGCAACAGAGGTTAGCGCAGGGCCAATCTTCCTCAAAAATAAGTAAATTAATTAATTAAATAAACTAGTAATCAGTAAAAGAAAGATAACTGGAAAATTCCAAAATACTTGGAGAGTAAACAACACAATTCAAAATAACACATGGGGGCCGGCCCTGTGGCTTGGTGGTTAAGTGCGCGCGCTGCAATGCTGGTGGCCCGGGTTCGGATCCCGGGTGCGCATCGAGGCACCACTTCTCCGTCCATCCTGAGGCCGAGTCCCACATACAGCAACTAGAAGGATGTGCAGCTATGACATACAACTATCTACTGGGGCTTTGGGGGGAAAAAATAAAATAAATAAAATCTTTAAAAAAAAAAAAAAAAAACAAACAAACAAAAAAAAAAACAAAATAACACATGGGTCAAAGAGGAAATCTCAAGAGGAATTAAAAAATATTTTGAACTAAATGAAAATGCAACTTATTAAAATTTGTAGGATGCAGCAAAACATGGCTTAGACAGAAAGTTATCATATTAAATGCATAGATGAGACAAGATCTAAACTTAATCATCTAAACCTCCACCTTAAGATATTAGAAAGAGAATAGATCAACAGTATAGAATAGAGAGGCCAGAAATAGACCCACATAAATACAGTCAACTGATCTTTGACAAAGAAGCAAAAGCAATACGATGGAGCAAAGATAGTCTTCTCAACAAATGATGCTGAACCAACTGGACATTCACATACCAAAAAATGAATCTAACACAGACCTTACACCATTCACAAAAACTCAAAACGGATCATAAGTCTATATGTAAAATGCGAAACTACAAAACTCCTAGAAGATAATATAGGAGGAAACTTAGATGACCCTGGGTATGGCAATGTCTTTTTAGATATAATACCAAAGGCATGATCCGTGAAAGAAAGAATTAATCAGCTGGACTTGATTAAAACTTAAAATTTCTGCTCTGTGAAAGACAGTGTCAAAAGAGAGAAAAGATAAGCCAAAGACTAGGAGAATATATTTACAAAAGACATTGACAAAAGATTGTCATCCAAAATATACAAAAAAATACTTAAAATTCATCAGGAAGAAAACTAACAACTCCATTAAAAAATGGGCAAAAGACCTAAACAGACACCTCACCAAAGAAAATATATGGATAGCAAGTAAGCATATGAAAACATGTTCAACATAATATGCCATTAGGGAATTGCAAATGAAAATAACAATGAGATACCACTACACACGGATTAGAATGGCCAAAATCCAAAACATTGCCAACACCAAATGCTGACGAGAATGTGGAGCAACAGGAACTCTCAATCATTGCTGGTGGGAATGCAGAATGGTACAGCCACTCTGGAAGACAGTTTGGCAGTTTCTTATAAACTAAACATACCGTTACCATATGATCCAGCAATCGCGCTTCTTGGCATTTACTCAAATGAACTTAAAATTTGTCCACACAAAAACCTGCACACAGATGTTTATAGCGGCTTTATTCACAATTGCCAAAACTTGGAAGCAACCAAGATATCCTTCAGTAGGTGAATGGATAAATAAACTGTGGGACAGCCAGACAATGGAATATTATTCAGTGCTAAAAAGAAATGAGCTACCAAACCATGAAATGACATGGAGGAAATTTAAATGCATATTACTAAGTGAAATAAGTCAATCTGAAAAGGCTACATACTGTGTAATTCCACCTATGTGATATCCTGGAAAAGGCAAAATCATGGAGACAGTAAAAAGATTAGTCGTTTCCAGGGGCTGGAGGGAGAGAGGGATGAACAGAGTACAGAGGATTTTTAGAGCAGTGAAACTATTCTGTACAATACTACAATGGTGGAGTCATTTCAAAACCATTCAATGTTTTAAAAATATTATTCTATGTTTTTCCTAATGCTTTTATGACAAATTTCATTGATTGATACCACTGAATAAATGGTATGTCATTACACATTTATCAAAACCTATAAAACGTACAACACCAAAAGTGAACCCTAATGTAAACTATGGACTTGGGGTGATGATGATGTGGTTTAATGGTTCAACTCAGGTTCAGCAATTGTAACAAATGTACCACTGAGGTATGGGGTGTCGACAATGGGGGAGGTTGTGCATGTGTGAGGACAGGAAGTAAATGAGAACTCTGTACTTTCTGCTAAATTTTGCTGTGAAAGCTCCAAAAAATAAAGTTTATTAATTTTTTAAAAAATTATTTCTTCCACGTTCTGCTCTAGAACTTTCATGATTTTAATTTTCACAGTTAAATTATTTATCCATTTGGAATTTATCCTCGTATCAGGTATAATAAAATATGGATCCAACTCTGTTTTCACATGGCTACCTAGTTATACCAACATCATTTGACCTCTTTTCCCCACTAGTTTAAGATGATACCTTTATCACATACTAAATTGGCATATGTATTTCGGCCTATTTCTGGATTTTTCTATTTTATTCCATTGGTCTGTCTATTCAAGTGTCAGATCAAACAAAAATTCAATGTTAAAAACGACATTTCAACCCACTGGGGGGGAAAAAGACATTAAAAAATTGTATTTACACAATTAGCTAATCATGTGAAAAAAAAGTTAAATGCCTATACCTAATTTCAAACACCAAAATAAAGTCAAGATGAGTTAAACTAAAAAACTGTCTGCTACATTTCATCACTTCTAAGACCTCCAATATCTTGAAATTATAATGTCTTAAAATTACTTCCAGGCATCTGTACCATGTGCATCAAAACTTGTAGAGTGGGTGTCAATGGTTAAATATACACCTAGATACAACAGTACAGCCATCTTTTAAGAAATTATGTATCATCACATTCTTGATGTTGTATGAAACACACAGACATTAAACCCTCTGAGGCGAAAAAAGATTCTGGACAGTTATCCTCTGAATATAAAAAGGATTTAAGAATGCCTTAACCAATTTATTTCTACTACACCTTCCTTTTTTCAAAAGTATAAAATGATAAAAAAAGCTATGCCTGATCAAGGCTATAAAGTAAAAATAAAACTTCTAAGTAATAAGAATTGTTATAGTTTAATTGGCAAAAGGTTCATCTTATAATCAATGGTATCAATCAATGAAATTTGTCATAAAAGCATTAGGAAAAACATAGAATAATATTTTCAAAACCTTGCAATGGCAAGGCTCTCTTAGGCAAAATATAAAATCCACAAGTTGTAAATGAAAAGATTAATAGGTCTAACTACATAAAAATTAAAAAGACAGGCAGGGAGAAAATACTTGCAACACATGTAATAATTACTATTAGGATACATAAAGAGCTAAAAACAATTAACACAATAAAAAAAAGACAAGTAAAAAAATATAAACAAATTATATAAATGACCAATAAGCATAAAAGGACTTTTTTGATAATCAGAGCTGATACAAATTAAAATGAGTTATCAACCCTGGCATATATGGTCAGTCGATTTTTGACAGGGTGCCAAGACCATTCAATGGGGAAAGAACAGTCTTCTCAACAAATAGTGCTGGGAAAAATGGATATCCACATGCAAAAGAATGAAGTTAGACCCTTAGCATACACCAGATACAAAAATTAACTTATATAGATCAAAGATCTAAATGTAAAAGGTAAAATTATAGAACTCTTAGAAGAAAACACTGGGGAAAATCTTTATGATAATGGATTTGGCAATGATTTCTTGGATATGACACCAAAAGCAGAGGCAACAAAAGAAAAAATAGATAAATTGGACTTAATCAGAATTAAAAACTTGTGTGCAAAGGCCACTATCAAGAGAGTGAAAAGACAACCTATAGGAGAAAATATTTTCAAATCATATATGTAATGATATATGATTTATTCAAATAATAAAGCTGATAAATAAATATCCCTTATATACAAATACAATCCAACTCAAAAATGGGCAAAGGACTTGAATAGACATTGCTCCAAAGAAAATGCACAAAAGGCCAATAAGCACAAGAAAAGATGCTTAATATCACTAGCCATTAGAGAAATGCAAATCAAAGCCACAATGAGATACCACCTCACACTCCCTAGGATTTTTAATATTTAAAAAAAATGAAAAATAACAAGTGTTGGTGAGAATGTGGAGAAACTGGAACCCTTGTGCATTGCTGGTGGGAATGTAAAATGGTGCAGCTGCTGTGGAAAATAGTATGATGATTCCTTAAAAAGTTAAACATACACTAAACGAAATAAGGCAGTCACAAAACAACAAATACTGCATGATTTAATTTATGTAAGGTATCTACAATAGTCAAACTCAACCAAACAGAAAGTAGAATGGTTGTTGCTAGGAGCTGGGGTGGGGAGAGGGAGTAGGAGAGTTGTTATTTAATGGGTATAGAGTTTCAATTTTGTAAGATGAAAAAGTTCTGGAGATTGGTTGCATAACAATGTGAATTTTTATTTTTTATTTTTTTTTTTTATTTTCCCCCCAAAGCCCCAGTAGATAGTTGTACATCATAGCTGCACATCCTTCTAGTTGCTGTACGTGGGACGCGGCCTCAGCATGGCCGGAGAAGCGGTACGTCGGTGTGCGCCCAGGATCCGAACACCGGCCGCCAGCAGCGGAGCGCGTGCACTTAACCACTAAGCCACGGGGCCGGCCCATGGATATTCTTAACATTACATAACTGTACACTTAAAAATGGTTAAATGAGTAAAATTTATGTTACGTGTATTTTACCACAATTAAAAAAACAAGTTAAACAGAATTACTATATGACCCAGCAATTCCACTTACAGGTAAATACCCAAAACAATTGAAGGCAGAAAGAGGAAGACTGCAGTGGATGTTAGCTCAAGGCGAATCTTCCTCAGCAAAATAAAAAGTTTCTAAGGCCAGCCCCAGTGGCCTAATGGTTAAGTTCAGCATGCTCTACTTCAGCAGCCCGGGTTTGGTACCTGGGCATAGACCGACACCACATATCAGCAGCTGCTGTGGCGGCAGCCCGCATACAAAACAGAGGAAGATTAGCAACAGATGTTAGCTCGGGGCAAATCTTCCACAGCAAAAAAAAAAAAAGAGAGCAACAATTGAAAGCAGAGACTCAAACAGATATTTGTACACGAATGTTCACAGCAGCATTATTCACAATAACCAAAAGGTAGAAACAATCCAAATATCCATCAACAGATGAATGGATAAACAAAATGTGGTATATACATATAATATTATTCAGCCATAAAAAGGAATGAAATTCTGATATATGCTACAACGTGGATGAACCTTGAGGACATTATGCTAAGTGAAAGAAGCTAGACACAAAAGGACAAATATTGCATGATTCCACTAATATGAGGTACCTAGAATAGGTAAATTCATAGAGACAGAAAGTAGAATAGAGGTTAACAGAGGCTGGGGGCAGGGGGAAATGGGGAGTTATTATTTAATGGGTACAAAGTTTCTGTTTAGGATGATGAAAAAGTTCTGGAAACGGATAATGATGGTTACACAACACTGTAAATGTACTTAATGCCACTGAACTATATCCTTAAATATAGTTAAAACGGTAAATTTATGTTATGTATATTTTACCACAATGAAAAAAAAATTTTTTGAGAGAGAATAGGAGGAAAAGAACTGTAAATGGTGAGTGGAGACAACTCTATGGAGATGTTTTGGTCCAAAAGAGAACAAAACATGAGGGAATATAGCTACAGGGAATGATAGGGTCAAAATAAGTTTTTTTCCCCCTTTAGAGGTTTTTTTTTAAGGTGTGAGAAATAACAAAATGTTTACATGCTGATGGAAATAACTTAATAGAGAGTGAAATATGATGTAGGAATCAGAGGGGAGAATTTCTTAGGTAATGTCTTTGAGTAGGCAAATGGAAATAGGATATACAATACAAATGGAAATATGGCTTAGGTTGGAGCATGGGTAGTTCATCCATAATGACAGGTACAAAAGCCGAATAAGTGGGTAAAGATGTGGGTTAGTAGCCATTTGTGGTGATGGGAGGCTGTGGAAGTTCTCGTCTGCTTGCTTCAATTTTCTCAGTGAATTTAGGAAGCAAGCTCATCACTGAGAGTGATGACTAGAGAAAAAGTACTGAGGGTTTGATGAGAGAAGAAAAGATATGAAATAATCCTCTGGGAGAGTAAATGAACTAGGGAAATATGACTGCTTGAGAGCATAAGGGCTCAATTTTATTAAAAATAAGCAAACAAAAACTATACATGTGAGTATGTGTGTATGTATATATTTTTTTATATGTATATATAAATGTTTATATATGTATATAAGATGTGCATGTATAATATATGTACAGTCATGTGCCACATAACAACATTTCAGTGAACAACAGACCACATATACGACAGTGGTCCCATAAGACTAGTACCACACGGCCTAGGTGTGTAGTAGGCTATACCACCTAGGTTTGTGTAAGTACACTCTATGATGTTCACACAACAATGAAACCACCTAATGACACATTTCTCAAAATGTGTCCCTATCATTAAACAACGCATGACTGTATAAGTACAGAAAACGGTCCAGAAGTCTACACACCAAATTGTTAATAGTGGTTATTAATGGAGATTTTATAAATATCTATATATATAAAATACATATATATTTTATAAATTATATATATAAATATAATTTAATATACATTATACATATATAAACAGGGGAGTGGAAATAATCATACATTATTTGGATTTTTGATCAGCATGTATTATTTTTATAATTAAAAGAAACAAAATATCTTACAAGTCAATAAAGAGCTTGAGAAGAGGGTTTAGAACACTGCTTGAGATCCACAGCACTCTGACTAGGCAAAGCCTACATCCTAATTAAACACAACTATCAACTCTGCAGTGAAGCTGACCATCAATAAGACAATGTGAGAAAAGTTGAGGCATCACTTACCTTGAACACTTCAGAGAAGAAACCAGACCCTATTTTTTCACAAGTGAAGTCATCTAAACGCGTCAGTCTGGAAAAGGCACTTATGAGAGCTCGATATGAAGATGGCCAAATTCTTCCCACCTGGGTCATGTTCCCATCCCCTCCACCACCTCCTTCAAAATCTTCAAGACGCTCCACACGTGGAGGAAATCCCGCAATTGAATTCCGTTTGCTCCGATCCATAGTCTCAATAATCTCGTTTTTCTTCTTTTAAGAAGGAACTCCACACATAATAAATTTTTGTCGAGTTTTACTTCTCTTCCGGTTTGACACTAAACAAGAGATCAAAAAGATACTTCATTAAAACCATTAATGAATAAATTCATGCAAACCAATGAACTATTAATGTAAAAATATTTCCTCTTTCACATTCTAGCTCCTGTTTTTCAGATCTAAAAAACACTTTACGCCTTTATCTTAAAAAAATACTGATATATTTAAAGCACAAGATGTAGTCAAGTCTTTAACATGAGTAGAATATAATGAAGATTATCAATTACATTCTAAAAAACAAAATAACAATGATAATATCTATCAGTCATTGAGCACCTACTATTTAGGAAACTCTGTACAAGAGCTGTACACGTCATGTCATTTAATTCTCAAATAATCCATGATATAAGGATTATTATGTTCATTTCACAGAGAAGTAATCATACAGTCACTAAATGGCAGAGATAAAATTAAAATGCAAGACTGATTCAAAAGCCTGTGCTCCTACCAATGCCCTCCACAGCCGCATATAATTTTCTCTTCATTTGAAAATTTACTAATTCCAAATATATAAAACAAAGATATTATACTATAAAATTATATAATTTTAGAAGAAGTAAACTATATCCAAAAGCAACTTAAAAATTCATTGTTGCTTAAACAGCACAGTCAAGCAGAAGTGACTGTAGAAGGCTCTATACCTTCTGGGATATGACTAAGAATAAAAAACACAAGCTCACTTTTTCTTTTGCCTGTCTCTCCCCACTTCTACTTTTTTCCATAAGAATTGATTGTAAGGGTCCTATGCAAAAATACAACACTGTGACTCTTCAGTTAGTGAGATGCTTTCATAAATGTGGTGAATACCTAACCAGGATTACCTCCACCACCTCCAACCATGGAAAATAGTGGCAGGGCTCCCCAAGGTCATTCTTACAATATGACCCTGCCTCCCTAGCCAGAGCCAGAAGTTGGCAGCATTCTACCTGATATGGGCCAATCACAGTTCCTTTCCTGGCATTTGGAATTGGAATTAAGATAGTCCAGCCTCAGTCTGCTGCTTTCTAAAATGGAAGCCATGTACTAGGGCAACAAAAATAAACAAATGCAGGGCTGGCCCCATGGCCTAGTGGTTAAGTTCAGCATTCTCCGTTTCGGCAGCCCAGGTTCAGTTCCCAGGCATGGACCTACACCACTCGTCAGCAGCCATATTGTGGCAGCAACCCACATACAAAATTGAAGAAGATTGGCAACAGATGTTAGCTCAGGGAGACTCTTCCTCAGCAAAAAAAAAAAAAAAAAAAGTAATAATAAAAAATTTTTTAAAATAAACAAATAGTACTACATCAAACTAAAAAGCTTTTGCACAGCAAAGGAAACCATCAACAAAATGAAAAGGCAACCTACTGAATGACTGAAGATATTTCCAATAAAGGCTTAATATCCAAAACATATAAAGAACAATACAACTCAACATGGAAAAAAAACAATCAAAAAATGCACAGGGGCCTGGTGGCGTACTGGTTAAGTTTGCACACTCCACTTTGGTGGCCCAGGTTTCGCAGGTTCGGATCCCGGGTGCAGACCTACACACCGCTTATCAAGCCATGCTGTGGCAGGCGTCCTACATATAAAGTAGAGGAAGATGAGCACTAATGTTAGCTCAGGGCTAATCTTTCTCACCAAAAAAAAAAAAAAAATTGGGCAGAGGACCTAAATAGACATTTTCCCAAAGACATACAGATGGCCAACAGACAAATGAAAAGATGCTCAACATCACTAATCATCAGGGAAATGCAAATCAAAGCCACAATGAGATATCACCTCACACCTGTCAGAATGACTATTACCAAAAAGACAAGAAATAACAAGTGTGAGCAAGGATGTGGAGCAAAGGGAACCCTCATGCATTGTTGGTGGGAATATAAATTGGTGCAGCCACTACGGAAAACAGTATGGAGTTTCCTCGAAAAATTAAAAATACAGTCACGTGCCACATAAAAATGTTTTGGTCAATGACGGTAGTCCCATAAGGTTAGTACCACATAGCCATATAACCTAGGTGTACAGTAAGCTATACCATCTAGGTTTGTGTAAGTATTCTCTATAATGTTTGCACAACAATGAAATCACCTAATGACACATCTCTCAGAATATATCTCCATCATTAAGTGACACATGACTGTAGAACTACCCCGTGACCTGGCAATTCCACTTCTGGGTATCTATCCAAAGAACACAAAAACACTAATTTGAAAAAATATATGCACACCTATGTTCATTGAAGAATTATTTACAATAGCCAAGATATGGAAACAACCTAAGTGTCCATCAATGGATGAATGGATAAAGAATATGTGGTATATATATATATATATACACAATGGACTACTACTTAGCCATAAAAAAGAATGAAACTTGCCATTTGCGACAACATGGATGGACCTTGAGGGTATTATGCTAAGTGAAACAAGTCAGATGGAGAAAGTCAAATACCGTATGATTTCACTCATATGTGGAATCTAAAATAATAAAACAACGAACAGACAAAATAAAACAAAAACAACCACATAGATACAGAGAACAAATTAGTGGTTACCAGAGGAGAAGAGAGTTGGGGGGTAGGCAAAATGGGTGAAGGGGGTCAACTGTATGGTGATGGATAGTAACTAGACTTGTGGTGGTGATCATCTGTAGTGTATTCAGATGTAGAATTATAAAGCTGTACATCTAAAATTATACAATAAAAAAATAAAATAAAATGGAAGCCATGTAAACTCAGGAGCTGTTGGCCACAGTCATCTTCTACCACACAGCCTGGAAGGCAAAAAAAGCCAAGAAATTGAGGCCAATTTGCAAGGAAAAAAAGACAGAGGCAGAGAGAACTTCTTGATTTTCCTAATGTGCTCTAGTCCCCGATTCCTGAGGCCTAACTGGATCCTGGCTTAAGGTACCATGAGATATCCCTGTATCTTTAAAATAAATTATTTTTGCTTAAGCTAGTTTCACCAGAGTCTTCACAGAAGGAAGAATAATCGGAATTCCCAGAGAATAAAACATTTAAGTATCTCTATTGAACCTCTGCCAAAAAGTGGCAACCAGATCAAAAATTTAGGACTATAAGACCAAAATTTTTTAACTTTTACAGACAATAGAGACCATAAAGTTCAGTCATTCATTTTATATTTGAGGAAACATAAGGCCCAGAAAGCAGAAATGATTTGTCAATAGTTATAAGCTATTTACTAGAAAAGCTAGACTTGGAACCAAGGAACCAAGGGTAGTGCATTTCTAAAAGTGTGTCTGTTGATCATCTGATTCAAAATTACACAAGGAGCATATTTAAAACCCAGATTCTTAAGTCTCAACCTTGACCTACTAAATCAGAATCTCTTGGAGTGAGGCCTGGAAATTTTACTAAGCTCCCCAGTGATTTTTATATATACTAAGAGTTGAAGATCCTCTACAGCAGGGAAAGGGAATAGTAATAGCTTTTTTTTAAAAACACCAAGAATTTTACAAGCATTCTCTTATTTAATCCTCAAAACATACCACCAAAGTAGGTATGATCCCCATTTGACAGGATAAGAAATGTAGTTAAGTAACTTGCCTAAGGATACACAGCTGGTAGAACCAGAATTGGAACCAAGGTCCATCCAGCACCAAAGTTCAAGCTTCTTCCATTTCATTACTACTTAGTTCAGTGTTTTTCCACTGTGAGAGTTGTAAGGAGTTAAGCTAGTTATCTGCATAGAAAAGAGGACCAGTACTTGAGTACAGAGGAAGGCCAAGCTGACTGTAATTTGTTCAGAGAGAGAAAAGAAGGAAAAAGAAAGAACTTTAGAAAAATAAAATACAAGATTTTTTTTTTAATTATTTATTTATTTATTTATTTTTCCCCCAAAGCCCCAGTAGATAGTTGTATGTCATAGCTGCACATCCTTCTAGTTGCTGTATGTGGGACGTGGCCTCAGCATGGCCGGAGAAGCGGTGCGTCAGTGCGCGCCCGGGATCCAAACCCGGGCCGCCAGTAGTGGAGCACGAGCACTTAACCGCTAAGCCACGGGGCCGGCCCTAAAATACAAGATATTAAAGTTAAAACTGAATATATAAAACAATTGCGGGGGCCAGCCCAGTGGCCCAAGTGGTTAAGTGCAAGCGCTCCACTGTGGTGGCCCGGGGTTCGAGGGTTTGGATCCTGGGCGTGCACCAACGTACTGCTCATCAAGCCATCCTGCGGCGGCGTCCCATATAAAGTGGAGGAAGATGGGCACGGATGTTAGCCCAGGGCCAGTCTTCCTCAGCAAAAAAAGAGGAGGATTGACAGATGTTAGCACAGGGCTGATCTTCCTCACAAAATAAATAAATAAATAAAACATAGTTGCCTGCTAACTTAACTGAATAATTTGATAGGCTTGCCATCTACTGACTTTTTCATTTTTTAGATATATTTCATTTTGAATGCAATACATTGTTAACCTCCACAATGCAAAGGTTCCCTGGAGGTGGCAGATTCTATTCTCCATACTAAGGCTTAGAAGACAGAATTGCTCACTGCAGCTCAACAGGTCGGGTTTTACATTCCCAGCTAGGTGAGAGGAGGTAAGGAATAACTAATTGCAACTGAGCTGGTTTGGTTGGAGTCTGTTACAACAAAGTTTCACAATAGTACAATAGACTGAAATTTTTGGCATTTTTATTCTGAAAAATAACTTTGGCTCATAGCACTTTTCTTTTTTTTTTTTTTTTTTTTTATTTTTTAAAGATTTTATTTATTTATTTTTCCCCCAAAGCCCCAGTACATAGTTGTCTGTCATAGCTGCACATCCTTCTAGTTGCTGTATGTGGGATGCGGCCTCAGCATGGCTGGAGGAGTGGTGCCTCGGTGTGCACCCGGGATCCGAACCCGGGCCGCCGGCAGCGGAGAGCACGCACTTAACCGCTAAGCCACGGGGCCGGCCCCTCATAGCACTTTTCAAAAGAAGGAAAAAGTATTTTTAAAAAGATATGCTGGGGCCAGCCCTGTGGCTTAGTGGTTGGGTGCGTGCGCTCCGCTACTGGCAGCCGGGGTTCGGATCCCAGGTGTTCACCGACGCACTGCTTGTCAGGCCATGCTGAGGCGGCGTCCCACATACAGCAACTAGAAGGATGTGCAAGTATGACATACAACTATCTACTGGGGCTTTGGGGAGAAAAAGAGGGGAAAAAAAAAAGGAGGAGGATTGGCAACAGATGTTAGCTCAGGGCCGGTCTTCCCCAGCAAGAAGAGGAGGATTGGCATGGATGTTAGCTCAGGGCTGATATTCCTCACAAAAAAATTAAAAAATAAAAAGTAAAAAAATTAAAAGGTACATGCTTACAGAAATTCTTGCATAAGCAGAGGAGACCTGAACAAGGATATTCACTTCATTTCAGCATTGTGTGTAATAATGGGGCAAAAGAAAGAAACAACCCAAAGTTAGTCTGTAGGCGCAATAGATACATTGTTGCATATTTTTCAATGCAATATAAAGCACTTAGAATGAATGAACTCTATATAGCAATGTGGATGTATTTCAAAAGCAACATTGAATGGAGGAAAAGAATCAAGTTATAGTTAGCGGTATCATTAAAATTTAATTCAAAAATATTTTTTAAGAAGTAACCAAAAAAAAAAAAACCACTACAGGACCATCCCTACAGTATGACACCGTCTTAATAAAAAAAAGTATTTTAAAAAACATACAAAATAATATATATTATAGAGAAGCAGGATAGCATATTGATTAAAGGTATATAGCCTCTAGAGCCAATCTGGGTTCAAATCCTTGCTCCGTAACTTGTAGCTATATGAACCTGGTCAAGTTATTTTAAAACCTCTCTCCATCTCCAGTTCCGCATTTTTAAAATGAAAATAAGGGCCGGCCCAGTGGCTTAGCGGTTAAGTGCACGCGCTCCGCTGCTGGCGGCCCGGGTTGGGATCCCAGGCATGCACCGACGCACCGCTTCTCCCGCCATGCTGAGGCCGCGTCCCACATGCATCAACTAGAAGGATGTGCAGCTATGACATACAACTATCTACTGGGGCTTTGGGGGAAAATAAATAAATAAATAAAATTATAAAATGAAAATAAAATGGTACATACATTATAACATTTTATATGTATTAACTCATTTAATCCTTACAACCATAAGGTTACTGATTAAATGAACAATGCTTGGCAAACAGTAAGCATTCAACTCCTGTTGAATTATTATTATTATTTAAAATAAGTAAATAATTAGTTAAATTTAAAATTATTATTTAAAGATACATATTTATAGTAAATGTCTAAAAGCATGAACTGGAAAAACAGACACTAAATTCATAGCAGTAGTTGCCTTGATGGGAAGAAGAGAAATGAGATAAGGAAGGGAAACAAAGGAGACTTCACTCTAGCAATATGTTTTGTTTCCTTTTATTAAGAAATAAAGCTATAGCAAACAACACAAAATGATATATTTGCTAATTTTTTTATTTTTTGTTAACTAATATTTGTTCATTCTGAGCGGTATTATATTGTACTCTTTTCAATATTTAATTTTTTTGAAATTAAACAAAAGAAATTTAAAAGTTTTTTTAAAAAATCTATTGCCAATACAATAGCTATGCAGTATGTTTAGGCTAAAAAAACTGAAAACAATTTGGCAAATAAATAGCATCCCAATGTGCAAGCCAAGTCTCTAGATTCTCAAACTTTTATTCTGCAACAGTTCCACTATAGTTTTTGGTCCAAGGAGTATTTATATCTTAAGCTAAAAACTCAAAAACATTGGGAGAATTTTTGCATAGCCTAACTTATTCAAGTCCAAAAACTTAAAATATAAAAGCACTCATGATAAACACTGATATTTAGCCGTAGAGCCCCTACCACATGCGAAAGTAATACCAATTACTAGACTGTTGAGATGAGTGGTAAAAAGCATAGTCCCCACATGGGAGTAGGAAATTTATTAATCCATTCTGGAGAAGTGCTGAGCATGGGAAAACTTCCAAACCATGCCTTCTGCTCTCTTGGCCAGCATACTAAATGACCACATTCTAAATGAAATCAACCAAGTTATAAATGGCTTCCAATTTAATCTGACAAATTTTATTTAGCCATAAAAGACAGCAAAAGTATGTATGAACAGACTCTGAAACCATACCCTATTTTTCTATATCTGAAAATTATTAATTTTAAAATGAGAAAATACATTCTTTGAAATGTGTGAGGTTTATGAGGTTTTCAGTCTCCGGATTACCTCTCTTGGTCTTATTTATGGAATATTACCTTTTGATACTAATAGTGCCCCTTAAAGTATACATTTTGGGAGGAACAGAGACAACTACAATTACTCTCACATTTACTAGAAAGATATAATGATTGAAAAAATGCAGGTTTTGCTCTAAAGAGGCTACTTGATTCAAGAAACTATACTTTGTTGATCAAGAATGAAAGCTTGGAATTCTTAAATGAAAACCAGTGATACTGTGATCTGCTTCACTAAAAATATTTCAGCTAGAGTCCCAGGGGTTCTCAATAAGGGGCATGTGAAAATTCAGAGGGAGGGAAGTCCCTGTTGGGGAGGAGTAATTGTCACAATGGCGGGGGTGTGGAGTGGGCACTACTGGCATTTTAGTGGGCAGGGGCCAGGGAAGCTAAAAGTCCTACAATGCACAGAACAGTCCTGGACAACAAAGAATTGTCCTGCCCTAAATGCCAATAGTGCCCCCGTTGAGAAACACTGTGTTAGAAAAGCTTAACTGGTTCTGTTCTTAAACTAGGGAATAGCCTTTAGCAGTCTTTCCAAAATGCCAAAATTATGTTGCTTACAAGGATACAAACAATTTTTTAGTAACTGTGTTCTCGATTTCAATATTTACAAACTTGGAAGTTCAAAACTGTTTTTCCTTCTTTTCTACGTTGGCAGGTTTTGTCTTTTCAAAGGCTAATTTTCACTTATATTGGGATTGATTTATTTTTCACAAAGAAGGTACAATTAAAAACTTTGATTGAGGAAAGTAATTTGAAAAGCTATCAATAAAAAGTTAGTGAACTAAATATCTTATACTCAATACTATATATTTTATCTTTCCAAAGTAAGAATTCGACAAATCATTTTCCAGAGACTCAAGGAAACTTGTTTAGGACTCCCAGTTAAACCATACATACTTCCATCTGAAATGCTTCTGGAAATAATAACAACTGCAGCCACCATTTACCATCGGCCACACATTCTACCAAGTGTTTTGCATATGCTATCTCTAACCATTATGACAATTCTGCAAAGTACGTATTATCATCCCCAATTTAAAGAGGAAGAAATTAAGACACTGAGAGATTAAAAGACTTGTCCAAACTCAAACCACTAGTGACAGCTTCAGTATTCAAATCCAGTATGTCCAAATCTAAACACTTCCCACTGTGATATGTGTCCTCCAGAAAAACAGCTAAATTTCTGTGAAAATGATTTGCACATTAGCTAGGCAGAAAGCTACTACTATTCCCCACCCTATCTTAACAGCAGAGACTAAAGAGTAAACAGATGATAGTCTTCAGTCACTTAATCACATTCTTCAGAGAGAAAATTAGCATTAGTGGGGCTGGCCCAACGGCGCAAGCGGTTGAGTGCGCGCGCTCCGCTACGGTGGCCCGGGGTTCACCGGTTAGGATCCTGGGCACGCACCGACACACCGCTTGGCAAGACATGCTGTGGCGGCGTCCCATATAAAGTGGAGGAAGATGGGCATGGATGTTAGCCCACGGCCACTCTTCCTCAGCAAAAAGAGGAGGATTGGCAGATGTTAGCTCAGGGCCGATCTTCCTCACAAAAAAAAGAAAAAAGAAAAATTAGCATTAGTTTAAACAGACTGTCTAAAGAATGAGAGGGATGATATGCCAACTCTTAATCATTCCTTCTTTTCCATTCTAATGTACAGTATTTGTTGTTTCTTACTCTTTCATTTCACAAGAACAGATGAAACTTCACAACATAGACACAAATAAAATCCTGCAATGCACTGAACAGCTATCAACCAACAGGTAGCAGGATATGGCAAAGTGTCAGCCAGCAACCAAAAATTTTCAATATCCATCCAAAAATGGAATCACATGTGCACAAAGTTGGTAATAAGTCCCACAAAGAGAGTAAAAAAGATTTCTGAGAATTCAGTGAACTTTTATACCCTGGGTATAAAGAGTAGAAAAAGAATGCAAACATAATATCCTAATATCCTAATCATATTTTGTTTTCTTTCTATAATATAAAAAGTCCCTAACTAATTCAAAATAAAACAAGGATTTGTTGTGGGTAAGATATAGTGCAGAGAACTGGCCATTTTCCAGAATAGGAATACAGACAAGTACATTAGCTGTGTATCAAGACCAACCACATGGCAAATCTACATGACAAGTCTGCTCAGCTGGTATCTCTCTTCTGGACCAACATAGCAAATACAGAAACATTTCAGGATGACTGCCTAATTAAAAATAAAAGCAACACTGCTGAACTTGCCATCCTGCTGTGAAATAATGAGTTGCAGTTTCCATTCAAACCAAAGGCAACCTAACATAAAAACTGGCATCCCCTATTTAATTAGCCATGAATATACACAATGGCATATATTAATGCCAGACAGATGAAAGGTCAGTTCTTAAAACTGTATTATCTCTTTTGGATAAGCATCTCATTTGCTGTTGTAACTACAATCCACCAGGCCCTAGGTCATGGCATAAAACAGAAACTTAGGTTGAAAGATGTAAAGGCATTTAGAGGCTAACTAGTCCAATCTTTTGGCCAATTCAGGAATCCCCTCTATTAACTGACTCAAATGTTAACTGGGTTCCTACTAGGTATAAAGTATTATGATAGGTGCTATGATATTTATTGAGCATTTACCATAATCCAGACACTCTTCCAAGTGCTTTATATTTGATATTCATAACAGCCCTATAAAATAGATACTATTATTATCCCTGTTTTACAAATGTGGAAACAAAGACATGAAGGAATTAGTTAACTTGCTCAAGCTTTTACAGCCAAGAAGTGGTAGAACCAGAATTCAAATCCAGAGCCTGTACTCTTAATCACCATACTAATACTGCCTCTCTGGGAGGAGGATATATAAAGCTGAATAAAACATGACTCCACCCCTCCAGGAGCTTAGTCTCCCAGGAAAGACTTACGTAAATCAGTAAGTACAATACAGAGCGATAATTGCTAATGACACATTAGAAGCAAGGAGGGCTTGGGCCGGCCCCGTGGCTTAATGGTTAAGTGCGTTCGCTCCGCTGCTGGCAGCCCGGGGTTCGGATCCCGGGCATGCACCAACGCACCACTTCTCCGGTCGTGCTGAGGCCGCGTCCCACATACAGCAACTAGAAGGATGCACAGCTATCACATACAACTACCTACTGGGGCTTTGGGGGAAAAAATTAATAAATAAAATTATTTAAAAAAAAAAAAGAAGTAAGGAGGGCTTAATGAAGGCACTAGCAGTGAGGACAAAGAAGTAGGAAGGGAGATAACTGACTTTAAAAAAGTGAGCAGGGCCGGCCCCATGGCTTAGCGGTTAAGTGAGCGCACTCAGCTGCTGGCGGCCCGGGGTTCGGATCCCGGGAGCGCACCGACGCACTGCTTCTCCAGCCATGCTGAGGCCGAGTCCCACATACAGCAACTAGAAGGATGTGCAACTATGACATACAACTATCTACTGGGGCTTTGGGGGGGGGAATAAATAAATAAAGTTTAAAAAAATTTTAAAAAAATAAATGAAGTGAGCAAATGGATGTAGGAGGTATAAGAGGTACCTAGGATGATTCCAAGTTTAACTGGAATCCTTCCCATGTTTCTGGTTTGAGTGATTGGGGGAATGACTAAGCATTCATCAAACGAAAAAGATTTGTGAAGAGATTCTTTTCTGATCTTACTGAGTTTGAGGTGCCTGAAGGAATACCAAGTGACAACATCTAGAAGGCAGCTGGAGACACCACACCAAGCTCAGGAGAGCGGACTAGAATGGAGACGCAGACTTGAAAGTCATTAGCACTTACATACATTCTAAAGAGTTTCCCAAAGTAGAGAATATCAGAAACAGGTAATATTTTCTGAGTTGCTACTATGTGCCAAAGCCCAGTCTCTCTCTTTTTTTTTTTCTTGTGAGGAAGATCAGCTCTGAGCTAACATCCTTGCCAATTCTCCTCTTTTTGCTGAGGAAGACTGGCCCTGGGCTAACATCCATGCCCATCTTCCTCTACTTTACATGGGACGCCGCCACAGCATGGCATGACAAGTGGTGCATCAGTGCGTGCCCGGAATTCGAACCCGGGCTGCCATGAGCGGAGTGCGCGCACTTAACCGCTACGCCACGGGTCAGCCCTGCCCAGTCCCCTTCTTTATGTTCTCAGGTGAGATCAGATAAGAGGCTGAGGGAACATCAACATATACAAGACAAAAAAGAAACAAAAGAGGCAAGAATAAAACCAAGAGAAAGTATGTCACATAAGCCAAGGGAGGAAACAATGAACATATAAAATGCCACAAAGTAGTCAAATAACATAAAGTGTCCACTGGATTGGACACTACAGAGGCCAGAGTCAGCTCAGCCTACTGAAACACCACCACTAACAAAGAGCTCACTAATTCCTCAAGCAACCTTATAATAGCAAGTTCTATTACTGGAAAGTTCTGATTGTTACAAAGTTTCTTCTTTCCAAGGAAGGAAAAGCACAGCACTGTGTTCAAATTCTGACTCTGAAGGAGAGTTAAGAGTTATAACAACTAAATACAATAATGATACTTGATTGGATCCTGATTTGAACTAGTTACAAAAACAACTGGGAAAATTTTAATGACTACTATTAGACTATAGTAGAAAATTATTATTATTAATTTTGTTAAGTGTGATAATGATACTAAGACTGTATAAGACTTATTTTTGGAGATGCACACAGAAATAGAGGTGAAATATCATGTCTGTATTTGCATTAAAATATATCAGAAAAAAACAGATGTAGCAAATTTTACAAAATGTTAGTAATTGTTGTATATGGGTGATGGGTAAACGGGTGTTTGTTACATTTTTCTCATAATAATAATAATATCAAAAAAGGCTTCAGAAACAAGAGATGATATTTTTTGTGAATTAAAAAGAAAAATCCAGCAAATGAATACAGCATAGAGATCACAAACACTGACACCAGAGATGGAAAAACCAGCTGGCTCTTACGTTGTGTGAATGAGTACTTGTGGCTTGGGATAAAATTTCTAATGAAGCAGCATCACATACATATTCAAAAAATGCTGTGTCTCAAACAGCGTAAATGGAAGAGCAGATGACATACCATGTGACAGATAATTCAACAAGGATCTAGTGATGGCAAAGACACTGAGATTGAAAAAGCATGTAAAGATGGATAAAATTTCATTAAATGAGAGTAGGAAAAAAACAATTTTTCTAAAATAATATGTTATATTATTTAAAATATATGTGTGTGACTAAAATAAACAGGACTAGTTTAAAAATTCTGATTCCAACTTAATAGCTGAATGATCTTGGGCATGTTATTTAACTTCTCTCCTTATTTATAAAATAGAGATAAATATTAACTATAACTCACCGAGTTATTATGAGAATTAAATGAGAACATACTAAGGAATTAAGGATAAATATGCATAGATGAAGCACTAGGCAGGGTGCCTGACACACAGTAAGCATTTAATAAATATGAGTTCCCTTTCCTCCCCTTCCCCTGCCCCACCCTTAATCCTAGTTCTGGATGCTGCAAGTATACAACAAATTGAGTCTGTTTTTTTTATTCTTTATGTTAGTTTTTCAATTACCAAGTCTTCCCCAGGGCAAATATACACAAACCTTTCAGGTTTCCCATGGAACATAGCATAGAGATCTCCCTGGTCACCTTCTTTAAAGGTTAGCCTTAATTACCCTCCAAACTATCAAAGCCCCTCTGAAAAAAAAACAGCAAAAACCGTACACAATATTACATATATGATGTAACTAGGACAGAATTTAATAGGAATATTATTACCCATAATCTGGATATAAAGAACATAGTTCCTGATCTTCTAAGTACACTAAATATATCTATAACTTGATTGTAGAACACGAAACTTGACACAAGATAAGCTGATACTGGACCCCATTCAAATAAGCTGAGATGCTCAAGTACTAGCGGGATGTGTGAATTTCCAGGATAATATCTTTTGTGTGTGTGTGTGTGTGTGTGTGAGGAAGATCAGCCCTGAGCTAACACCCATGCCAATCCTCCTCTTTTTGCTGAGGAAGACGGGCTCTGAGCTAACATCTACTGCCAATCCTCCTCCTTTTTTTTTTTTTTCTTCCCCCCCAAAGCCCCAGTGGATATTTGTATGTCGTAGCTGCACATCCTTCTAGTTGCTGTATGCGGGACTCGGCCTCAGGATGAACGGAGAAGTGGTGCCTCGATGCGCACCCGGGATCCGAACCCGGGCCACCAGCATCGCAGCGCGCGCACTTAACCACCAAGCCACAGGGCCGGCCCAAAATGACAGTTATTATAAGCACACAAAGATATATGTACAAGAATATTAATTTAGACATTGTCAGTAACAGAAAAAAACTGAAGACAATCCAAATGTCCTTCAATAGGATTAAATAAATTGCAGTATATCCATATAATTTAATATTATATAGTCATTAAAAGAATGAGGTAGGGCCGGCCCTGTGGCTTAGCGGTTAAGTGCTCACGCTCCGCTGCTGGCGGCCCCGGTTCGGATCCCGGGCGTGCACCAACACACTGCTTCTCCGGCCATGCCGAGGCTGCGTCCCACATACAGCAACTAGAAGGATGTGCAACTATGACATACAACTATCCCCTGGGGCTTTGGGGGGAAATAAATAAATAAATAAAATCTTAAAAAGAATGAGGTAAATTCTACACATACTAACATGGAAAGATATCCAAGTTTCATTGTTAAGTGACAATAGCAAGTTGCAAAATAGAATGTATAGTGTGATCTTGTTTTTATTTTTTTAATATAATAATAGTAAACATTAGTATACGCCTAGAAAACAATTTAGAGGAATACATATACTAATTGTCATCTTGGTGGAGGAAATGATTATAAGAGACACTCTTTTTTTTTTTTTTTTGGCAGGGAAAGATTCGCCCTGAGCTAACATTTGTTGCCAATCTTCCTCTCTGTTTTTTTCCCTCCCCAAAGCCCCAGTGCATGGTTGCATATCCTAGTTGTAAATCCTTCTAGTTCTTCTACGTGAGCTGCTGCCACAGCATGGCAACTGACAGACAGGTGGTGTGGTTCTGCCACCAGGAAACAAACCTGGCCTGCCAAAGCAGTGAGAGCACAGAACTTTAACTACTAGGCCATCAGGGCTGGCTCACTCTATTTTTTTTTTTTTTTTTTGTGAGGAAGATCACCCCTGAGCTAACATCCATGCCAATCCTCCTCTTTTTGCTGAGGAAGACTGGCCCTGAGCTAACATCCATGCTCATCTTCTTCCACTTTATATGGGACACCGCCACAGCATGGCCCAACAAGCGGCGCTTCGCTGCACACCTGGGATCTGAACCCGGCCCGCCAGCAGCAGAGCACACGCATTTAACCGATACACCACGGGGCTGGCCCTCACTCTCATTTTTTTAAGGAATACATTTCTGTATGGTTGTTTTTCACAATGATCAGGCCTTACTTCTGTTTAAAAAATGAAGATAAAAAGGTTAGAACAACAAAAAAAATCCTTTCATCTTTCCCAATAGTAGCTTAGACTACATAAGATAAAATTTGATATATGTTAAATGGGGAGAAGGAGGGGCAAAGAATGTAAAAATTGAATAATCAGTGATTATAATTATATAAAATTATGCACTGGGAAAAAAATAAAGGAATTATACCAAAGTGATAATGTTATTTTTGGGTGGAAGGATTATGACTTATTCTTTACTCTTATTCTAAACTTTCTGTAATGTTATATTGCTTCTATAATTATAAAACAGAATATCAATTTATTGACATAATAAATGTAGCAAAGCACACGTAATTTCACAATCAACGTATAATGAACCTGAGTCTCTAAAAACATTCAATTATGAATGTACAGAAATATAAATACAAAAGATGTAGTCATTAACTGAATTCATATTAACTGCAGCATATTACCTGGCATTTCTTTAACTTTCTGACAGGGGTTTGCTTCCTTGAAATTTTTTTTCTGATTTAAGCTCAGGAAAAAAAATCCAGTTCCAGTGAAAGATGTATTTTCTAACGTAATTATGGAGCTTTAAGAGGGCATTTAATGTGATTTTCTTAAACTTGTGAAGCCTCAACAAGACCAGAGCTTTACCATGCCAGAAGAGTTATCTGGTCTTAAGAATCCAAAGGGGGGGCAGGCCCCATGGCACAGCAGTTAAGTTCGTGCGTTCCACTTGAGTGGCCCAGGGTTCGGTGGTTGGGATCCTGGGTGCTGACGTACTCACCACTCATCAAGCCACGCTGAGGCGGCGTTCCACATAGAAGAACTAGAAAAACCCACAACTAGGATATACAACTATGTACTGGGGCTTTCGGGGAGAAAAAAGAAAAAGAGGCAGATTGGCCACAGATGTTAGCTCAGGGCCAACCTTCCTCAAAAAAAAAAATCCTAAGGAGACAGCAGATACCTATTATAAAAGGTATTTTCACACAATGTCTAGTTTCATGAGTCTGTACTATATGTATTTCTTTTCAAATAAAGGGTCATTTTTCAGTGCAAAATGTCACTCTATTTAAATATAGTTGTCTTTGATAATATTTCTACTATTTCATAGGCATGGAAGATTTCAACATCATTTCAGACTAGCCAGAAGGAAGCAAATTGCAACCTGTAACAGTTCATATAACACACATGACAGTTAAAAATCTTCAATGACATCTGTTGCTTACAAAATGCCTTAGCCTGGCATTCAAAGACTTTGCTCTACAAAAACTGGCCTAATCATTATCCCCCACACCTAACCCACCTTTCCAGCGTAGCCTTCCCTTCCTATCTCAGCTTAAGTGATGTTCACCTCATTCCAGTTGTTGCACTCAACTAATGTCTTCTTGGTCTTCCTATCTCCACTCTCATACCTCTTCTAATCTATTCTCCAAGGTGAGTAAAATTCTGAGAACTCTTCATGTGTCATACAAAGGCTCTTTCTTATTTGGCCCCTACCCGCATCTCCAGTCTCATCTCTCTCTATTCCTCTACCCACCGACACAATCTACTCCAAACATAGAGAACTACCTGTAGGGCCCTGCTCACCCTTTGACGACTATGCATGTAATATTCTTTCTCCCTGGTGTGTTCTTGTCGACCTCTTCTATATGGCTCTCTCAGTAATCATCTCATGTGGGAAGTGTTCTCTGACCCCTCAACTCCTTTTTCTGTGCTTTGATAATGCATTGCACAAATCTGTTATTACAGTTATCACAAAGAATTTTAATTGTTGCTTATCTGTCTCTTTCACTGGACTATGAGCTCCATGAGGGCTTAGATTGGAACTTACATCCAAGTGAATTGTGGCATAAAAATTTTAATACTATATGAATCAAAATTTACAGTGGAGGAAAAAAGAAAAGAAATAGGACATTGAGATTCCATACTTTCTATGTAAAAAATATATTCACTCTTTCATTCACTCAGTCAACAAACATTTATTTAGCACCTACTAGGGACCAGACACTATGCCAAGCCCTAGAGAGTTGGTGATGACAATACATTCACATATACAAAAAGAATTCTGGGCCGGCCCCGTGGCTTAGCGGTTAAGTGTGCACGCTCCGCTACTGGCGGCCCGGGTTCGGATCCTGGGCAGGCACTGACCCACCGCTTCTCCGGCCATGCTGGAGCCGCGTCCCACATACAGCAACTAGAAGGATGTGCAACTATGACATACAACTATCTACTGGGGCTTTGGGGGACAAAAAGGAGGAGGATTGGCAATAGATGTTAGCTCAGAGCTGGTCTTCCTCAGCAAAAAGAGGGGGATTAGCATGGATGTTAGCTCAGGGCTGATCTTCCTCACAAAAAAATAATAAAAATATAAAATGTTTAAAAAAAAAAAAGAATTCTGCAAAGGTATGGTCCAAAATATTAACACTGGCTATTAACTCTTTGAATCTTGGGAAGATTTGAATAATTTCTATCTTCTTTAAAATCATGTCTATTTCCCAATTCGTCCTTAATGAATATGCATTAATTTTAAAATGACACCAGGGCCGGCCCAGTGGCTTAGCGGTTAAGTGCGCATGCTCTGCTACTGGCGGCCCGGGTTCGGATCCCGGGTGCGCACCGACACACTGCTTCTCCAGCCATGCTGAGGCCGCATCCCACATACAGCAAATAGAAAGATGTGCAACTATGACATACAACTATCTACTGGGGCTTTGGGGAAGAAAAAAAGGAGGAGGATTGGCAATAGATGTTGCCTCAGAGCCAGTCTTCCTCAGCAAAAAGAGGAGGATTAACACGGATATTAGCTCAGGGCTGATCTTCCTCACAAAAAAAATAAAAATAAAAAAAATAAAATAAAATCACACCAAAAACATGTGAGGGGTCCTCCCAAATTACAAATTCCTACCAATCAGTAGGAATACACTACCCAAAGTAAATAACGTGCAAATTTGTGAACCACAGCTAACCTGAGAGCAACACCATTTTTGAGAACTTTTAGTCAAATTCTAAATATACCTAACACAGAGAACAGGACTAAAATATGCAAAAATACTTCAGGATTTCCACATTGCCTACTTTTTTTTTTTTTTTTGGTGAGGAAGATTAGCCCTGAGCTAACATCTGTTGACAATCCTCCTCTTTTTCCTGAGGAAGATTGGCCCTGGGCTAACATCTGTGCCCAACTTCCTCTACTTTATATGTGGGACGCCTGCCACAGCATGGCTTGATGAGTGGCGTGTGGGTCCCTGGCGGGATCCGAACTTGTGAACCCCAGGCTGCCAAAGGGGAGCATGCAAACTTAACTACTATGTCACTGGGCCGGCCCCCTCCACAGTGCCTCCTTTTGAAAAATATCCACACAAATTGTCCAAGAAAAACACTGACCACAAGATCAATACCATGCTAGTTTCCCACACTGCAGAAAAAAAATTATGTCATTCTATTCCATTTAATGCATGAGAAGAGACGACAGCCTCTATACAACTTGTTCAGAAGACAAATTAATAAATAACACCATATTTCATCTGTATAATGATTTACAGTTTACAGTTCACAAAGCACTTTGACCTTCACAATAATTCTGTTTTCTTGTTCCCATTGGACAGATTTAAAAACTAAGGACTGAAATGGAGAAGGCCTTTCTAACTATGACAAAATCCAAAAGCCAGGTGCTGGACCAGTGGCTCAAGCAGTTAAGTACGCGTGCTCTGCTTCGGCGGCCCGGGGTTCACGGGTTCAGATCCTAGGCGCGCACCGAGGTACCGCTTGTCACGCCATGCTGTGGCGGCGTCCCATATAAAGCAGAAGAAGATGGGTATGGATGTTACCTCAGGGCCAATCTTCCTCAGCAAAAAGAGGAGGATCGGCATCGGATGTTAGCTCAGGGCTGATCTTTCTCACAGACAAACCAAAACAAAATCCAAAAGCCATAAAAGAAGTTTGTCTACATAAAAACTAAAAGTTTTGCATGGGAATAAAATAAGTCAGAAGACAAATATCAAAACAGGAAAATATTTGCATACAAATCACAGACAAAAAATTTATCATACATATATGTAGATGTGTATAGATGTATAGAAAGATAGATAGATAGATAGATAGATAGACAGATAGATGCGGGGGGGGAGAGAGAGAGAGACAGACAGACAGAAAGACAGACCTAGAAATTGTTAGGAAAGAAACCTACGACTCAGCAGGAAAATACGTAAAGAATTTAAACAGGCAGTTTACAGAAAAGGAAATATGAGTGACTCAAACAATATAATAAGATGCTTAATCTTAACATAATTTTTAAAAACTTAAAACTACTCTGAGATATCATTTTTCTCTATCAGACCGGCAAAAATTCAAGTCTGATAACAGCAAAGCATACTATTAACAACACTGACCCTGGAGCCAGAGTGCTTAGTTTAAATTTCTGCCACAGTAGCCATGTGATTTGGGCAAGTCACTTAAATTCCCCATTCTTCAATTTACTCATCTGAAAAATGGAGATAATAACAGCACCTACCTCAAAGAGATGTTATTAAGACTAAATGAGGTGGGCCGGCCCCGTGGCTCAGCGGTTAAGTGCATGCGTTCCGCTGCTGGTGGCCCGGGTTCGGATTCCGGGCGCGCACCAACGCACCACTTCTCCGGCCATGCTGAGGCCGCGTCCCACATACAGCAACTAGAAGGATGTGCAACTATGACATGCAACTATCTACTGGGGCTTTGGGGGAAAAAAATAAATAAATAAAATTAAAAAAAAAAAAAAAGACTAAATGAGGTAATGTATATACAGCACTTAGAATAGTATCTGGCACATACCAAGCACCATATAAGTATTAGCTATGATACAGCTAATGGTGAGTGAACAGGCAATGTGTATTGGAATAACCCCTAAGGAAAGCAATTTGGCAATATATTTCATAGTTATAAATGCATATATCCTTTGACTTAGAAATCTTCCTTTCTGCAAATTTATTCCACAAATACCCTTGCACACATGTAAAATGATATATGTTCAAAGATCTTGACTACCAAATTGCTTACAAAATCAAAAGACTGGAAGCAACACAAATGTCCAACAACAAGGAACTAGTTAAATTATGATACATCCACTCAATGGAATACAATGCAGATGTTAAAAAAAAAGAATGCGGAAACTCTCTATACACTGATCTGGAAAGGTCTCCAAGATACATTAAGTGAAAAAGCATTATGGAGATGCAGGCGGAGAAGGTGCAGAACAGTGGGGAATGATGGGCTAACTTTTGCATGAAAAGGGGGAAAAATAAGATTACATATTCATATTTATAAGTATTTGCCCTTGGGCCGGCCCTGTGGCTTAGCGGTTAAGTGCGGGTGCTCCGCTGCTGGCGGCCCAGGTTCGGATCCCGGGCGCGCACCGACGCACCGCTTCTCCGGCCATGCTGAGGCCGCGTCCCACATACAGCAACTAGAAGGATGTGCAGCTATGACATACAACTATCTACTGGGGCTTTGGGGATAAAATAAATAAATAAAATTAAAAAAAAAAAAATAAGTATTTGCCTAAAGAAAGTCTAAAAGAATATAAAGAAACTAGTAAAAGTGGTTGGGCAGCACCATGGAATTGGGTGGATGGGGGATAGGCATAGGAGGGAGACTTTTTCACTGTCTATATAAAATACATAAATATGCAAATATTTATTTAACCATTTGAATGTATTACCTATTCAAAGATTAAACTAAAAAAATTTAAAAAAACTACAGCTCACAGAAGATTAAGAAATTTGCCTACAATCATACAGCTAATAATAACAGGGTTGATTACTATTAGGACTTCCATTGTTTTTCCTTATATCATACTGCCTTTCTGAAATTTTCAGGAATGGAAGATTCAAAAATTATCACAACTAGGCTTTTCTCTGAAACAAACACTCCCACTGAGTGCTCAGCAAAAATAACCCTAGTTAGACCACACCGAAGTCATCTCCATATGATGACTTGGAAAATAGTATAATACCCATTGTTGGTCTAAAACATTCACCATCACCCACACTATACCGTGTAATAATTGGGCTTCATTTACTGGAAGGAGACGAAATTCTCATAAAAGGTCTTATCACAGGTTTCAAATTCCAACACAACATTCATTTTGCAGAACAATGAAGTGTATGACACTAAGAATATATCTATAAACACTTTCACATAGGGAAAAAAGCATTAAACCAAATCAGCTTTCTACTCTAAATAAGCCAGGGAATCAGTGCATATAAATATGTAATTTTCTTTTTACAATTAACATAAGTACAGGGGCTGGCCCCGTGGCTTGGCGGTTAAGTGCGCACGCTCCGCTGCTGGTGGCCCGGGTTCAGGGTGCGCACCGACGCACCGCTTCTCGGGCCAAGCTGAGGCCGCATCCCACATACAGCAACTAGAAGGATGTGCAGCTATGACATACAACTTTCTACTGGGGCTTTGGGGAAAAAAAAGGAGGAAGATTGGCAATGGATGTTAGCTCAGAGCCGGTCTTCGTCAGCAAAAAGAGAATTAGCACAGATGTTAGCTGAGGGCTGATCTTCCTCACACACACAAAAAAAAGAGAATTCATTTAAAAAAAAAAAGTAAGTACAAAATGTTTTTGGGGATCATGGAGTGGAGAGTCCTTAGCCTAGCCTCCCAACACATACACTTTTAAACAGAATTAAACAGGTCCATCATATGTCAAATTGCAAAGGATTTGTGTTTGAGACCATCCCAGATATACATCTGTATGACAGAATAATACATCATATATTCAGGGCACGAAGTATCTGAGGATCTCCACATTAATTCACACACAAACATCTGTACCATCTAGACTACTATCTAACAAATGCCAAGGAACCTCCAACTCAATTCCGGGTCCCTCCTTGACGAGCAGCCCCACCTACAGGACCCAATATCTCCTCTATTCCATTTCCTGCTATCATACTGGGCAACTATGACATCCATATTGATGACATATTCAACATAGTTCATAGCCCCTTAACCTCCCACTACTTCAGTAACCTATATCTCCATTCTCCTTCAACAGCACTGAGACAGTTACATCCTGTTTTTGTTTTTACCTTGAAATATTAAACTCTCGACTATTTCATTCTGTATTTCTTACAAAATCTGGTCTTCAACTACACTTCTGATTGTCTCCTTATTCTCCAAGTACGCTAGCTTCTCTGCAGGTTTTACTTCTTAAAACCCCAGCCTGGACTCTCAGAGTCCATCACATCTCCCACACTATCACTAGCTGTGTAAAGTTGTTCTTCATTTTATCTTCCTTTCTTGTAAATTCCAAGCCTATCAACCTAAACATCATTTTTTGCCCTCCAGGAGGCAAACTGCTGGAGAAAGCGTAAAATCCATGCTACTGGGCCCTGTTACAAATATATTACTTCTAACTTTAACTGGGCCCTCAATGTGGCCAGTAATCTTTTTTCTAAATCCTTAATCCATTCCTCTTTCATTTTCCATTAGAGATTTCCATGGCCATAATACTCAAGTCAGAAACTCACCACAAGAAAAAAAAAAAGAAACTCACCATAGTTCCTGTAATCTCCAGAGATAATTGACTTCTCCACAGATAACTGATTACACCAAGAAAATATGGCCTTCGGTCAAACTCCCTCACCTTCTCTCCCTTCTACCACATCATTATCCATCTTGACTTCTATCCTTTTGGTGTCAAAGAATGAAATGCCCAGCAAATTCCCTAGGTACATTTTCCCCTCAACCTACAAAACTGTTTCACCCATACTAAAAAGAAAAGCACACATGTGCCATAGTGGAAAAAACACAGGTTTCAGAACTAGACAGACCTTGTTCAAATTCTTACCTATAGTCTTCCCAACTGTAAAAGAGGGATACTGATACCTAAACCACAAGGCTGTTGTGATCTATAAAGCATCTTTACAGTACCAGGCATATAGTATATAGTAAATAAAGATATTTCACTACTATCAGCTCTCCTTCATAATCACACTTGTTGCAAAAGTAATTATACTGACTGCCTCACATTTTACTTCTCAATCCATCATGATCTGACTACTGCCATCATTGCCACCATCACACTATCTAAAGTGTCTTTCTGGGGCCGGCCCCGTGGCTTAGTGGTGCGCGCGCTCCGCTGCTGGCGGCCCGGGTTCAGATCCGGGCACGCACCGACGCACCGCTTCTCCGGCCATGCTGAGGCCGCATCCCACGTACAGCAACTAGAAGGATGTGCAGCTATGACATACAACTATCTATTGGGGCTTTGGGGGAAAAAAATAAATAAATAAAATTTTTAAAAAATAAATAAATAAAGTGTCTTTCTAAGGAAACAAGTGATCTCCTAATTGCTAAATTCAGTGGTTTCTTCCTAATCCTCATTCTACTTGACCTCTGGAACACCTGACACTGCCAGTCACACACACACACACACACACACACACACACACACACACACACCCCGTTCTTGAAACCCTTTCTTCCTTTGGCTTCTATTATAATGCCATTCTCTTCTAGTTCTTGTCCCATTCCTTTAACCTCTCTTTCTCAGTGTCTGTTACCCTTCAAACAATGATGTTCCTTCTGGTACATAGCCCTTTTCTTCTCTTCTTTCAGTATTACCATCCCATACTAAGGATTCAAATATCCTGCATATATTCTGTTAACTCTAAAATTTATGTATTCAGTTCCAACCTTTCTCCCAATTTTCAGACCCAAATTTCTAGCTAACCACAATGATACCTGAAAAACACCTCAAACTAAACTTGTCCAAAACCAAATTCATTACCTTCCCTCAAAATTGTTTCTTTATGTTCCCTGTTTCAATTAACACTACCAATCCATCCCATCAGCCAAGTCAGAACCTCCCACTACTAATCCTCTCAACTCTATTCTGAAACCTTATGGAATTGCATGCCATTCCCTTCATTTTCCTACCCCTATTCCAGTTCATCCCCCCTGACTTGGATTAGCACACTAGTTTCCTGTCTGCCTAAGCTTTCTGCCTCCACAGTCTTCACTTTCAATTCTTCCTCCACACTTTTACCAGGGATAATCAATCATACCAAACTCCTGCTTACAAAGCCTTCAGCGGCTCCCCATGCCACAAAATAAAGTCCAAATTCTTCGGCAAGGTTTCCTCAGAGGTATAAACTGAAAGGTTTTTAAACTAAGCAAACTTGGGTTTCATTTCTAGCTAAATGTGAATACCGGCTTAGTCCAGAGTCTTCAAAGTGAAGGGTAAAAGGCAGAAGTGAGAAAACGAGGGATGGGGAGAAGAGAAAAGAGAGGGAGACAGTAGCGTCTGAGGGGAGGAAGAATCTTTCGAGGGCAGAAGGGGATGTTTTGGAGGGAAGCGCCTGTTGGAGGCAAGTCAAGCGAGGGAGCCGCGGTCTGAGGGAGGAGGGAGTGCTGAGACGCCGAGGCGCTGAGTGCGGAGCTGGAGGTCGCCGGGAACAGGAGTTCTCCGAGGGAAGAAAGGATTCCCGGGTCTCAGAAGTGAGGAAAGTCCCTGAGAGGAGTCCGGGGCCAGGTCCCTGACCTGAAGGCACTTCTAACGGGTTCCGGGCCTCCGCGGGAAGAAGGGGGGGGGGGGCGCTGTCCCGGGACCGCGAGGGAAGTGAAGGGGAAGGCGCCGAGGAGTGCCCCCAGCCGCTGAGCGGAGGAACCCTGGGAAGCGAAGGGGTGCTGTCGGTGCTAGGAGCCCCGAGCGCCAATGCTCTGAGCCGAGGCGGGTGCAGCAGCCGCGCGCGGGCCGGGGAGCCCTGAGCGTGCGCCGCACGCGCTCTCTCGGCGTTACCTGAGGCGGGACTGAGCAGCCAGAGGGGGGCCTGCACCGGCGGGAGAGGGAGGCGGCGGCAAAGAGGGAGCATAGTAGCCCTCACGGCTTGGAGGCGGCAGCGGCTCTTAGCCCGTGGAGGCGGTGGGGGTCCCTCGCGCAGATGCCGGCGACTCGGCGGGGCTAGCGGCGGAGGAGGACGAGGAGGCTACTGCCATGGCCCCGCAGTCGGGGGCCGCTCCCCCCGCCTGTTCGGCGGAGCCAGGAGGATGATCCGACCGGCGACCCAGAGACAGCGGCTGAAAGCTCCGCTGGGCTCCCCGGCCGAGAGCGACTGAAACGCCTGCCGGAGCGGGCAGGACAGCTGGGGGCGGGGCTCCGACGGGCCCCGCCCCTCCTCAGCCTCAGAGCAGCCAATCAGTCGTCAATCCTTGATAAATGAGCTAGCGGAATTGCCCAGTTAGCGTTAGGAATGCCACGTGGTATGAGGGTGGGCACAATGGGCGTCCAGAAAAGCCAATCAACAGCCCTAGGCGCCAACTCCAGAGGACGAAGGGAACCAATAGGAAGGAAGTAGAGGTAAAAACAGAAGAGGCAGTGTGTTGGCAAGGCGGAACCAAGAAGGAGGGAATACACCTGGGGGGAAACCCAAGTCCAGGAGCCTCTCAGAGGGCGGGACAGTAAACACAAAATGGACCAATCAAAATGCCAAACATATAAGCAATTGGCAATTGATAAAGCCAACAGAAAATAGATTCGACCAGCGCGGCTTTTGGGTTGGTGAAAGGTATAGCCAGTAAAGAAAAGCCATATGAACGCAGCGTCCTGCAGGATCTCAGTTTGGGGCGGGGGGACTGATACTTGATTATTAGCGACTTGAGATAGTAAGAGCAATGGGTAGGGTTAAACAAAATGTTGAGGAAGCAATTCATCTAGACTTAAGAGATTCGATTCGGTGAAGGCTTCGTGGAGGAGGTAACACTTGAGATGGCTTGAAAACAGAGGATTTTGAAAGAGCTGGGTGGGGAATAAGAATTCTGTTCAGCTGTTCAACAGGCACATCTTTCCATATGCCTGGACTTCGGGCGCTCATAATCTCATGCTTGAGCACATTGGAACAGGACTAGGGCTTCAAGAGGAAGAGCAGGCAAAAAAAACAGTGAAGTATGGGCCTTCTTCCCATATGGGGGGAGAACTCCTTCGGGTTAGAAACCTCCTTTCGGACGTCTTTAGACTTGCCTCCTACTGGAAGTGTCTTGACAAATGAGCAGGATTTGAGTAGTTGGAGTATAGGTAGTGTGCATTCCTGGTGGCAATAAAGTTTCAGAAAGATGTGTGGTAGCAGATAAAAACGGAGAAAGAAGAGGTTAAATGTGGGTTGGGCTTACCTGCCAAATTTATCCTTTCTTTTTTATGCTGTGAGAGCTATCAAAAGTTCTTGAGCAGGCGAGTAGCCTTAACAGGACATGTTTTAGGAAGATTAATTGGTAGTTCACAGGATCTGTGACTGGAAAGAGATCACCCTAGCCCAGTCCCCTTTGCCCAAAGCCTTTTCTGTATCATTCTTCTGGCAACAAATCATGTGCTGCCACCTGGTGACAGTTCAAATACCATTGTTCCACAGTACTATTTAACATTTCTGTTGGAGCCCTGGCATCCTTGCAAACTTGTCTCCTACAGAACCTGATGCAAAGTAGTTGATAAATAACTAGAGCACTGGTAGCACGTACAATCGAATAATGCCACCACGCAGGATGTATCACCTGCCCAGTGAAAGATGTAAAAGACAGGGGTTCCTTGCACTTGCTTCAGCAGGAAGATGAGCCTGGATGGGAAGTTTTATTTTTTTGAACAAGTTGTTTGACCCAAGTCTGATCACTACCATTCCACTCTCAGCAGTCTCCCTAATGCTGAAGGATCGCCTCATAGCTATTCAGGTGTCAAAGGCCCACTCTTCATGACCTGTCTGCTAGTTAGGCCAGGACTTTGAATGCACCCCATAACAGGAAGTAGTTCCTGCCCTACTCACCTCAGCCTTTTATTATGCTTTTATTTCAGATAACTGTCTTCTCTTCTCACCTAGACTGAGCTAAGAGACTGAAACCTTTACATGGGCCCACTGCACATCTTAGCTCAGGCAAATACAAACCAGGACTGATATATATTATGCTCAATAAACATCCATTTAGGGGATGAATGGCATTATCTTTTGGCTATAAAGTCATGTACCATGGAACAATGCTTCAGTCAATGACAGACCACATATATGACAGTGGTCCCATAAGATTAGTACCATATAGGTTAGGTGTGTAGTAGGCTATACCATCTAGGTTTGTGTAAGTACATTCTATGGCATTCACACAATGACAAAATCACCTAACAATGCATTTCTCAGAACACATCCCCATTGTTAAGCAACGCATGACTGTATTTAGCAGTGGGAAAGACTCATGAGACCTCAGAGAGATGCTGCTGCTTCTAAGGAAATCCTGGACTGCACTATCTAGAATACAAAGCCCAGGTAAGGAGAAAGTAAAGCTGCCCTTAGTCTACCTATACTTTCCAGAGAGCAACCAAGTGGTGGAAGGATCAGAACCAATAGCCACAAGGCATTTTTTAAAATATAACAGGAAATATCAGAGTGTATCACTCCTAGTAAGAATAAGTATTGAATCATGAAATTTATTTCAGTTAATAAATATATACATGTATGTTTACTAGTCAACAATGTAAACTGTATTTCTGAATGGAGGTCGAGGTCAAGGTCAAAAAATTCTGAAAGCCACTGGATTAGAGGCAGAGACTGAAAGAATAGGGGCCAGGGAGGAGACTGCTACAGAAATGCAGGCTGGGCTGCTGAGGATAAGGAGAGGTGGAGGGCCCGGAGTGAGCCTCAAGAGGCAGAAGCTGGAGACGAGGAGAGGAAGCCTCCTATTGCCCAGGTCCAGGGCCCACCAGAATGTCTTGCCCTCCTCTGCATCCCCACGGCAGTACTGCCCCAGAGCACTGTCCTACCTCATTCTACCCACCAAAATGGGATCTCCCATCTCCTTCCAAGTTCCACTGAGCATAGGGCTTACATTCAGAAGGTACAGTTATAAGTGTCTATGAACTTGGATTTCAGAGAGAGAGGTGGCAGGAAGCAGTCAAGTAACAGGAGGAAGAAAAGGGATAGCTGAGTCTATCCCATGTGGGTGCTTATTCACAGAAAACACATCAGGGAGGATTAAACCATTTTATTTTACTGCAGTTGGTGGGCAGGGATGGGGAGGCAGTGACAAGCCACAGGAGGGAGGGCAGATACCCGCTAGATCAAGAGGGGAGGGGCAGGGGGCCTAGAAGCAGGGCCTTGGAGGAGAAAGGGAGCAAAGGAGACTTCATCCTACTACTCTTACAAGTCCTTAGAGGTCACTCAGGAGCATCTTGGAGTCCTTAAAGGATAGGTCCTCCTGCTCAAGGCTATGGGCCTGGAGCTGAAAGTTGCTGGGCTCCAGGTTAGAAAGGGTGCTCCCCTGGAGAACTAAGAGAAGAAAAAGAGAAAAGAGAACAAACCATCAGCAAGCACTGTGATACACACAGAACTAGGCCCTGGGTCTGTCCGATGGGGAGAGACATACAGACCTGACTTGGGAGAAGCAGCAACAGAAGTTGATGGATTCACAAAGAAAGAGGCAGCAACTCCATTCTACCCGGTGCCAAACAACTAGGCAGCTGACATCAAGGCACCATTCAGATTCAGCCTCCCCCAAAACTGAGATCCCTGCCCTGACCCCCACCTAGCTTCCTTAAAAGTTCCCAGCTACTGTTACTGTCCAGAAGACTGACTTCAGAGCTGGATGAAGAAAGAGACATGGCGAAGGTGGCAGCCAGGGGCAGCTTAGATTGGAGGATGTGAACGGGAGTCCTAGAAAGGGGAATAGAATCAGAGGCAAAAATGGTGATGGTGGGTCAAGGGGGCCCTCCCAACACAGAACTGCACTACTTCCTGAGGCCGGGACTCTAGTATCCTCCCCCTTTATCCTCCAAACATATAGAGGTATGTCAGTGACAAGTAAAGAATGCCCAGTACTGCCCTTATGGGCTGTAACCCGGATACTCATACCACCCCTACCAGTCCACGTCAAATCTAGGATCCCCAACGCCTGGCCTCTGTGAGACAAATCCCTTCCACTGCCACAAGCACCCACAGCCCCTGACCTGAGGAGGTCGTTCTCCTGCTGGGCATCCTGAGCCTCTGTCCTGGCAGCCTCCAGAGCGTGACCCTTGCCCACCTGGACACTTTGCAGCTCCTCCAACATCTGGCAGACCATGGGCCCAGGTAGGACCAAACCCCTCCCTCTCCAGGAGGAACCCCACGATTGGCCTCTTCCACACACTTGGAACCCTCATGTTGGATAGTTTCTCAGGGCCTGGAGCAGACAGCTTGGGAAGAAGAGCTTTGGAGGGAGGTGGAGTCAGCACAGGGAAGAGAGGAATAGATAGGGGTGGGAGAGGGTATCCTGGCCTACCTGCAGAACAGGACAGACAGAAAAAGGAAGGGGCCTCCGCGGGGAGAAATGAAGAGATAGGTCTGATCCTGGGCCTACCTTCCAGCTGCGGAGCTGAGCTTGCCGTCCCTCAGCCATCTGTTTCAGCAGCAGCTCCTGGTGCTGGCCTGCAGATGAAAGAAAATAAGGGGGCTGTTCTCCAACTTCTTCCCTTCCCCTCCCTGCCTTGTGCCCAGCCTGGTGCTGGAAACTGAGACAGAAGCATTCTGGTCCAGGTGTTGGGAAGCTTCCAAGCTGACTAGGAAGACTAGACTCATACCATCAGAGGCACGACAAAATACCTGGCCAGACTTCTGAGTAGCTTAAGTAGTCAGAGCTATGACCACTTACTGAGAAAGCGAGAAGGCTTTCCAGAAAAGGGGACAGGTGAACTCATACCCACTCCCAATCTTTTACTTACTCAGCTGGTTCCGCAGCAACTTCAGTTCCTCCCGCACAATCTCTGACTCCTCCCACAGCAGTTGCCTACAAGGATAACAGCAGTGTCATTCTAATGCCAATCAACAAGCCCAGAAGAGGCTACCAGAGTACCAGGAGTTCAGAGGCCTGAAAAAGGAGAGGTCTTGCCCATCACTTACTCATTCTGCAGCTCTTGGTGAAGGCCACTGGTAGCACTGCACTTTCGTGGTCCTGTCTGTATTTGGGCTTGGGCCTGTTCCTGCACCTGGCTTCGAAGGCCCTGCAGTTCCCTTCTCAGCCCCTCCAGGCGTTGCTCCAGGAGGAGGGCCCTCTGCTCTGGGGCCCCCTGCAGCAACCTTAGTGATGCTATAGTGGGACAAGTTGCGGGTCAGCCCCTCTGAAAGCTTCACACATGAGCCTAGAGACTCCACTTGCAAATCAAGACACAAGCACACATATAAGTGTGCAATAAAATTGTATGCATGCATATGAGGATGTGTGCATGAAGAAAAGAACTGGCCAGATACCTTCCAAGGCACAGATCTGGTACTTCTGCTGCTCTCGCTCTTCCAGTAGGCCCTGCACAGCCTGCCTTAGCATCTCAGTTACCTACCCAGGCAGAAACACCTATGAGCTACTGTGTAAAGGGCTTCCCCAACCCCTGGTATCCTCGTCTCACACAAACACCACACATACACACCTAGGATTCAACGCCTCACCTTAGCCTGGGATTGAAGCTGGGATCGGAGAACAGTAACTTCATGCCAGAGAGAAGATGCACTATGGGCCTCAGCCCAACTCAGCCTCTCTGGGACAACAGGAGTCTCTAGAGCCAAAGGCTGTTGTGCTCAGACTCGTGACTGGGGAGGCAAGTGATGAGGGGAAGCCCAGGTCCCAGCCAGGTCTCCAGCTGAGGGAATAAGGAAGGGACAAGAGCAAGGCTTATCTGTGTGGGGGGAAACACGTTTGGTCAGCAAAGGAAATAGCTGGAATTTGGAAGGAACTGTGGATGGTACAGGCACTGGAAAAAGGCAGATCCTGGAAAGAGAAAAGGCTGGGGGGTAAAAAAAGGGACAATACTTACCTGCGGTGGAAACCCCAAGCGGATACAGCTGCTGCTACAAAAGACACAAGTGCACAGGCCAATGAGCTCTATATTAGAGTCCCTTAACCCACACCCCCAAACCGGGGGCCTCAGGCACCCCCTCACCTTAATCCTGGCCACATTTCTGTCAGTCGCTTTGAGAAGCGCGTCGAGCTGCTCAGACCAGCTCAGGCCTCTACTCATAGCCTGCGGCAAGGGTCTGGCTGCCTGGCGTCTTGTGCCCTTGCTCTCCCAGCCCAGAACACCCGAGGCACAGCCCAGGAAAGGAAACAACGTCAGATGGAAAACGGGGGGTGGGGATGCAATATTAAGGGTAGGGATGCAATATCAGACCAAAAGTGAGCCTCTGGGACTAATCAGGGGAGCGGCGTTCTTGGGGAACTGGGGGAGAAGCAGGATACTCAGATATGCAAATATCAGGTGGGAGTTCAAGGTGCCGAATCCTGATCTAGACCTCCCCAGATCAAGGACACTGGCGCCATCATGCCGAACCTGTGCCAGCGTCTACTACCGCCGCCAGGTTCAAACCCTCGGGCAGGCCGGGCAGGTCCGACTTCGGACTGGCTGCCGCAGCGCCACTTGGGAAACTGAGTTCGCCTCTGGAGGAGACAACCGGCGTTGGAGGCTGCCGAACTACGTTTCCCTGGAAGCTACATGGGCAGTCACATCCCCCCTCTTGAAGCTTGCCGGGAAACCGAGTCTTTCTGATTCTGTGGCGGTTGTCTCTAAGGACCAAAGGAACTACGTATCCCAGCATGCATCGCGCAGAGCTATCGCTGTGCCGCTGTTGGTCCCAGTAGTTCTTGGGAAATGGAGTCCAAGTACCTTGAAACTTAACGGCCCAGGTTGTCCTTGAGACTCCATTCCCCAGCAAGCTCAGCGTGTAGCGTGCGCTATGGAGCCTCAAGTCGCAAAGCTGAAGCAGAAGATAGAGGACACGTTATGCCCTTTTGGCTTCGAGGTTTACCCCTTCCAGGTTGGTTTATCCTTCTTGCGGTACTAGGGCAAGGTGTATGAATGGCCTCGGTGCCACCTGCGTGAGGCCCGGGAGCCCTCTGATTCTTCCCGAGCTCCTCTGGCCCCGTGTCCATCTGATCTACGGGGACAGGATGTCAGCGGGAGCTTGGGTTAAAAATGTAGAGAAGCAGTCTCACGTTTGTCCTTTTACCTCCATATAATGCGGGATTGATGAATGGGAGACACCGTGTGATCAGGAACCTTGTGGTTCTTTCACCTACATAATTTACAGGAAGAAAGGGACCGGCAGGGCCAAAGTCACTTTGGAAGCTTCCTGAAGTAGTTATGAGAGGGCAAGGCCTGGAAGGTTTGCATGGCTAGGATTTAGGTCATCTGAGGAGAGAAGGGTATACCTGGTGTTGAACAAGCAATTGACTGGTTTGTTCCATCAACCAACAGAAGGATAATTCGTGATGTTGCCAATCACCAGCGCGTGGCTGGGCATAAAAACTCTATACGCCTGCCTGACACACAAGTCTGGCACCACCACCTACCCTTGTTTATATAGGTCCCTTTCCCCCTTATCTAGTGACCGCTGCCCTGAGCTATATGCTTGGACACAAAGCTAAATCAACTCAGCTTGAGCCTTAGCCTGATGCTTAAGAGCCCACTCTCACCCTTTCCACTGAGTGGCCCACAGCAGTGCGGGGAGATGATACAGACAAAGAGGTAGGTTGGGTCTAGCTTAAGAGGGAAGGCTTCCCAGGAAAAAATGGAGTTGAGCTATATATGAAAAGATAGATTGGAAGGAAGGAGGGTTATGTACATCCCAAATATCAGAAGCAGCTTAAGTAAGGGGGTGGAGGTAGTGGTGGATGGCAGGTATGGGGGAGAATGAGGATGCCTATCTAGTGGGTCAGGTGGACCTGGGTAGTGGCAGCTATTGTACTGAACAGAGCCATCTGCAGCCCTGCCAGTCATCCTAAGCTCCTGCTTCTCCCATCTCCCCAACCCACACATCCAATCAGCCACCAAGACCTTTAGGAATCTGTCTCCTGAATCTCCCAAATCCATTCCCTTCCATCCATCCCATCTATGGCCTGGTCCAGGCCACTATTTCTTGTTTGGATTACTGCAATAACCTCCTTGCTGTCATTTTTTTTTTTTTTTTTTTTAAGATTTTATTTATTTATTTTTTCCCCCCAAAGCCCCAGTAGGTAGTTGTATGTCATAGCTGCACATCCTTCCAGTTGCTGTATGTGGGACACGGCCCCAGCATAGCCAGAGAAGCGGTGAGCGCCCGGGATCCGAACCCGGGCTGCCAGCAGCGGAGCGCGTGCACTTAACGGCTAAGCCACGGGGCCGGCCCATCCTTGCTGTCATTTTGCCTCCAATCCATCCTCCACACTGCAGCAGATTGATTAATTCTTAAATCTGCAATGGCTAGCCCCTCATTGTCACCAAACTAGACCCATATTCCTTAAATTGGTATTCAAGGCCAGTCACAATCTCAGTCCTACTTGATTTCTCCAGCCTTTTCTCCCTGCGCTCCCCTCTACAGACCCTTCACTTCTATCGAACTAGACAATTTGCTATTCTCCAAATATGCCCTGTACTTTTTGCCTGTCTGTTTATGCTGTTACCTCTATTTAGAATACACATCGGATTCCCCCTCCCTACATTAGCCTGTCACTTTCCTTCTTAGCCTTCAAGATTCAGCTTCCAAGAAGCCTTTTCTAATTCAGAGGACCCTCATCTGGCCCTGTCACTGTGTTAATCACAGTACAATCAATTTCTTTTTGTTTTTAGTTGTTCATGAATTCTCTGCCTCTCTATTCTAACCTCCTTGTCAAATTAAGACAAGTCCCCCATAAACACACATCACACAGCATCAGTAGAAATTCACTGATTGAATGAATAAGATGGAGGCTGGGGCAAGATACATGAGGCCTTGAATGCCAAGCTAAGGTATGGGCCTGGGTAAGGCCTAAGCCTGCCCTCCTGCGTGACCTGAATTTTCTCTCTGTTCCAGGTGGCATGGTACAATGGACTCCTGCCTCCAGCCTTCCACCTGCCCCTGCCAGGACCTACCCTGGCCTTCCTGGTACTCAGCACACCTGCCATGTTTGACCAGGCCCTAAAGCCCTTCCTGCAGAGCTGCCATCTCCGACCACTGACTGACCCTGTGGACCAGTGTGTGGCCTACCACTTGGGCCGTGTTAGAGAGGTGAGCAAGGCTCATATTTTCCCCCAGATTCCAAATCTGCAGCTGCTTCCAGCTCTTCCAAGCTCAATGCAGGATCTAGACCTACCTAGGGCTAGGAGCCATTTCCCAAGTAGAAGGATATCCTAAAGCCAGCCTTGACATTGTGATCTCTCCCCATTCTGCCTCCTCACCCCAGGTCCAGTCACCTTCTTCTAGCAGCCCCCGAAGTCTGAAATCAATATCACTCACCCTACACTGATGGGCAACTATATGAACCTCAGACCAGACTTCCCTTGGCTTTCTAGTGAAATAGGAATAAGCCGAACATCCCCCAGGCATCTCTCACCTGTCTGCCCTAGACCTGGAAGCTTTATGCTGTCTTTGGGGCCCTTTGAGGACCGAACAGTATTCCCCTGCCACACACTCACATGTAAACATACATATGTACACATACACTGGGTCTCCCCAAAGGGGGGCCATGTCTTCCCCACACTGGGACTCTGGAAGGCAGAGCCAAGTCACCCCTCATAATGGAAGTTTCTGAGGAAGACCTTGTGTGTTTCCCTTCAAACATGGGCCCTCCTAGACAGAATATCATTTTCTTCACACTGGAGCTCCCCCCATCCCCCTCCAAGTTGAAGGTCACATTCTCCCTTCAAACATGACTTCCAAGGACAGGACCATGTTAACACAAATTAGGCCTCTCTAGGACAAGGTCATGATTCCTCTCATGCTGAAAGGAGCTTCCGTCTTGTCCTCTATCCCAGAGCCTCCCAGAGCTGCAGATGGAAGTCATCGCTGACTATGAGGTTCACCCTAACCGGCGCCCCAAGATTCTGGCTCAGACAGCAGCTCATGTGGCAGGGGCTGCTTACTACTACCAACGACAGGATGTGGAGGCTGACCCCTGGGGGACCCAGGTCAGAGGCCAAGTGTGAATGAGTAGGGACTGAGAAAGAAAATGGTGAAGGCTGCTCAAGACATCAGGTCCCACATTCCTCCACCTCCCCTGGGTAAAGTAGTTAGACACAATCCAGGACAATGGGGTCCCCAGCCCAAATGCTTTCTGGAGTCTACCTGGAGACACATCAGGTCAGAGAACTTGTCTCTTCTTAAAACCCTGTGTTACAGGATGGAGGCTGCTGAGCAGTTAGTTACTAGACCAGCAGTGAAACTTGGAAGTTGATTGAGGCCCAGCTCAAGGAAGCCTGCCTCATGGCCAGAGTGAGCTCATGAAAAGGGTTGTCCAGAAGAGGGAATGGGGGCTGGCCTAGCCAGCCACAAAAGTGACAGAGGCTTACACATGGAATCAGTGTCTGTTGAGAAGTGATGGTAGTTGGACTTGGTGCCTTGGTGACCTCCATGACATTTCTTTACCCTCTTCCCAGCACATAGCAGGTGTGTGCATACATCCCCGATTTGGGGGCTGGTTTGCCATTCGAGGGGTGCTGCTGCTGCCAGGAATAGAGGTGCCACACCTGCCACCCAAAGAGCCTCTCGACTGTGTACCTGCCAGAGCTGACCGAATCACCCTACTTGAAGGCTTCAATTTCCATTGGCGTGACTGGACTTACCGGGATGCCGTGACACCCCAGGAGCGCTACTCTGAAGAGCAGAAGGCCTACTTTTCCACCCCACCTGCCCAACGCTTGGCTTTGTTAGGCTTGGCCCAGCCCTCAGAGGAGCCTAGCTCTTCATCCCCTGAGTTTCCCTTTACCACCCTCACACCCAAGAAGCCTCAGAAACCCAGCCGAGTCCGGGGCTGGGTCAGCCCCAGGGTCTCACCACCTACCTCCCCTGGCCCATAATATTCTTCTCCCTTGTGGAATCCCTATTTATGATACAGTGGTACTTGCTAAAACTTATTTGGCTTTGGCAAGGCAAGAGGTTTTATTTTGGCTAGAAGATTATTTTTGGTAAAAGAATTATAGTAGACATCTTCAATTAAGGTAACAAGGCTCAAAGAAGTTTAGTCAAGACACAAATCAGAGACCAAGGCTGATCCAGAATTCCCACCTGTTTTGGAATATGGGATTATTGCCTGTTACCATTTCTCTGCAGTGCTCCAAGATGCTGCTTATTAACTAAGGGGCAACTAGCCCCTAAGTAATGGTACCTGCCTCACTGGTTTAAGGACGGAATAAATAGAAACAGAAAACAGAAACAGCCTGGCATATAGTAAGCATGTGTAGGCTGTTATTATCAAGACATCAGGTCCCACATTCCTCCACCTCCCCTGGGTAAAGTAGTTGGACACAATCCAGGACAATGGGGTCCCCAGCCCAAATGCTTTCCGGAGTCTACCTAGAGACACATCAGGTCAGAGAACTTGTCTCTTCTTAAAACCCTGTGTTACAGGATGGAGGCGGCTGAGCAGTTACTAGACCAGTAGGCATCCTGTACTGCTGCTGTCTTGTTTATCTGAATACTGGAGGGGTGGGTAGACTGGGGAAGCTGATAAAAGTGTCTGGAAGGGCACCACATGATACACAGGATCCTTAATTCTGAATCTGCCCTAGCCTGAGGGCCCACGAGGAACCCACCTTCTCCCGACACCCTCCCTCAGGACAATGCTATGAATGAGGAGCAAAAAAGGAGTACCCTCAAATCAATGCCAGGACCCAAGGAAATCGAGAAATACTCAGCACTGTCCTTTTGATACCAAAAGCCCTACCCTAAAAAAACCAGCCCTGTGTTTGCCCCCACCTCCCTCTTTGAGTTCCAAAGGTACAGAAGCCTCTAATTTTGATCTTTTACAGAGCCAGTACCAGACATTTATTAGAAAAGGCCAAGCTTCAGGTTCTCATGCAGTCCTCCCAATAGTGTAAAGGTTAATGTCCAAGAAATCTCACTGGGGCCTTAACCTGCAACCCACCCTACAGCATAAATTGCAGTGCCTTGGCCAATACTATAGCAGGTCTCGCCCTTCTCCCTCAGATATGGTGAAACAAAATGTCAACACCTTGGTTCAGTTCCATTCCGTGTCTACTTGCATTTCCCCTCAATATAATTTCCTGATTCTAAGGCAGCTCTCACTCCTTATTTTCCCCTAAAAGAGAGAAAACGGGCCAGCCTGGGGGCGTAGTGGTTAAGTTCACGTGCTCCACTTCGGTGGCCCAGGGTTTGCAGGTGTGGGTCCCCGGCACAGGCCCACGCACTGCTTATCAAGCCATGCTGTGGCAGCGCCCCCTATAAAGTAGAGGAGGATAGGCACGGATGTTAGCCCAGAGCCAATCTTCCTCAGCAAAAAGAGGATTTGGCAACACGTTAAGCTCAAAAAAAGAGGGAAAACAAAGAGTAAATTCCTCTTATAATCAAAGGCTAATGCCCCCTAAAATGAATAATCAACAAGGTCTCAGTTCAAGTTTAATAGAAACTACAAAAGATCAAAAGTGATGCCCCACTACTGCACACATCAGTTGGCCTGCCCCGCAGCACAACTCAGGCCATTCCCTCCAGAGGAAGGAAGGCTGGCCTCCCCAACCCCTGCAGGAAAAGCCTGTCCTGTCCCATATCATATCTGGGTTGAGTCTAAGGTCTTGTATTTTAAGCATGACAATAGTACAACAAAAGAAGTTTCGTTTCGGCTGCCCACTGCAGCCTGGCCCTAAAATGGCCCAGTGCTCATTTCTGTTTAGAGAAATATTCTTTGCTCTTCTGGACATCAGGCTTGATGGTATCACTGCCAGGCTTCCAGCCAGCTGGGCACACTGCAAGAGAAAGATACTACTAATTAATAACCTGCTCAGTGGTGAGCTCTACTCTCCTCCCATGGACAAATGGATACCTCAAAACCAAATTTTAGCCCTAAAGAGCCTGAACACTCAGGCACCAAGAAGCCTACCCTATAGTTGGAGATCATTCAGCCTTTTAGTGGAAGGCTAACTACAAACATGTAATTTAATCCTCACCATAGCCCTAATACTATTATACCTAATTTATTCATGCAGCACTTGAAATTTAAAGAAATTAAGTAATAGCTTCAATTGTATATTCTAAAAATAATTTGTCTAAGGCATATATGGCAAAATATTAAGATTTGTTAACAGTAGATAGGTAAATGGGTATTCATATGTTCTCTGTAATGTTATGCATGCTTCAAATACATCTTTTTAAAAATAAATATAAATGCTTCTCAAAAAATGGTGCTGGAACAGCTGGATTTCCATATATAAAATGAGGTTGGAACCCTACTTCACACTATATACAAAAAATTAACTAAAAAATGGATCAACGCCCTAAATATAAGAGCTGAAACCATTAACTCCTTGAAGAAAATATAGGGAGGTAAAACTGCAAGACCTTGGATTTGAAAATGTATTCTTAGGTATGATACTGTAAGTAAAAGCAATAATAAAAAACAGATACACTGGACTTGATCAAAATTAAGAACTTTTGTACATCAAAGGACACTATCAAAAGAGTGAAGACAACCCACAGAATAGGAGAAAACATTTTCATTATTCATATTATCTGTTATCTGATAACAGATATATAAATATCTGCTTATATACAAATAAACCCAATTCAAAAATGGGCAAAGGACTTGAATAGACATTTCTCCAAAGAAGATACACAAATGGTTAATAAGCACATGAAAATATGCTCAGTTTCACTAGTCATTAGAAAACACATCAAAACCACAATGAGATACCACTTCACACCCACTAGGATGGCTCTAGTAAAAAAATAAAGTGTTGGCAAGGATATAGAGAACCCACGGTATTGCTGGTGGGCATGTAAAATGGTGCAGCTGCTGTGTTCAAGAGTGTGGCAGTTTCTCAAGAAGCTGCGAAACATAGAATTACCACATGACCTAGCAATTCCACTCCTATGTATATACCCAAAATTGGAAACAAGGACTCAGATACCTGTTCGCCAATATTCTAGGCAGCATTATTCACAATAGCCAAAAGGTGGAAACAATCCTGTGTCCATCAACAGATGGATGGATACACAAAATGTGGTATACAGAGTGGAATATTATTCAGCCTTAAAAAAGAATGAAGTTCTGATACATCCTACAACATGGATGAACCTTGAGAAACCTGAAAACACAACGCTAAGTGAAAGAAACCAGACATAAATGGACAAATGTATTATTTCACTTACATGAAATATCTAGAATAGGCAAATTCATAGACACAGAAAATAGAAGTTACCAAGGGCTGAAGGGAAAGGGGAATGGGGAGTTTACTGCTTAATGTTTACAGCCTATTTAGGATGATGAAAACGTTTGGGAAATGCATAGTGGTGATGGATACACAACACTGTGAATGTAATTAATGCCACTAAATTGTACATGTAAAATGGCAAATTATGCTACATATATTACTACAATAAAAACTAATTAAAAAAAAACAACTTAAATGACTTGCCCTCATACCCAAGAGAAAAATAAGCTAAATAACTGACAAAGCTAGGACTGTAAACCCATTAACACTAAGCTGTTCTTCCCTCCGGCAGCCCTTCAGAGATCTGAAGGCAGCAACCAGTCTGCCTCCACAGTGTTCTTTAACTGGATAGCCTGAAGTACAAAGCACTAAGGACCTCCCCAGATGGCCATGCTTGTTGCACTTAGCAACTGCCTTCTACCCCTTGGTAACCAAAGGTCTGAGCTTGACTCAAAATCACATATTTACACAGAAAGCATAGCCTTCAACCTTTCCCTACAATCTTGAGCTAGCAATGCTCCTTGGGCTAACCTGAAGAAAGTGAGGCAAAGAACAATCTCTGATTTTCCACTTCCATTTGCTATTTGTCTGCTACGAGACATGTAGTCACCCAAGTCCAGTAATGGAGCAGCAAAAGTCTCACTTGCTCAAGTGAGAGAAAGAAGTCACTTTTGGTCCAAGGATGTCACAGCCTCAGATGTTAGACTGCAACTAGCTGCCTGGGAACAAGGTATGGATGGAACAAGCATTAAATGGCAGACCCAGCTGCCATTACTTTCCTGAAATCTCCGTCAGATTGTTACACAGTTATTGGTCTCAGTTATTGGCACGAAAGGGTTAAAACACAGGTCCTAAGTATAAACAAGCTGCAGAGAACAAAGCAGCATGAAAGCAAAGACCAGGCCAGAGCCAGCCAGAAGTCTGGCAGTAGGTGCTAAAAGGGAACTGAAAAGATTCTCTATCTAGGAAGAAAACATAAAGCTTTAGAACAGCCCAATTACAAATCATGACACAAATATAGGAGGAATAACGAACAAGAAAGAAGGACCTTGCCAACTTAGTCTCCTTGCCACTAAGGCCTCACAGTACTTAAGACCATACTAGCAACTAGTGACAGGACAGAAAGATTCACACTTGGATGTTTCACTCATACCCAACAGTGTTGCTTTTTCAGAATCAATATGGAGCCCAGCAGAACTGGCTGAATCCCACATAAACCAGCTTTCAAGTGCAGCTGAAGTACCATGACTCTCCAAGGAGAAAACGACACCAGTCATGGTAACCTCAGTATGAGAGTACTAACTTACCCAACACAGAAGGCCCTAAACAATGACTTTTTCAGCATTGTAATTACCTAAAAAAACAGAAGGCCTTTGAATTTGGATCCCAGTTCCAACATTTATTATGAGTAAATGCTGTATTTCAATATTGGTTTATTAATCCTTAAAAATAGGAATGTAGGATATACAAAAATCATTATGTTGTACACCTAAAATTAATGTTATGTCAATTATATCTCAATTAAAAAAAAAGAATGTAGGGTTATTCGTCAAATAAACAACACATGTAAAGCACTTCATATACAGTGCTTGGTATTCATAGGCTCTCAAATGGTAACTGTCATATTATAAGCCATAAAGGGCTGCACCCAGAAAGCTGTGCCTGTTCTAGTGGGATGGGAAGCAGCAGAGACGAATAGAGTCTGAAGAAGCAAGCTTCAGAGAGTTATGAAAGCTTGGGTTCAAGAGTCTAGCCTATATATGCAAGGTCCTAGGAAAGTCCAGTAAAGGGCCGACTTTGCCACTCCCCAGCTCCTACACTTAGTGCTGAACCTCACTCCCCACCAGGGGGCACTCTCAACAGCTCTCTGCTCCAATTCACCAGGGTGACAACCACACATGCTTCTACAAGTGGTGCCTTCTGGTATCAATGCTCACCGATTCCTATTAGCCTTCCACTCTAGCCTAGCTAGCACTTTTGGGTCCCCCCAAAACAGACACCACTAATACACTCTTAACAACTTCTATCTTCTTTAAATTGCAACCTCAGAGCTGAAATGGGCCTTAGAAAGGTAGTGTGGGGCCGGCCCCGTGGCTTAGCAGTTAAGTGCACGTGCTCCGTGCACTTAACTGGTGGCCCTGCACTTAACTGGCGGCCCGGGTTCGGATCCTGGGCGTGCACCGACACACTGCTTCTCTGGCCATGATGAGGTGGCGTCCCACATACAGCAACTAGAAGGATGTGCAACTATGACATACAACTATTTACTGGGGCTTTGGGGAGAAAAAGGGGAAAAAAAGGAGGAGGACTGGCAATAGATGTTAGCCCAGGGCTGATCCTCCTCACAAAAAAAACAAAAAAAAGAAAGGTAGTCGGAACTATTTATATTCTAGAGAAAGAAAATAAGATGTAGTAAAACAAAAAATTTGTCCAAGTCCACCTCAACATTTGATCTGATATCAACAGCACTTGATCACAATTATCTTGTCCTCAATTACATTAAGCTTGGGGTGAGGGTCAAGATCTCCTCCCCCCACATACCCAGCACTTCCAGCCTCAGGAGCTGAATCCTTTAAACTCAGTTGGGCTAAGGTTGTCTCATTCCAGTAACAACTACATCCCGGGGGGGAAACAAAGTCAAAAAGCTACAGCCTTACAAAGTCAAAAGCTGGGATCAAGTAGTTCAGTACTTTATCACAACACTGCAATGAGAATACATAGAAAAGGGCCAGCCCCGGTAGCCTAGTGGTTAAGTTCGGCGTGCTCTGCTTCAGTGGCCCAGGTTCAGTCCCTGGGTGCAGACCTACGCCACTAGTCTGTCAGTGGCCATGCTGTGGTGTCAGCTCACATACAAAAAAAAGGAAGACTGGCAGCGGATGTTAGCTCAGGGCGAATCTTCCTCAGCAAAAAAAAAAAAAAAAAAAAAAAAACAATATATAAAGACAGAAGTACTAGTGGTGGAGTAATAGGAAAAGAAGGGCCTACACTCTAACAAATGCTAGATAAACACCGTTAAGTTGAATCTGCTCAGTCATGTTTAGATTTTACAAGGACAGACTCACAAAAACATTATCTTTGACCCCGAAACTTCTAATGAAGAACCTTGACATTTCATCTAGAAACCTTCTAGCCCTAACCCTTACCTCTCCTTAAATTTAAGTTTTTACATTAAACATTTATATAATTTAGTATTTGGTGACTAATTCTTACAAACACAGCAACCGCATTGTACAACAGTATGGGTTTTTAAAAGATAGAACTGTGTATTAGCTCTATCTGCCTATTGTCTTTGGTAAGTTATCTTAGTCCTATCTTTATTTTCTAAATTTCAAAACTGGTCATATATTATCGTTATCTTTTAAAACCCCAATAAAACAAATAGGGACTATAGGAATTAAGCTCTTCTCCCAATAAACACTTGTCAAGGATGGCATGTTTTATCTCTGGATGTGACCCTTAACCCGTTTGTTTTACCTTTATACTCCTATGAGATCCTCCTACGCTCCTTTAATAAGTTAAATCTGCAGCAGTGAGTGATTCTAAATGAGCAGGGCAGAAGCTGGGAATATCCAGTTGGAACAAAAAGCCTTTATATTCTCCTCCCTGAGCTTTTCCATCACCCCACACCCCCAACAACCCACTATAATCCAGAGACTTCAATTTATTGAAAAAATATAATCACTCTTTTCTTACTGAGTAGACTTAGTTCCTACCCACCACCATTCTGTTTTCCTGCCACCAGGCAGATTGGCTTACCTTCCCCATGTTTGTCAGTGAACTGGAAGGCCTGAACTAGTCTCAGAGTCTCATCCACTGAGCGGCCAACAGGGAGGTCATTTACAGTTATCTGCCGAAGGATACCTTTATCATCAATGATAAAGAGGCCCCTGGGAAGAAGAGATTGAAGGTTTGAGGGAGGCAATACAGGTTTAGAAACTGCTTTGTTAGAACAGAAAAGTAATGAAAATAGAAATGGGCTGGTTTCCCAGACCTGCACTGTCCTTGCCCTTAGCGAGGAGGCCCCTGCATAAAAAATGAAATGAGACCATCATGCTGTATAAACTTCCACAGTGATGCCTGTCAATTATTTCTCAACAAAACTGGGGGAAAAGAAGAATGAATTGAGAATGGAGTCTCTACAGATCAGGGCTCTACCTCTCTCCAAATCAAAGGCCCTCAGCCAATCAGATAATTCTCCTGATGAATGTCAGCCCCCCAAGCAGGTACATACCTGAACGAGATGCCTTCATCAGCCTTTAAGACGCCATAGTCCTGAGCAATGGTGCGCTTTGGGTCTGATACCAAGGGAATGTTCATGGATCCCAGTCCTCCTTGTTTTTTGGGTGTGTTGATCCTACAGCAAAAACCACACATACAATCACATTCAAATCCTTGTGTAGGGCCGGCCCTATGGCTTAGCGGTTAAGTATGCATGCTCTGCTGCTGGCAGCCCGGGTTCGGATCCCGGGCATGCACCGACGCACCGCTTCTCCGGCCATGCTGAGGCCGCGTCCCACATACAGCAACTAGAAGGATGTGCAGCTATGACATACAACTATGTACTGGGGCTTTGGGGGGAAAAATAAATAAAATTATTTAAAAAAAAAAATCCTTGTGTAGCAAAAGTACTAACTATATTCCTTCCCCTTTTCCAACATTCCTAATCTAACTTGCCCAAAAAACTAAAAACTTTTTCCAGCAGTAAAGTGAATGACAGTTAAGGTCACCAGAGTACACTCAGCTGCAACCCAAGCTGCTTTTCCTCTGCTGCCAGGTAATAAGAGAGCAACAAGAGAAGTCAGAGCCTTTGCACTCCCCTTTCCTGAGGAGTCAGAAGCCAATACTTGAGAAACTCTACTGCCAAAGCCTCCTAGTCCCAGTTGCTGCTTAGTTAAACAGTTCATATGCCAAATGAACCAAAAGATTTACCACGCCAGATGACAGAAGTGAGAATCCACAGAAGCACCAATCACTTGGCAGTTGAGTTTCTTAAATTCTTCTGCCCTATCACTGAAAGCAATGATTTCCGTGGGGCACACAAAGGTGAAGTCGAGAGGGTAAAAGAAGAACACAACATATTTTCCTGGAGGGGAATAAAACAGTTACAAGTTAGCCTTCGAAACAGATTTCCTTGCTTTAGAGAGAATGAAAACCTAAGGACATTTTCCTATGGAAAACAGAAGCCCTTTGAGGTTGATGGCAGACATAACAACTGCTAAATGCCAAGATGCTCAACATGGATGTCTCTTTTAGCAGCTACTTTCAGAACCTCTTGCAGCAGAAGGGCCTGCATGAAAACAAGTTCCTTCCAGTTCCATGCTTTATTTTCCTGCTTCCATAGTAGCTGCCAACTACAGAACAAACACTGTTCAGTCTGATTTTGATCTTCTGTGGGTAGGTAAAATTAGCACCAACACCAAATTCCCTACTGAAGAAAAGCAAAAGCAAGGATGCAATTATCTACTGGATAGCCTAACGGCAATGCTTACAATCAGTGCCCAGAAAGAGCTGAATTGCTGGATTCTCTGCTACAGCCACTAAGAGACCAACAAGAAATCAGAAAGTCACTCAGATTACCAAATGAAGTAGATCTTCAACTGGCCAGGCAGCCTCTCACCATACCTAATGGGTTGAGCTATTGGAACAATTCCAAATATTCATTTATTTCCAGGTAGCAGCCACGTTTGAAAGTCAAAACAAGCTACTCCTTTTCACACTCACTTTGAAAACCAAATCACTAGAAACTTACTCATCTAAATAACCTCTCCAGGGCTTTGCCTAACAAGCACTTTGAAGCCTCAGCAGGTCAAGCCCTGGAGGGCAGAGAGCAGCTCTTCCTAAACCTCGTGCCTTTACCCTTGAGCCAGGGTCACCTCTCTGTGGTGATACTTACCTTGTTTGAGAGGAGCTTCCCTCCATAGGGCCCCACTTACCCGTTCTTATTCCAACCAAGGAGTGTGATGTGTTAGGAAACCTAGTCACTCGTCCTACCCAAAAGCAGACTGCACTAACTGAATACTATACCACTAAGAAAGGTATACTTGAGGGGCCAGCCCAGTGGCTTAGCAGTTAAGTGTGCGCGCTCTGCTGCTGGTGGCCCGGGTTCGGATCCCGGGCGCGCACCGACGCACCGCTTCCCCGGCCATGCTGAGGCCACGTCCCACATACAGAAACTAGAAGGATGTGCAACTATGACATAGAACTATCTACTGGGGCTTTGGGGGGGAAAAAAAAAAAGGAGGAGGATTGGCAATAGATGTTAGCTCAGGGCCGGTCTTTCTCAGCAAAAAAAGGAGGATTAGCATGGATGTTAGCTCAGGGCTGATCCTCCTCACAAAAAAATAAATAAATAAATAAATAAAAGTAAATAAAAAAAAGAGAAAGGTATACTTGACATCTGAGCTTCAAGTTTGCATTCCAAGGAATCAATATCCTCAATTGTCCCACAAGACCTAGCTGCTCCAGGAATGCAAGGTAAAGAAAGGAAGAACTTCATTAGAACTTGCCAAGTGTCTGCATGAAACTAACAGAAAGAATAGTTGTTCCAACTGTGACATCAACTCTCCCTTGTGGGCAAAACAGTCAAGACGCTCTGCCTAATACAGCAGCTGTGACACACACAGTTCACAAACTGAACTGAAAAAGCAGTGTCACAGCTCCAAAGACTTGAGCTCTGAGACTTTAAATCGTTGAAGGCCTCTTACAAAAAGATCATGAGAATATCATCAATAATACAATTGAAGAGGAATACTGAGAAAATAATTGAGCTAATATATCCAGGCATAATGAAGCATGTGCTTTCTCCAAAAGTAGTCTGGACCTAGGATATCTAACCTGTGATCACTGTTGATAATCACCACTTCACTTCAACATGAAGGCAACAGCCTCCTACCCTTAAAGTCCTTGACCTGGAAAATATAAATCATTCTGTAATCAAACATAACAGAGACACAAAAATTGAACAAGCCATCCCTAGATTGTAAAATAATTCCATTTTAATGAACCTAATGTAATTACTCTTACCTTTGTAGTCAGACAGGCTGATATCTTTGAACTGACCATCTGGCATAACAGCCGTGGCTTTGAAGTTAGGGGCAGGGTGCCCAATTCTGGCATTTCCTGAAGACATCTTGCTATCAGCTAAAAAAGATAAAAGAGAAAACAAATTATAAGCAAGGGGGCCAGCCCAGGCGTATAGTGGTAAAGTTCATGCTCTGCTTCAGCAGCCTGGGGTCCACGGGTTCGGATCCCCGGTGCAGACCTATGCACTGCTCATCAAGCCATGCTTTGGCAGTGACCCACACACAAAACAGAGGAAAACTGGCAACAGATGGTAGCTCAGGGTGAATCCTCCTCAGCAAAAAAAACAAAGAAAAAGAAAAAAAAAGAAGCAACTCTTACTTTCCTAGATAACCAGCACCCTCCATCTACTTAGAAATTTAGCTGTAGAGCTAGCCCCATGGCTTATCAGTTAAGTGTGCGCGCTCCGCCAGTATTGGATCCCGGGCGTGCGCACCACTTCTCCGGCCGTGCTGGGGCCGCGGCCCACATACAGCAACTAGAAGGATGTGCAACTATGACATACAACTATCTACTGGGGCTTTGGGGAAAAAAAAGAAAAGGAGGAGGATTGGCAATAGATGTTAGCTCAGAGCCGGTCTTCCTCAGCAAAAAGAGGAGGATGAGCATGGATGCTAGCTCAGGGCTGATCTTCCTCACAAAAAAAAAAAAAAGAAAGAAAAGAAACTTAGCTGTAGAATAAAGTGGTCCGGAATACGTGACTTCCATATTAGTAAGAAGCCTAAGCTGAGCTTTCCAATTTTTGAAACAAAAACAGATTTTACACGGCTCTGAATCTCAGCTTTTGTTTTCATTTAAAAACGGCAATTTCTTTATAAAGTAACCTCTATTACTTTTCCCGAACCGTCATTCGTGCAATGGCATTTTCTTCCGTATTTTCACTATACAGAAGGGGGGGGCACGGGCAGACAGACGACACACCGACAACTCTCAAACCCCAACGCACAATGCCACGAACACTGAGTACCTGACCCCCTGTAGTAGTCATGTTCCCCTTTCCCTGGACCGTGCCTCCATCTTCCTTCATAATGTGGGAGGCACCCTTGATCTTTCTGCAGGTAGACATGCGCCAGAGCACAAACTCTAAAGCCAATCCCAACTCTCTGAGAGGCAAGACTAAGATTCTGGCATCTGCTCAATTTCAAATCTTTAGGTGTTGTGTTCAAGCCCTACAAGCGTTTCAAAAATGAGTTTCTGACCTCGGGGCCAAGATCCTGTGGCAATAATATGTACAAGAACTGATTTATTACTAAAAAGCAATCTTGCACTGGATTCACCAGGTCAACACCAAGATAAGGAGTTAACATTTAACCCAGTAAGCTATCGGTTTGAAAGCTCCAAGAAGCTAACGTTCCAAGTCCCAAAGTTTTTGTTTCATAAAACGACAACCAAAAGAAACGCTGTGACCATCGATCATCGCAAACTTTTTACTGCTTAACATCTTTAATAACAGCAACAAAATCAACCAGAAAGGCACGCTGCAACATGGTGACCAAATATAGTTACCCTAACATGAATAGCCTCCTTGCCCAAACTTGCTTTTTGCCAGGTGTCCCCAGAGCCACTAACGCCAGCCAATCGGGAGAAAGGCTGGTGGACTTCCAGCTGGCGTTGGCCTCCTCAAGGAGCCTGCCCAAGAGCTTCCCTAGTGAAAGCCACTCCCCGAAACCCCACTTCAGGTACTCTCCTGCCACTCCCATCAACACCCCAACCTGAGCACTTCGGAAAGCACCAGCAGAAGAGTACCCAGTCTTCATTGAGGACATTTGGGATCACCACAAACCCTACGCTGCAAATGGAAAAATAAAGACAGGGGAAAGGAATCCGAAGCTCCACAGTGACTTACGGGTCGGGACCGGGAACAACCTATACCCTTAACACACGACAGACGGGTAAGCCTCAGGTCAACTTCCAGGTCCCTTCTAGAAACTTCCCGAACCCGCCACGCCCTGCCCGGCAGGAGACTAGTCCCGGGGACCTCACTACCACCAGCCCGCTCTGCCGCCACGCCAAGCCAATCAGCGCCCTCTGCCCGGGTTGCCGGGGAAAAAGGAGATTCGAGTCGACATTAGCCGCGGGGTTCAACCAGGTCCGCGCTACCACAAGGGGGTGGGGGGGAACGTGAGGGTGCCCATACGGCCCGACCACTCTCAGGCACCAGGCCTCGCTCTGTCGCCTCCCCCAACACAGCGACCCTAGTTGAGCCGGGCGGTCTTCGGGGAGGAGGAAGAAAAGGCCACCAGCGGACCGTGGGGCGCTTCGCTCCGCCGAGGCCTCGCCACCCACATACTCACCAGTTCCTACACAAAAACCACCAAGACCAGTCAGGAAGAAGATGCGCGAAGCACGCGTGAGGCGCTGCCTTTATAGCCTGTAGGGCTCTCGCGAGAGTCAGAGCGGGCCGGGGGTGCGGAAGGGGGAGCGAGGAGGGGGATCTGGCTCCAGCTCCGCCCCGACCCTACCCAACACGCCCCGCCGGAATGACTCAGCTCTTTCCGTTGCGGTGGGGCGGGCTCCGGCGCCGAAAGTAGCAATCCCACTCACCGCCGCCAACGGTTGGGGTCGGAGCGTCTTGACCGTCTCCAAACCCAAACGCCTCCGTTAATCCGAGATCTCTGCTGGGGGGGGGGGGCCCTGCGCGCCTTGCCCTCAAAGCCCAAACCAGGGTAAGGGCCCTCGCTGCTGCCCACGGAGGACCACGTCAAACCACACCAAGCCCTGAGAGCTGTCTATGCAAATATTTCTCAAATATTCTGCCCCGGTCTCCGCAGCCTCTGCCCTAGTGCTGATCCTCAGTAACCCTTAGTGCTTAGACAGCCTCCTTTATTGTTCTGTCTGATAACAGAGTTGCTGCTGCCCATCTCCCATCCATCCCTTTCACTGCGTCTGGAAGAAATCTCGCTGAAATCTGATCATGTCACTCCTCTGGTTTGTGGTTAAAAAAACTAGGGCTCTGTAGTCAATTTCCTGAGTTAAAACTCACTGTTTTATGTGTGGCCTTCAGGCAAAAGTCTTAATCCATTACCCTTGCTTTTCTCACCTGTAAAATGGTAATATCATTAGTTTTGTGTTGAGATCATCTCTGTAGCTTATTTAGCACAATACCTAGCTCTTATTATACATTAGAAATGTTAGCTATTATTATCACTGTAACTCTTCCTTGCTCCTAGATTGTAACACCCAAAACAGTGTGTAGCTATTTCAAGCCTTCTGAAGAACCTGCTCCCTCCTAGCTGGCCAAGAGAAATGTCTTTAAAGACTCAGCTGAAGCATTACTTCCTCTGAAACAGTTCCTGAACTGTTCCCATCCCCAGAATTCCTCTGAAGCTGTTCTTTTCTCTCATCCCCAGAATTGACCGGCCCCTGCTTTATGCCCAAACAATAGCCTGTATAGCCAAAAAAACTTTTAAGGTGTTTTACTTTTTTATATGTCAGCCTCTCCTTGCTAGACTGACTTTCTGGAAGGTAGGATTTGGGTCCGTCTCTGTGTACCCAAGTCACAAAAGAGCATATAAAATAAGAGCATTTAATAAATAGTATTATTGTGACCAGGAACCAGGCAAGGAAAGTGTTACAAGAATCTGATCAATACCTAACATAGTCTGTCAAATGTTTTCCAGACAAGGAGAAAACTGAATGTGCTGTTTTTCAGAGGTTGATGTCCCGGTTTTTTGTAAATGTTGCCATCCTACAGTGAAACTTACATGGTTGCCGCAAGACCCTTGCAGTTTGCTCCAGCTTCAAGTGTCCAAAAGTTACCATGGACCTGTTATGTAATGACATGTTCCTTGACCTCATTATGTAATGGCATGTTGCATTGAACTCATTGTGTAATGGCCTGCACATGGGCCCTGACTGAGCCCAGTTGTTACACAGATGTGACATATCTTCTGCACTCTGGTGCATAAAGTCTCCACCGGCACTAAGCTCAGGGGGGACACCACTTTGGGAGTGGCGCTAAGCTCAGGGGGGACACCAATTTGGGAGCTATCCCCAGTGTTCTCCATTGCTTGTGCAAGCAATAAACCTTTTTGTTCACCCACTTCAGCCTTGGTTGTGATTTTCAGCTCCACACTCACCAAGAGATGAACCCATTGAGTTCAGTTACATTATGTCCCCCTTTCTGTCCCCCTCGCCCCCATCCTACTAACTCCCTTGAACCTTATAGCAGGATAAGAAATGGGGAAGTGCTGTGTCATGCTAACTGAGCATCTCGAAATTTTTTGGTATTTATCATGCTACTTGTAACAGTAGTGATTTTTTGTTTTTTTTCCTTCTCTGCCTGACACTGGACAGTTATTTGTCCATTATTGATTTCCCTGTTGAGGAGGCAAAGGAGGAGTAGAAGTTCAGAGCTTAATAATGGATGGCTATTGCTATGGGTAGGTTAAAACAACAACACACAGTCTTCCTTCAGCCAGAAGAAAATTACCATTTGTTGTATCTACCATGCGCTGGGCTCTAGGCTGGGCACTTGGGCTTGTTTGTCTCATTTAAGAATCAAAAGAGTTATCTTGGCCCAGAAAAATGTCAATAGCCTGTCTCTATGAGAGTATAAAAAATAAAATAGCAGGACAAAGTTCTGAAAAGAGAAGACATCTGTTGAACACTTGTTGTCTAAGTAAGTGATTGTGGAGTCCCTTTCCTCAGAGAACAGTCAAGATTTCAGAAATGGGGTCATGAGGGCTTTCTCCTTTCTCCTTCTACAGGACCTGGTATATACTTCAATCTCTACTTTTGCACATATCCCATTGTTTTGTCCTCACTTGTTCAGCAGTAGTTTGAGAAGAAATTTACCTATTTTATTTATCTTTGTAGTACCAGAACCTAGCACAGTAATTGGCCTAGGACAAGTGCTTAATTAACTTTGGAATATATTGAAGATTTTTGAGATGTGGAGTTAACTTATTTGACTGTTTTAGGAGGATGACTTTAGCAGCTATGTGATAGATGAACATAATGACTGGGAGGCAAGAGACAAAGAGACCAATTGGGAGGCTACTGCAATGGTCCAGACAAGAGAAGTCTCAGAACTGTGATATGACATTGGCAGCAGGTTGGGAAGAAGAAAAGAAAGGATATTTCTACAGGCCTTAGGATTAATTGGATTTAGGGTGAGAGGAAAGAGGAAGTTCAATGTGATTCCTTGGTTTCTTTCTTTTTTTTTTTTTTTAAGATTTTATTTATTTATTTTTCCCCCAAAGCCCCAGTAGATAGTTGTATGTCATAGCTGCACATCCTTCTAGTTGCTGTATGTGGGACGCAGCCCCAGCATGGCTGGAGAAGCTATGCGTCAGTGTGCGCCCGGGATCTGAACCCGGGCTGCCAGCAGCGGAGCGTGCACACTTAACCCCTAAGCCACTGGGCCGGCCCATGATTCCTTGGTTTCTTATCTTGGCAACGTAGAATTTCATTAACCAGTGACATAGGAAACACTGGAGAAGAAGTTTGAGGTTAAAAGTAATGACAAACATTTACTGAGTACTACTTGTTTTACAGATGATGCCTGATGCCCAAAGAATTTAAGTAAATTGTCCAAGGTCACAGCTAATAGTTATTGGAGCCAGATGCCATCCCAGGCAGCAGAGCCATCATGTTGTGCAATATGCAAATGTTATCTTTAGTTAGACTGTAATGTGAATGGTGTCCCTGGGAGTTGTGCCTTACAGTGTCCTGGCCAGGCTGTGTGACTCTGGAGTCCACCCTGTTACTGACTCCTCTCTTAAAGGAGGGGATAATCAGTTTGGTTTGAGGCAAACAACACTGAGATGCTCACAAGACATCCAGGTGGAGGTGTCCAGAGTTCAGTGTTGGAGATGTCGATTTGAGAATCAGCAGCACAAAGGTTTAGTTACATATTTATTGTTCTTCTATTTACAGGAGGCCTATACTCTGCTAGATACCAGACAAGCAAAAACAAGTAAGATGTCGTCTATTGAGTTGTCTTAAAGGATTACTAAAAAGTTACCTAAGGAGAAGAAAAGTTAGGGAAGAGTTCCAAGCATAGAAAACAGCAAAAGAAATAGGAGACAACATAATATGTTTGGGGAAGTACAAAAAGTTTAATATAAATAGAATGTAAATGCCAAAGACTAGAATGTAGAGACAAAGAACAGAGATTGGTTATGACAATCTCTGACATTGGTGGTGATGTACCCCATAAGCCAGGCTAAGGAGTTAGAATTTTATCCCAGGGGTAAAATTGGATATGGGAGTATAGAAAGAAATAGGAAAATGACCACATCATGTTGTATTATTGATCATTCTGACAGGTGCAGAGAGAATAGATTTAGGGGACCAAGAAGATATGGGATAGGGAGACCAATGAGGAGGTTCTTGCCATGACCAGGAAAAAGAGGTTGAGAGCTTTGATGGCAGGAGTGCCAAGTGTGAAGAGATGGGATTAGATGGCAGAGTTTGCAAGATCTGGGCATCAGATATGGGAATTGAAAGAGAGGGAGTCAAGCATGAGTCCCAGGGGAATTGGGCAATTGTGATGCAATTCACAGAAATGTAGTGAAACAGATTTTGGAGGAGACAATGAGAAGCCCAGTTTGGGGTATGTTGAATTTGGGCTTCCACAGGGAGATGGCCAGGAGGAAGTTGGAAATGTGGAAACTTGAGGGTAAGTCCATGGGAAGGCAAGGACCCACCTATGTTGTTCATCGTGTTATAACCCTAATACCTGGCAGCATGGTTCCTGGCACATGATGGGTACAATAGATATTCGTTAAATAAATAAATGAATTATATTTTTTGACATCATTCACAAGATCAAGGATACTTGAAACTGAGGGAGTAAATGAAATCCCTGAGAGAGTGGAGAGAAGTGAGTCAACACCAGAACCTCAGAGAATTTCTATGAGGGTAGGAGGAGGGACAAAAGCAATTAAAGGCAACTCAAAAAGAATAGCATTTTGTGGGTGAAGGGTCACTCATGAAGATGGACTGTTTCTTCCAAGAATAATTTCTTTTGGTCCCCACTGTCAGCGTTGAAGTTATTGCACCTGGGAAAGGGTAACAAAAAAACAAACAAAAAAGGAATGAGTTAAAAAGTCAGTTAGTAGATATACAAGCTGCCACCTGTGAAATTTACTTAGTAAGTTTTCTCTGAAGTCCTTAAAATTAAAAAAAAAAAGCCACCAACAACAACCTATTACTAAATTGCTGGTTGCTGAGGGCATTAGGTGGGGCTTTGTTAGGAAAAATTGCTTGTGGTCAGGGCAGCTACTGAGAAAATTGTTGCATAAATCATATTTTGCTCTATTTCTTAGAAGTGAGGCCCTTAAAATTTTTCTCTGCCCAATTCAAATAAATATGGCTTTTCTTTGCTGGGCAAAGCACTGATTCCCAGCCCAGTTCTTCAGATGATTTAGCTCCCTTCATCTATTAAAATAATATTCTCGAACATGAGTAATATGAGGTCCCTGTGAAAGGAAAAATATTCTTGAGGCCCCCCAATGTTGGTTTGATTTATTAAATTTAATTATTTAACTGTCATTAATTTAACTTTACTTTTTTTTATTTTTGCTGAGGAAAATTAGACCTGAGCTAACATCTGTGCCAATCTTCCTCTACTTTATATGTGGGTCACTGCCACAGCGTGGCCGACAAGTGGTGTAGGTCCACGCCTGGGATCCAAACCCGCAAACCAGGGCCGCAGAAGCAGAATGCACCGAACTTAACCACTACACCACAGGCTGGGCCCTACTCATTTTTTTGCATTCAGACTATTTAATATTTTAATAGGTTGCCCCAGGATGCAATATTGAAAATAATTTAAAATCCTGTTTGATGATAATGTTTTCCTTGTTAATTACTACTGCCCTTGCTGCTGATGAACTGTTGCAAGTTATAATATACAAGACGAGTTTCCTGCAAGCAATACCCTCCATGAATATTGTCCTAATTCTATACTGTATCTTCTCCTGGGTTCTGCATACCTATACTGCCTACACATTGTGATGGGAACTCAATTCTCCCATCACCTTTCTCTGTTCAAGTTAGCATGAAACCTTGTTCATAGTGCTCTCTGACATCGTCTGCCTTCACTTGACAAAGCAGTAGTTACATTACTGCACTGATTTGCTGTGGTAGACGCAGTTAACGGACTCAACAGCCATTGCCCATTCTTAATAGCTAGCTAGATACAGCAGGTTAGGCAATTCAGTATGAGTATAAAGCAGATGTTCTAGGACAGTGATCATTTTAACATTAGGACTTGGTAACCTAGTAGCAGCCTACCACAAGCTTAAAAACCATTAAAGTTAAACTTATAAATCATTCAAGTTAAACCTATAAACCAACCATTAAAGCTAAATGCTTTCATGTAATTGTAATAACATATGCAGTGATGGAAATCAAAATCACAGGGTACGGGCCGCCCCCGTGGCTTAGGGGTTAAGTGCACGCGCTCCGCTACTGGCGGCCCGGGTTCGGATCCCAGGTGCGCACCAAGGCACCGCTTCTCTGGCCATGCTGAGGCCGCGTCCCACATACAGCAACTAGAAGGTTGTGCAACTATGACATACAACTATCTACTGGGGCTTTGGGGAAAAAAAGGAGGAGGATTGGCAATAGATGTTAGCTCAGAGCCGGTCTTCCTCAACAAAAAGAGGAGGATTAGCATGGATGTTAGCTCAGGGCTGATCTTCCTTACAAAAAAAAAAAAATCACAGGGTGGCACTCAGTTATGAGGACATCCAGATGATTCAGAATCTGCTTATGTTAATTTTTTTAATTATCACTGAAAGGAAAACATTTAACAGTTCTCAGAGAACACAAATCTTTAAATTTACAAGAATTCAATTTATAAAATTATATTTGGGACACATAAAGGCCTACAGATACCAATTCGAGAAACACTGTTATCAAGGATAATATGTTTGTTAGAATTGAATATAGCTGCAAGTAACAGATTAAACTCAAATAATAAGCTTGACCAAATAGGGAATCAATTTTTCCCATTTAACAGGTAGGCAGTCCAAGACTGGTGTGTGATTCCACACTGCTATCAGGAACCCAGGGTTCTTTTAATTCTGTGTTCCCAAATCCCTAGCCTGCAGCTTTTATTCTTTTGATTACCTTATAATCACAAAACGTCTGCTGTACTTCCAACCTCATACCTATATTCCAGGCAGGGAGAAGGAGCAGGGCAGCCAGAAGGGAGCAGGGACTATAATCGGGAAGGAAAGCATTCCCAGAAGCTCTCAGTTTACATATCATTTGCCAGAACCACATCACATGGCTGCTCCTAGCTGTAGAGGCGGCTGAAAATTGTGTCTCTTAGTTGGTATATTACCACTCCTAACAAAATTGGGATTCTGTTAGGAAGGAAAGAAGGGAGAAGGATATTGGATAGGCAATTAGAGGGACTGACCTTGATGAAATTTGAAAGGAGGACCTTAGGATTCTGACTGTTGCCATATAAGCATGTTAAAACACTAGAAAAAAAGAGACTCAAAAAGAAAAAAATAGAACATAATAGATTATATCTACGGATATTTTCTCTATTAAAAAAAGAGTCTCGGGGCCGGCACGGTGGTGCAAGCGGTTAAGTGCGCGTGCTCCGCTGCGGCAGCCCGGGGTTCGCCAGTTCGGATCCCTGGTGCGCACTGATGCACCGCTTGTCAAGTCACGCTGTGGCGGCGTCCCATATAAAGTGGAGGAAGATGGGCACAGATGTTAGCCCAGGGCCAGTCTTCCTCAGCAAAAAGAGGAGGATTGGCAGATGTTAGCTCAGGGCTGATCTTCCTCACACACACACAAAAAAAGAGAGTCTCAATTACTGGCTTTTTTTTCCTACCCTTGCTAGAGGTGGCAATTTGTTTTATTAAAATTGCTTTATATTTATAATAAGGGCCTCTGTGTTGCACAACTTCAGGGGATGATATTCACGTTATATTCTCTGTGAATAGTGCCCCTGGGGATCGGGTAACAAAACCACCTTGTCTGTAGTAATGCTTTTGGTATTGTAGACCTTTCATGAAGTGATGTATAACTCTTGGTCACTTGCATAATTAAATATTTACTTATGAACTGTTACCTCCTCAAAAAATATACAGCCCTAGACCCTCAGAGTTCAAAGGAATCACATTTAACTAATTTAACAATTAAGTTCCCACTATGTGCCGTGCACTATCCTAGGCCCTGCCCTCTGTGCCCTGCACTGAACATGGAGCTTAACATCCAACCTTCTACCCATTACAAGAATCCCTTCTTCAATAGGCCTTACAGTCCCTGGGCCTTGGCTTGAACACTTCAGTGACAACTCCTTTCTGTCTCGGTCACCTTCCTACAGGTATTCATATTGGTGCTTTCGGGGCTGTTGGTGACCCCTAGAAGTGGGCAGCAATTCAGCTACATAGAACTATGGTATTACCCATGTAGAATATGGTGGAACTGTCTCCCTCCCTTGGCCTGTCCACCAAAGTCTGGAGTAGTTTATTACACAAAAATGGGTAACTGAGATTCCATGTAACTTTCCTCAGACTCAGTTTTCTTCTCATTAAAATGGTATGACAAAACAAAAAATTAAAAAATAAATAAATAAATAAAAATAAAAAAAATAAAATGAAATGGTATGACAGAGTTATCTCTGGCAAAGAGTAAGTGATTAACACATAATTGTTGCTATCGTCATCATCATTATCATTATTATCTGTGTTAAAATTTGTTGGATTGCCTTCAGCACATCCTTTGAGTCCATCAAAAAATAAATGTATTTAAGTAGCTCTTTACCTAATCTTCATTTGAACTTGTTTCTGAGATCGCATTGACTTCTACTCATATTTTTGGTTTTTATTTTTACAAATTTGACATCCCAGTTCCTACATTTTCATCAGATTCCAACTTTCTTTTTTTTTTTTTTTTCCCCCTAAAGCCCCAGTAGATAGTTGTATGTCATAGTTGCACATCCTTCTAGTTGCTGTATGTGGGATGCGGCCTCAGCATGGCTGGACAAGCGGTGCGTCGGTGCGCACCCGGGATCTGAACCTGGGCCGCCAGTAGCGGAGTGTGCACACTTAACCGCTAAGCCACGGGGCCGACCCAGATTCCAACTTTCAAGTATGATCTGGTATTTGTTATTCTTCTGTCACCGTCCTGTTTTATACTGAAGTGCTGTTTATAATTAAATGAGGTGTGTGTTTGGGATACTGAACTCTTGGGTTTAGGCTCAAATTTTCACCCTCCCACAGCTAACTAGAAACATAATCAAAGTGCTGATTTTTTTCCTCTCCCTCCGCCTTCCTTCCCCTCCAATTTTAGAACTGGAATGAATGCCCGATACAGTCTAGACCAGAGCAGTAAAGGGGAAGTGCCAAGCTGTATCAACTATGGTGTAGTTGTAAGCTAGACTAGCAGGGGACTTGCACCTACGTTTATAGAATTCAAGTTGGCTTTTACCTTTAGCCACCTGACATTTCAAGGGCTAATTTCAAATCCTTATAAACACACCAAACCCGAACCAAATCCTTATAAACACAAGCATTTATTGGTTATTTCTCAACCTCAGCACTATCAACATTTTGAGTCTGATAATTCTTTGTGGGGGGGTGCGGTGCTGCTGTCCTGTGCATAATAGAATGTTTAGCAATATCCTGCCCTCTAGATGCCAGTTGCACCCCCCCACACATTGCCAAATGTCCCTGGGGAACAAAATTGCCCCAAGTTGAGAACTGCTGAGCTAGAGAAAGTCAAATACCTGACTTAAGGATTCCTAGCCTATCTAACCTTCTGGCACATTTGTCTTGGCTGGAGGGATCTTTTCTGCAGGAAAAAAAAAAAACCCTTTACTTCTTTCATGCATTCATACTTTACTTCTTGACATCTTGGCTAAAGTTTCCAGAAAAGTGAGACTTACTTGTCAACAGCACTGCAATTAGGAAAGTGCTGATGTTGAGATTAGAAAGGCTCACACCCATTGTAATGACTCCTTGGCTTGCTCTTCTGAGGGCCACTTTGCCATTGACAGATGGGAGAGAAAGGGAGACAAAGGACAAAAGGCTCTGAGAAAGCACACAGATGGAAAAGGAGAGTTTTACCTCTGGGCAAGAAGGCTTCACTGATTCATTCCTAACCACAACCACACCTCTAACCACAAGCTGGGATCCTGTCTTTCATGGCTCCCTTAGTCATGTTCCCTTGGCCCTCTTCAAGCTGTAATTCTACAGCTAGAGTCATCTCCACATTCTCTCCTTCTGCTTTCCCCAGAGGAACATCAGGATTGACAAACAGACCGTAATCCAAGAACTCTAATCCCAGAGTGGGATAGGAGGCAGGGCCATCCTACGTGGTTGAAGAGTTTGGGCACCTGACTACAGCAGCTAGTGGAGATCTGGTAACCTGTCCCTAACCTGCTCATTATGTATGGTTCACCAAGCCAGGATAAAAGTTGGCTGTTTCTAATTCTGAAGTAACACAAAATTTAAAACTCTGTACATGCTATAAACCAGAATATTTATCTCCCCTAAGTCTTCTCTTCTTCAATTTAAACAGTCCTATTTACTCGGTGGCTCTTTATGTGACATGAGTTCCAAACCCATTGCTGATATCTCCGCATAGCATTTAGTTTAGCATAATGTTCAGCCTCCTTCCTTATCTTGACACACAGGCCCTGCACCCTCTGATGCCCTGTCCCTCCTCCCTCACATACACCTCATCCTGCTCTAACTGTAAAGCACTGTGTGCAATCCCTGAGTGTATCATGATGTTACAGATCTCCCGCATCCTGTTCGCTGACTCCACTTTGCCTGACTCCTGCTTGTCTCTCAAAAGTGGGCTCAGCTGTCACCATTCTGAGATGCATTTCCTGACAACCTCCCCATTCCCGATCTGATTTTCGGTGCTCCTTCTTCTGTATTTCCACCATACTCTGTGCATATTTCTATCATAGATAACACTTATCACATTATTTTGTAGTTATTGGTTATTTCTTTTTCTCTCCCCCCGATGAACCACGATCTTAGTGAGTCAAGGTTATGGTGGTAGTAAGTACCTCATAGCATTGAAGAGAAAACAGATTGAGAACCGTTGCATTGGACTGTCCATTCTTTGAAGGCAGGACCACATCTTTGCCTCTGCATCCCCAGCGTCCAGCACATGGCCCATAAGCAGTAGGTGCTCAGTGAATGTGGAATACAGTAGTCTCCTTTATCCACGGTTTCACTCTCTGTGGTTTCAGTTACCTTCGGTCAACCACAATCGGAAAAGAACACTACTATCATTCACTTCATCTTGTTGTGTAGGCATTTTATCATCTCATATCAGCGCAAGAAGAAGGGAGAGAATAGTGCAATAAGATATTTTGAGAGAAAGAGAGAGAAACCACATTCATATGACTTTTATTACAGTATATTTTTATAATTGCTCTATTTTGTTAGTTATTGTTAATCTCTTACTGTGCCTAATTTATATATTAAACTTGATCATAGATATGTATATATAGGAAAAAATATAGTATATATAGGGCCTGGTACAATCCATGGTTTCAGGCATCCACTGGGGGTCTTGGAATATATCCCACACGGATAAGGGGGGATTACTGTAAATGCATGAATGCCTCAGGCAGCAGCTGGATTGCTCTCAGGTGGCTAGCCACACATTTGGTGATCTTATTTTTAAGTGTCATGAGGATGCAAAGGGGACCAAGTTGGAACCAGGAGGCTGATGAAATCCTGCCCTCATCCCATTCACCTGTCATAAGTGTGCAAGTCCCTTATTCATGTCAGGAGCAGAGAAAGTGCTTAACAGGTGTTTGCTGAATTAATCAGTCTCAATTTCCTCGCTTTCAAGAACGAAGGTTCCTGCTTCCCTCCGCCATAGGCTAGCAAGAAGATTAAATATAAAATAAAAACAACTCTCCCAAATATTTAGCACTACTGTCTGAGTTCCCTGGGGGCAGAGAGCATTTTGGGTGAGCTCCACTAAAACTGAGCCAACCACAGCCACTCTGTTCTGGATGCTGGACTGGAACTGCTGACAGGAGGGAGCATTAGTTATATGGAACTAACGTGAGCCTGAGAATCACACTGTGGCTTCTGTCCTCCTCCTTTCTGGAAAAAAACTTGCAGGCATTTTTTAAGTGTGTAAGAATTGGGCCCCTAGTACCTTAGGTGGAACAAGCCAGGGTGGGGATTTTCACCGGAGAATGTTTTTGATCAGTAAATGTTATAAACTGGATTTACTGCTGCAATCCCAAGAGGGTTTCCACACGGAGCCTGGCCAGGGAGTTCTAGAGTAGAGCCCTATTTAGCTACTAATTGACTGTTTAAGTAATAATAGCTTGGTCTGTTTAATGCTCAGATCTCGAAATTATTTCATCTAATGAAGAAACTGTTTCACTTCCTGGGATCTTACTGGAAGCCCAGGCTCACGTGAAGCTTAATTAGTGTTTATTAAGTGCCTACTATTTTATTTCTGGGGACCCTGCAATCTCATGATCCTCTTACCCCTCAGAAATGGACTCAAATATCTCTCCTCTAATGGAATTTGACCAAGACAAACGGCTTGGTTATAGTTGGTCTATGAGTAAAAGGGCAGCCTTATAGCAAAGGCTTATCTGCTAGAGTCCCTAGAAAAAGGAAATCAGATTCCAAAGTTCAGCACTAGTAGAGTTCAGAGAAGTCATCTTACACTACTGAAGTAGGAAGGGCACCTGTACAGACCCAGAGCTTTAACCTTCACCCACGTTTTGCCTGGAGAAGGAAATCCAGGTTCCAATGCAAGGATCTGTCTCCGGGTCTCAGTCATGGCTGTGGCAGAGCTGGAAAAGAAATCCCCACCCTCACCCCCTGCTCATGCCTTCATCTTGAACAACTTTGATCCAGGGGCAGGAACTGGCATCCTGGCCTTCTGAAGCCCTAGGGTTTTGATCCTTGGAGCTAAATGAGCTGAACATAGCTAGTGCCACACCTGCTTTTGGTAGCCTCCTTTTTGGTTTTTTTCCTACTTAACAACATATCGTGGACATTTTCTGCTACAATACTTACAAATCTACTTTATCCTTGTGGCTGTATTGTTTTTATCGTATGGATGCACAATAGTTTATTTTGCCAATTCCTTTCTTATGAACATTTGGGTAATATTTCTCTCCTCTAAACAACACAGTAAACATCCTTGTCACTTTCTTATTATTTCCTTTGACTAAATTCCTTTAAATTGCTGGATCAGAAGGGCTGCACATTCAATATTTTAATATATATTACCAACTGACACTATAGAAAAATTATACTATTTTGTACTCCCATTAACAGTGTTATGAGTAGATCCCTTTTTTCATGCTACCCCTAACACTGAGGCTTGATATTTTTAGTTTTATCCATCTGATGGGGAAAGTGATTTGTATTTCTTTTATTGTTAGTGTGTTTGAATAAGTTTTTTATACCACCTGTTAAGAATTTTGCCTATGTTTTATCAAAATACTTCTCTTTTTCTTATTGATTTTATAGCAATTCTCTACAAAGTAAGATTTGAACCCTTTAAGCATTAAATATAGCAAACTCTTTTCCTATTTTGTCATTTGTCTTTTTATCTTGCTTATGATGTCTTTTTTTTTTAAGATTTTATTTATTTATTTATTTTCCCCCCAAAGCCCCAGTAGATAGTTGTGTGTCATAGCTGCACATCCCTCTAGTTGCTGTACGTGGAACACCGCCCCAGCATGGCCGGAGAAGCGGCGCGTCGGTGCGCGCCCGGGATCCGAACCTGGGTCGCCAGCAGCGGAGCGCGCGCACCCAACCGCTAAGCCACGGGGCCCGCCCTGCTTATGATGTCTTTTGCTGCACAATTTTCAGTTAGATAAAAGTGAAAACTATCAATATTTTCCGTTACACCTTCTAACTTTAGTTGTAAAGTTAAGAAAGGGCTTCTCAGGCCAGCCCCGTGGCGTAGTGGTTAAGTGCGCACGCTCCACTACTGGTGGGCTGGGGTTCGGATCCCGGGCACGCACCGACGCACTGCTTGTCCAGCCATGCTGAGGCAGCGTTCCACATACAGCAACTAGAAGGATGTGCAACTATGACATACAACTATCCACTGGGGCTTTGGGGAGAAAAAGGAAAAAAAAAAAGAAAGGCCTTCTCTACCCCAAGACGATACACATATTCTCCTTTTTCTTCTTTTAGTATTTTATTTATTTATTTGTTTGTTTGTTTATTTAATATTCAAATCTTTAAACCATCTGAAATTTACTTTTGTGACCAGTATGAGGTAGGAGTCGAACATTTTTCCCCAAATGGTTAGTCAGTTATCCAGACATTTTAATGTGGCACCTAAGGTTCTTTATGAACTGGCCTCATCCTACTTCTCCAATTTCATCTCCCACTTTTCTTCCTGGAACTCTATGCTCTCTTCTTATCAAACCACATCCCGCTTTATTCCTCCACAACTCAGCACATTAGTTCCTCTGTGCAGACTGCCCTTCCCCAGGTCCCTTTAACTCCCTGACCAACAACTGTTTATCCTTCCAGAAAATTCCTGGTACATGGTAGGGATCATTAAATATTTGTTAATTGAATGAATAAATCACTCACTTCTACCCACTTTTAGCACGGAGTGGCCTCTGTTGATTACATGTGCAATGGAAGGATGTAAAATTGGGAAGTGAAGTTGACAGGGGAAATCCGTACTGCCATATGACTTAGACTGTTTGCTTCCTGCTGTGGTTCTGCCCTTGTTTTGTCAGCCCTGCCCACACTATTTCCTCCGCTTCTCCTCCCTTTTCCAGCCCTAGACCAATGGTTTCACTTGGCTACAGCCTCCTTTCCATTACTTCACTGCAGCATTGATCTTTGTGACTGTGATTCCTATGCTGATATAACTATAGCATTTATGCCAACAGCTGGAGCTCTACATAAGTGTATGTGTACACACACGTGTTTGAGTGTGTGAGAGAGAGACAAGGAAAAGAGAGTGCAACCCTTCCGCAGAGTCCTCCTTCATTCAGGAGCCCTGCTGTCTCTCTCAGGTCTAGCGAGCAGTTTCAGCAGCTTCACTGGGTGGGGAGGGGATAATTCGCCTTTCCCAGCCTAGCTTGCAGAAGTCTACTCTAAATACAAACAGTAATCACTACCACCCACTAAATCCTTTCTATGTACCATCAGGCACTTTACATTCATTGTTTCATTTAATCCCAAAACATCTCAGCAAAGTAGGTATTAAAACCCTATATTTCTGGTGCCGGCCGGGTGGCATAGCAGTTAAGTGCACCAATCACTTCGGCGGCCCGGGGTTTGCAGGTTCAGATCCCAGGCATGCACTAATGCACTGCTTGTCAAGCCATACTGTGGCGGCATCCCATATAAAGTAGAGGAAGATGGGCACGGATGTTAGCCCAGGGCCAATCTTCCTCAGCAAAAAGAGGAGGATTAGCATCGGATGTTAGCTCAGGGCTGATCTTCCTCACCAAAAAAAAAAAAGTGTTTAACTTTGACTAAAATGTCAGAGCAACAAAAAAATCTCTATTTCATAGACGAGGAAATTTGCCCAAGGTCACACAGCTACTAAGGGGCACAGCAAGGATTTAAACACAATTGTGTCTAAACAACTATCCTGGTTGATTCACAACCAATCTAGTTGGGAGCCTCCAGGTTGGAAGTTCAGGGCCATAAGAGTCCCAGTTCTCCAGCCTGACATACTAGCTACTCTACAACTACTATCCAACTTCTTGAGTAGGACACTTCTGTGTACACTCCTCAGTCATTGATTCAGCAACCTTTGTTGGTCTCAGTGAAATGAACACTCTCTTTAAAATCAGTCAAAAATTTTAATACCATCTTCACCACTATGTCGTCTTAAGCAAGTCACTAAACCTCTCTGACACTCACTTTACCTCACTTTAAAATAAGGATGATTGGGTTGGCCCTGTGGCTTAGCGGTTAAGTGCACGCCACTCCGCTGCTGGCGGCCCACGGTTCGGATCCCGGGCACGCACCGACGCACTGCTTCTCCGGCCATGCTGAGGCCGCGGCCCACGTACAGCAACTAGAAAGATGTGCAGCTATAACATACAACTATCTACTGGGGCTTTGGGGGAAAATAAATAAATAAAAAAATTTATTAAAAAATAAGTAAATAAGTAAAATAAAATAAGGACGATAATACCAATCATCTGTACTGGATTACTGTGAGGATTAAATGAGATACTGGAGACCAGGAGGCCTCAATTACTTTAAAAAGTATTTATTAGTCTGCTCTCCTGTCTAGGGCCTAGAGTGCATGAGAGTCTATGCTCTCTTGCCTACTCAAGGATATTGTTTCTGCAATTATTTTCTCTTTGTCCTGAATTGTGTATTTTCCTCACTCTGCTGGATCAGCACATAACCTACTGTAATAGTGTATCTCCCAATTCAGGGGGAAAAAAGTCCCACCTTTGATATCATTAGTCCTCTAAATACCATCCCATTTTGCTATAGCAAAATTCCTAAAAGTGTTGATTATATGTACTTTGTCTACTTCTGCACTTCCAATTCTTTTCTTAATTCACTCTAATCAAGATTTTTCTACACCATTTCACTGAATCCTCTTGTAGGGGAGAAAGACAGTTCCTCTACCCTCTAGATCCTTCTGGCTGGTTTAAGAATTAAATTGACATGAGACAGAATAACAGGAGAAAATCAAAGTTTAATGATATGTATACATGGGAGAAACCCAGGAAAACTGAGTAACTCACCAAAATGGCAGAAGCCACTATCTTAAATACTATCTTCAGCTAAATACAAAGGCGGATGTTGTGGGTAGTGGTTTGGGAGTTCAAAGGGGAAGAAGGCAATTTAAATGGAGATTGAAAAAGAAATGTTTGATAAATAAATGTTTGCTGGGCCATCTATAGACAATGGGACCTGAAAGACAGCTTTGATAAAAATGGGCTTAGCAAGGATCCTCCCACTCTGTTATACCCAGAGCTATCTATGGTCATGGCCTGTCCTGGGGACAGGCCTTCTGTCTTAAATTCTTTTAGGCAGTTAGGGAGAAGGTCAAAATTTCCTTCAGAGTCTTTTGTCCAAATAATCGAGACAAAGAGACACATTTTGGGGTGGCAAATTCTGATCCCCCACACTCTATTGTCAAGATCTCCAATGGCCGCCGTTATACCAAATCCAATAGTCAGGCCTCAGTCCTCATCTTCCATGACCTCTCAGAAGCATTTGTTCTGCTTAATTATTCTTTCCTTGAAAAGCTTTCTTTGCTTGTCTTCTGGGATTCTGCATTCTTCTAATTTTTCTTCTATTTTATTGATTGTTACTTTTCTGGGTCCTTTTCCTGACTTCTAAATATTGCAGGGCCCTCCAGAATAGAGTCCTTGGTCCTCATTTCTCTTATGTCTCCCTCACTCCCTAGGTGAGCTCATTCAGTTTCAGGACCTTAGACATCATTTATACAGCCCTGAACTCGCCACTGGGCTCTGGACTCATACATCCAAAAGCCTACTTAGTTCCCCTCTTTTATGTCGTATAGGCATTTCAAATTCAACTTGTCCAAAAAGAACTCTTTTCTCCATACCACTCATGTACCGCTTTCCCAGTTTTCCCTATTTAGTAAAGGACACCAGTATTTGCCCGGTTGAGCAGGTCAAAATCCCAAGGGTCATCCTTTATTCCTCTTTCCCTTCTATTACTCACCTAATCCATCCTATCAGTTCTCTCTACGATATATATCCTGAAACTGACCACTTCTCACCACCGCATCATTTCCATCCTTGTCTAAACACTTCCACCTCAAGTATAGTCTACTCTTAGAGCTTCCTAATTGTTCCTCACACAGCGGCAAGTGATGCAGGCTGGATGCCTGAGCAAGAGCTTGCTTGGTCGTTGCAGCTCAGGGCCTAAGCCTCAATTCAACTTTTGTTAGGGAATCCTAACTCAGGGGAGCTTGCTAGCATTTACATACGCTAAAAGACTGATATATAGATTAGAAAATCAGTATATTAAATCACCATGGAGGACCGGCCCCATGGCTTAGCGGTTAAGTGCACGCGCTCCGCTGCTGGCGGCCCAGGTTTGGATCCTGGGTGCGCACCGACGCACTGCTTCTCTGGCCGTGCTGAGGCCGCGTCCCACATACAGCAACTAGAAGGATGTGCAACTATGACATACAACTATCTACTGGGGCTTTGGGGGAAAAATAAATAAATAAATAAAATTATAAAAATAAATAAATAAATCACCATGGAAAGATTGCTTTTCAAGGATGAGCATGTTCCTGTCGGCCCTGAAGAACACATTCTTCCCGGGGCTGGCCCCGTGGCGTAGTGGTTAAGTGCACCCACTCCGCTGCTGGCGGCCGAGGTTTGGATTCCAGGCGCATACCGACACACCGCTTGTCAGGCCATGCTGTGGCGGCAGCCCATATAAAGTAGAGGAAGATGGGCACGGATGTTAGCCCAGGGCCAGTCTTCCTCCGCAAAAAGAGGAGGATTGACATCTGATGTTAGCGCAGGGCTGATCTTCCTCACAAAAAAAAAAAAAAAAAAAGGAACACTCTCTTCCGAGCATTAAGGAATATAAGATGTCAAATATTACTGGGAACTTTGCTTTGATGTATATAGAATCAGGGAAAAGGCAATGAAATGGTTCTGAGGACCAATTCACTCTGGCTTAAGGAAAGCCAAATGGACTCTCAAGTCCTCCACTCGCTCCCACCCACAATCAGAGGTGTCCTGCCCAGTGACTCTCTCCCTTCCATATTATAGCATCTCAATTCCTGTAGTCATTGTCACTAGAATGATTCTTTTTTTTAAAATTTTAAAAAATTTTTTTGTGAGGAAGATCAGCCCTGAGCTAACATCCATGCTGATCCTCCTCTTTTTGCTGAGGAAGACCAGCTCTGAGCTAACATCTATTGTCAATCCTCCTCCTTTTTTTTTTCCCCCAAAGCCCCGGTAGATAGTTGTATGTCATAGTTGCACATCCTTCTAGTTGCTGTATGTGGGCCGTGGCCCCAGCATGGCGGGAGAAGCGATGCATCAGTGCACGCCCGGAATCCGAACCCCAGGCCACCAGTAGCAGAGCTTGCGCACTTAACTGCTAAGCCACGGGGCCAGCCCCTAGAGTGATTCTAAATAAGTTTGCTCCCTGGGTATGCTCTGACAGATTATGGTTTGTTGGAGTTTTAGCAGGTGGTTGCTATCCTGATGGACTCAGAGGAGTGCTTCCTCCCTTTGACTTTGGGGGCAGACAGGGATCCTCTGCCCAGATGACCAGTTTTTCACCATCTAGAAGATACTTTACTTTATTCCAGTAACAAAGTACCTCCCTACTACCTAGGCTTTGGCATGCTGCTGCCTCCAGATTTCTAACTGTTACTGAACCCAAGTGAGTTTGCTTCCTGGCGAGTTAAAATCAGACTCTCCAACAGAAGTAGTTGTTACATGGGGCCAGCCCTGTGGCTTAGCGGTTAAGTGCGCGTGCTCCTCTACTGGCGGCCTGGGTTCGGATCCCGGGCACGCACCGACGCACCGCTTCTCCTGCCATGCTGAGGCCGCGTCCCACATACAGCAACTAGAAGGATGTGCAACTAAGACATACAACTATCTACTGGGGCTTTGGGGAGAAAAAGGAGGAGGATTGGCAATAGATGTTAGCCCAGGGCTGGTCTTCCTCAGCAAAAAGAGGAGGATTAGCATGGATGTTAGCTCAGGGCTGATGTTCCTCGCAAAAAAAAATAAATAAAAATAAGTAAATAAACAAAAATTTTTAAAAATTAAAAAAAAAAAGTAGTTGTTACACAAGGTATTATTTGTAGCAAATAGGAGACCACATGGAATCATTTCCAAAGTCATGGCTTCCCAGAGCACAGGGCAGCAGGGGTCTTTTATTTCAGAACGGGAATGAATATTCAAAAGGGAAAGGTAGGTATTTGCTTGCACAGGCTCAGCTGGAAAATATGCTTCCACATACATCGCACATTAAGTAAAGGGCAACTTTAGGTCATCTCTCAGCTCATCTGCTCAGGCACTGCTGTATTCAGGGTGGTTGGGATTGCATCTCCTAACATAACAAAAAAGGGAAAAAAACAATTTGGAGAAATATTTAAATGCTTCTGAAATCTCCCTTGAGTTCCTCAGGGCAATTAGTTGGTGACATAACCATTACTCCATCTATTTTGTGTATTTTACCCAGTTAATCTTTCCAATGTGCTCCTCTAATTATGGTCTTTTTTTTACTTTTGGTGAGGAAGATCTGCCCTGAGCCAATCTTCATCTTTTTTTTTACTGAGGAAGATTGGCCCTGAGCTAACATCTGTGCCAGTCTTCCTCCATTTTATATATGGGATGCTGCCACAGCACGGCTTGATGAGCGGTATGTAGTTCCGCGCCCAGGATCTGAACCTGCGAAAGAGGCCACCAAAGCACAGCATGGAAACTTAACCACTACACCACCAGGCCAGCCCCCAAATTATTGTATAATTTTTTTTTTTACTGCTTAGAAAGCTTTGCTGTCTCTACAAAGTCCAAACTTCTTAGCTAAGCAATCAATGTTCTACATGAACCTACGCTCCAGCTGAAGAGGCCCACTCGCTGAGCATACTTTGGTCCTTCCTGCCAAAATGCCTTTGCTAGTTAATGCCCTGGGCATGTTCCCTCCCTCCGTTTCTGCCGGTCAAAATGATACAAACTTCATGGGGAAATGCCATCTCTAAAGTAATAGCTTTCAACCTTTTCAAGTTTATATCCTATGAATCACTTTCCAAACAACCTTGTTCCCACTATTACAGATTTTTTTTAAATCCATTTCTCCCATTTTCATAGGTATCATCAAGAATACACTGAATTTCTATGATTAAATTACAAACTAATGAATAATTATTTTAGTAGTTTAGATTACAATAACACAGTTAAAACCATTAACACAAAGGTAAGAAATAACTTATCATTTGCTAAAAGATACTAATGGTTGCCTTTGGGTAGTGGGACTACCCTTTTTATATTTTCAAAAGTTGCAATGATGAACATGTACTAGTTTTATAAAAGAAAAATACCAATTTTTTTTAAAGAATTGAAATACCTAAATGGTAAGTGTTGTAGTTGGTGTTCCTCTAAAGTCAAACTTTAAGACAAGGACTTGAGCACAGGTCATTTATTTGGGAGAGGATTCCAGGAATCAGAAGGAAGGGAGTGGAGAAACGAGACAGAAAAGGGAGAAAAGCCAATATATGAACTGGTTAAAACTATGGACAAATGGAGTCAATCTACTTAGGGTATCCTCTGAAAAACTGTGAAAACCACACCTGAGAATTGTCCCAGTGGAGGCCGGCCCAGTGGCTTAGCAGTTAAGTGTGCGCCCTCCGCTACTGGCGGCCCGGGTTCGGATCCCGGGTGTGCACTGACGCATGGCTTCTCCTGCCATGCTGAGGCTGTGTCCCACATACAGCAACTAGAAGGATGTGCAACTATGACATACAACTATCTACTGGGGCTTTGGGGAAAAAAAGGAGGAGGATTGGCAATAGATGTTAGCTCAGAGCCGGTCTTCCTCAGCAAAAGGAGGAGGATTAGCACGGATGTTAGCTTAGGGCTGATCTTCCTCACAAAAAAGACAAACAACCAAACAAACAAAAGAATTGTCCCAGTGGAGGATGGGGAGTCTGGAGCATTTACCCACAAATCTCTGTTCCTTCTTTTTTTTTTTTTTTTTGTGAGGAAGATCAGCCCTGAGCTAACATGTGCCAATCCTCCTCTTTTTTTCTGCAGAGGAAGACTGGCCCTGGGCTAACATCCGTGACCATCTTCCTCCACTTTATATGGGACGCCACCACAGCACGGCCTGACAAGCAATGCATCAGTGTGTGCCCGGGATCCGAACCCGGGCCACCAGCAGCGGAGCTCGCGCACTTAACCTCTACGCCACAGGGGCCGACCTCGGTCCCTTCATTTTTCAAGGGTTTCCCCTGGAGACCTTAATGGCCTCACACTTCCAGGTTGTAGCTGCACATGGCCAAGCAGTCTTCTGTGGCATGGAGAAAGCCCTGGGGCAGCAAAGCAAAGAGGCATCATAGCACATGACTGATGCTCTGGGTCACTGACCTCCACAGTTATGTTAGATCTGGCAGGTTGATGCCTTGCACAAATCTCCTACAACAAGAAAGAATAATTTTTGGGAAATTCTGTGCTCAACCTAGCTCACTTCTATTTCCAGTAGATGGTATCTGTACAAGTGCCTAGCGGTGTTTGCCTTCTGTGGGAGATCAAGATTTGGCCACCCTGAAATCTATCTCTTTACCTTGGTTGTTTTCTCTGAAGGACATTTGACCTCACCCACTAACTGCCTAAAGAATTTGACATGGTGGCTCCTTCCTAGAACAGATCTATCATGACTGCTATAAAGATAATGCAGGATAGAGGTTACAATAGAAAAGACACCAACAAGCCCATCTTATCGGGAGTTCTGTCTCTCTGGCCACATTCTTTGGATGGCCCTGCGAGGAGTTGCCAGACAATCATTTGCAAGGGAAGTCTCCATTTGTAAAGGTATCTCCCTCTCTGTATTGGGAAGAGGGGGGATGAGCTCATTTCTAGTGACTTATCAATGTGGAAGGTGAGGCCTTGGGGCTGCATAATAAACCTTACTCTTGTTTACTGTGCTTTAGTGGTAATCTCCTGTAACTGACTCCCCTAACCCCCAAAATCCTCCTTTGTCATTGGCTGAACATGGTATTTAAGACGAGAATTTCTGCTATTGTGTTGAGAAACACAGTGTCCCTGCTTTCTCCCATGTATACATGTTATTAAACTTGGTATTATTTTCTCCTGCTAACCTGTCTTGTTAATTATTTGGCCAGCCATAAGAACCTTAAGGGAAAGGGCAGAGGGAGATTCTCCCTCTTCCCCCGACACTTCCATAGGTGGTACTCGTGAGAACCACTGATCTACTAAGGCCTCACTGTAGCCTCATCTTCCCTTCTAGTTCGTTACCCCTTTGAGTTTTTGGATCATATGTGAATACAATTTTCAAACATTTACTCATTGAGCCCTTAGCATGAGCCAAACATCATTCTTGGCACCAAGGTTACAGAGATCAACAACCCACTGAAGGGGCCGGCCCTGTGGCGTAGCGGTTAAGTGCGTGCACTCCGCTGCTGGCAGCCCGGGTTCAGATCCCAGGTGCGCACTGAGGCACCCCTTGTCAGGCCATGCTGTGGCGGCATCCCATATAAAGTGCAGGAAGATAGGCACAGATGTTAGCCCAGGGCAGTCTTCCCCAGCAAAAAGAGGAGGATTGGCATGGATGTTAGCTCAGGGCTGATCTTCCTCACAAAAAAAAAAAACAAAAAAAAAAACCTGTATTAAAAAAAAAAACCCACTGAAAAAAGCACAGACTTTGGAGTCAGAGATGTAGGTTTTAGTTCTATTTACTGTGTGACCATGTGACATGTGACCATGCACAAGTCATTTAACCTCTTTTCTCAGCTGCGAAAGGGGGATAATAATCGTCCCTACTCCTAGGGTTGTTGTGAAGAGTAAATGAGGTAATCTCTACAAAATATTCAGTACAGTGCCTGATGCATATAGTGAGAGCCCAATAAATATTAGCTATGTTTTGCTATTAAAAATGGTAGCTGAGGGCCGGCTCCGTGGCTTAGCGGTTAAGTGCGTGCGCTCTGATGCTGGCGGCCCGGGTTCGGATCCCGGGCACGCCCCAAGGCACCACTTCTCCGTCCAACGCGAGGCCGAGTCCCACGTACAGCAACTAGAAGGATGTGAACCTACGACATACAACTATCTACTGGGGCTTTGGGGGGAAAAACATGAATAAATAAAATCTTAAAAAAAAAAAATAATGGTAGCTGAGTCAAGTTCTTTTTTTCTTTTTTGTGAGGAAGATCAGCCCCGAGCTAACATCCATGCTAATCCTCCTCTTTGTGCTGAAGAAGACTGGCTCTGAGCTAACATCTATTGCCAATCCTCCTCCTTTTTTTTCACCAAAGCCCCAGTAGATAGTTGTATGTCATAGTTGCACATCCTTCTAGTTGCTGTATGTGGGACGCGGCCTCAGCATGGCCGGAGAAGCGGTGCGTTGGTGCGCGCCCGGGATCCGAACCTGGGCCGCCAGTAGCGTAGCGCACGCACTTAACCGCTAAGCCATGGGGCCGGCCCTAAGTCAAGTTCTCTAAATCAGTCTCTGGCCTTGAAGAGGGGTCCCAGTCCTAAGGGTAAGAGAGGATAAAGCACACAACCATAGTCCACAGTGAAATATGGTACAGTGGAATCCTGCACAGGTGCCATGGCATGCTGGGGAGATGAGGGGACTGGAGCTTGCATCTGGAAGGATGAGGAAGCCCACTGCACATGCAGCCCCCAGGGCCTGGTGCCAGCCCTGCTGAACCACAGGATCCAAGGGGCTGAGAAGGAGAGTAATGCCTCTGTGCACCCACTGAGGGCCACTTGCAGTAGCCACCCAGGCAGGGATTCTCGCTCTTTGGGAAGATTAGTCAGGTCTTGTCAAGTTGGTATCATCCTTTTGCTACAGAAAAGTTAACATCCTGCCTTGAGGGCTACTTTCTGAGCTGTCCAGGGTTTAGGAATGATTCTGCCCTTTAGAGACATTCATGGATTGGAAGGAACTCAGGCTTTCCTTAAATGGGCTCCTTCCCTCTACTACAACTCATTAGAAGGTCAGCTCATGAAGGCGAGATCTTGTTCAAGGTCTTCCCAGCACCCTAGCAGAATACCTAGCACATAGTAGGAGCTCAGTAGGTATTAACTGAATGAAAGACACACTACTGGATGGAAAGACACTCAGCCATGAGCTCCTTTGGATGAGTTTGGATTTAAGGCCTCCCTCTCCTTCCAGGAGTTCTGACTGACACTGATAAGGGGTCTGGATTTGAGGGTCTGAGACGCCCTGCCAAGGGCCAGGCCTGAGGGTATGGACCAGCACCGCCTCTGTCTTGCCTCATCTTCCTTTTTTCTAGGTAAGGTACATAGGCCTACTCCCTGCTTCTCCTGGCTATGAGCTTCCAGGGTGGCCCCCACCCTTCTTTGCATATGGGTCCTATGGAAACCTGAACTCTGTTCTTGGTTTCTTGCTCAGACAGCCCAACCTAGAGTAAGCAGGAAGTGCCAGCAAGTAAAACACTGGGATAGCCCCGAGACATACTCAGACACTTGGGAAGAGGGCGTTTCCTCATCCCTCTGACCTGACCACATTCCTCTCAGATTCTAGAACTTCTGCCAAATGCTGAAATGCTCAGTGAGGCAGGGCTGAGAACTTGTCCCTCCCACCTAGTGGTCCAGAGAGGAGGCATGCCCTCCTCCTTCCTAGGAGGCCCCTCTTTCTTTCTAGCTCTTCATCTGTTTCAGCCTCTTCCCCTTGCATGCCATAAGGCTGCATCTGTGCACATAGCTCTGTGTCTGCATTCCACCTGTTCTACATTAGCCGCTCTGGACTGTGAACCTTGAAGCCAGAGGACAAGGCTGGTCCATTTTTGGACCCAGCAAAAGGACTAGTTGCTATGGTCTGAATGTTTGTATCCCCCGAATATTCATATGTTGAAATCCTAATATCCAATGTGATGGTATTGGCATGTGGGGCCTTTGGGAGGTGCTTAAATCGTGAGGGTGGATCCGCCATGAATGGGATTAATGCCTCCAGAGAGATCCCTTGCCCCTTCTGCCGTGTGAGGATACAATAAGTCTGCGATCTGGAAGAGGGCCCTCACCCGATCATATTGGCACCCTAATCTTGAGCTTCCAGCCTCCAGAACTGTGAGCAATAAATTTCTGCTGTTTATAAACCACACAGTCTGTGGTATTTTGTGATAGCAGCCTAAACAAACTAAGATACTAAGGCTTAGTAAATGCTGAGTAATGTTAGCCAAAGACATGATTCCCTCCTTTATTCTCTCCCCTTTCATATCTCCAGTCTCTTTGACTAGACCCTTCCCCTTAGCACGTGTTCATGTTCAAGATCAAATTTCCCACGTAATGAACAACTTACCCTCCATACGCTTTTCTCTCAAACCTCTAACCCATCACTTTCCTTATTCTTACTATTCTTACTTCTCATGAATTTGAGAAGTCTGCCTTCTGATTCTCCCCATCTTTATCTCCTGTTCACTCCTACATCCAGGCCATCTGGCTCCGGATTAACCACTCCACTGAGCCAGCTCTCCGTAAGGTCACCAATGACCTTCATCTTAACCGAATCCAAAAGTTTCTGCTGTGGAGATTAGAGAGCATGAATATAAATAGTATGGCAAATAGTGGATGCTCAATAAAATGGTAGGTGCTCTCATTTCTCTTAGTTTACCTAACATACTCACTTCTGGTTCTTCTTTTGACTCATTTTTTTGATTTAAAAAAAAATTTTTTTTAAATTTCTCTCTTTCTCTCTCTCTGTCTCTCTCCACTCATTATAAAGGTAACATAGTTTTATCTTAGCCTGTTTCCCTAGAAACCTGGAGTTCAGGGCAAAGTTTACATGCTAAGGATTTATTAGGAGGTTCAATAAATAATTCTCAGAGCAACAAGCGTGAGGGAAAACCATAAATGAGGCAGAGAAGAAGAGAAAGAAAACAAAAGGTGGTGTGCTACAGGGCTATCTGTAGCTTTATAAGAAGACACAGCTAATTGCTCAGTTACATAGGATTGAGAGGCTGTATGAAACAATTGTATGGTGTCTAGGAAACATTTATTGGGGGGAAGAAGAGCAAACTATCTGTTCGCTCTTTCCTTCTCTCTCTCTCTGATCAATTTCCTCATATCCTATGAGACAGTATCTCCTCTGCACTTCCAGGTTGTGTTTCCTGGCTCCTCAGGGCAGCTGGGGGAGACTGATCCCAATTCCCACAGCACGTGCTTCAGCTCACTCTGGAAGTGCTGTAAGTGGCCAGATTCTCTGTGGGTCTGGTTAAGTTGGACCATAGGTGCTGCAGCTCCTGCTGCAACAGGAGTAAGCGGAGAGCCTGCGAGCAGGTGGGTCCAAGTGAGTCTGAAGAGGTACTAAACTGGATCAAATACAATAGTTATTTTTCAAAAACTTGATAAACACATAAGAAAAACAAAATAACCTATACTTTCACTAATCAAATGAAACTGTTATAATTACTTTGGTGAGTTTCCATCCAATCTCTTTCCTTATAGATATAGGTTTTTCTTTTTTTTAATTTGAAAAGTTTCTCTAACTTTTTAATTGAAATACAACATGATATGGAGAAGTGTACATGTCAGGTGTATAACTTGATAAATTTTCAGAAATTTAACAAATCCTTGTAAATTAAATCAAGAAACAGAACATTGCTATCACCCCACAAGCCTTCCCTCTTGCCTACTTCCAGCCACTACATCTCCAAGGCTAACCACTATCCTGATTTCTAACTACATATATCAGTTTTTCCTGTTTTTGTACAGTACATAAATGGAATTATACAATATGTACTCTTTCATGTCTGTGTTATTTCACTCCACATTAAGTTTGAAAAATTTATTCATGTTGTTGAGTGTAGCAGTAATTGTTTCCTTTTCACTGCTTTATCATATTCCACTTCTAGAATTTCTATTTAGCTCTTTTTTGAAACTGACTCTTTTTCTTTCATGCCATTGTGTTCTTATGACTCAATCTGGGTTTATGGGAGGCTAGAGGAAGTTTCTGATGGCCTTGGGGAAGGAATGTCCCTCATTCATATGAGAGAGGTCCCAGAAGTTAGTTCTTTGGAGACTGTGGTAGCCGATATGAAGGCTAAAAGTGGCACAACCATTTTGCTACCACGAGAATGTCAACTTCAGGATGAAGATGAGAAAGTGGAAAGCAGAGAGAAGAAACGGAAAGAAACTGGGATCTTATTAAGCGGCTGAATCAAACCAACCCTGAAGCCTGCTTATGAGTCCATAAATTTCCTTCATCGTTGAGGACAGCTTAAATCAGGTTTTCTGTTAAGGGTAATATAGAGTCCTGACTTATCTATGGGTAAGTACAGGAAGCTTTGGGAGTACAGAAGAGGAGCATCTAACTCAGTCCAAGCCGGTCAGGGAAGTCTTCTCAGAAGAGATGTTTTGAGAAGAGGGACTATTTGAAGGAAAGAGTATTCTAGGTAGGGGAAACAGCACATGGAGAGACACAAAAGTGGGAGAAAACATGGTGTGTTTAGGAAACCATCCACTATCCTTTTATGTACTCAAGCCCAAAACCTAGGAGTCATTCCAGCTCTTCCTTTTTCTTCACCCCCCACTTGTAGTGGATCGCCAAGTGCTGCTGTCCCTGGCTAATTGCCCTGAGGAACTCAAGGGAGGTTTTGGAAGCCTGTAACAGTTTCTCTAAATTTTTTTTTCTTTTTTGTTATGTTAAGAGATGCAATCACCAACCACCTGAACCTATACAAACCCCACCACAAGTGCTATGCCTACGCAGATGGGCCAAAAAGTGCCCAAGATATGACTTTTGCCTCATTTTTAATGCCAAGATCTCTGCCCCAGGAGGCGCTTAGGCCTTATTACCATAACATGCAATATATGTGGAAGCATGTTTTCCAGCTGAGCCTGTGCAAGCGAATACCCACCTCTCCCTTTTGAATATTCATTCCCCATCCAAAATAAAAGGCCCCTGCCATCCCGTGCTGGAGGAGAGGCTTGACTTTGTAAATGATTCCATGTGGTCTCCTATTTGCTACAAATAAACACTACTTTGTGTGACAACTACTTCCGGTGGAGAGTCTGATTTTAACTTGCCAGGAGGCGAACGTACTTTGGTTTGGTAATAAAATTTGGTGATGATGAAGAGACGTCTGTCCTTCTGAGGTTCCGGTCATCCAGCCACCTTGGTCTACTGGGGGTAGAAGATTGGACCTCATGAGAAGGGCTCCTTTCTTGGTGCTTGTGCCACTGGCTTGGCATCACTGCCCCATCGAGAGACCTAGCAGCCACACTGGCCGCTTTGCTCAGAGGATCTCTCGATGGAGGTAAGTGGCACGAACCCCACAGCAAGGCTATGAGAGTTATTTTTTTTTATTTGTTTTTATTTTTTTAATTTTTTTTTGTGAGGAAGATCAGCCCTGAGCTAACATCCATGCCAATCCTCCTCTTTTTGCTGAGGAAGACCGGCTCTGCACTAACATCTATTGCCGATCCTCCTCCTTTTTGTCCCCCAAAGCCCCAGTAGATAGTTGTATGTCATAGCTGCACATCCTTCTAGTTGCTGTATGTGGGACGTGGCCTCACCATGGCCGGAGAAGTGGTGCGTCGGTGCCTGCCCAGGATCCGAACCCGGGCCACCAGTAGTGGAGCACATGCACTCAACCGCTAAGCCATGGGGCCGGCCCCGAGAGTTATTTTTTTTTAAGTTGTCTCACAAAATCTCTTTAGGCCTGGCTCTGTCCTAGGGGGTTCAAGTCACCTCTGGCTGTTTAGACCTGAGCCAGTTCCTATCTGATTTATAGGATTAAGGGATTGCATGACTCGGGCATTGGAGATGCCCAGTGCTTTGAGTCTGGTAAAACGAGAGTGATCTGATCCTTGACTAGTCATTCATGGGGTTTGAGTCCCCCCTGGAGTTTGAGTCTCTCTGGAGTGATGAGGTATGGGTTCGAAGCCCCTCTGGAGTCACTGAGTCTGTCTTCTGTGACTGCGATAGAAGGAGGGGTCCTCTTAGGTAGGGTTAAATTCCCTCTGGAGTTGTTGAGTTTATCTTTGTGGTCAGGAATGCCCAACATTGATCACTGAGGGTGGGTTCGAGCCTGTTTTGTGTTTGTGTTGTTTCTGTGACAGAAGGAGGGGTCCCTTTAGGTGGCTTAAATTCCCTCTGGAGATTTAGTTACTTAGCTTGGGTCTGGTTTCAGGGTGCTAAACCTTCTCTGGGCAAAATCTTGTTAAGTTATCCCTGGGAAGTTGGAAATAGACTGCAAGAAAAGACCCTAGAGGGGCCAGCCCGGTGGTGCAAGCGGTTAAGTGCCCGTGCTCGCTGCAGCGGCCCGGGATTAGCCGGTTTGGATCCCGGGCGTGCACCAACGCACCGCTTGGTGGGCCATGCTGTGGCGGTGTCCCACATATAGTAGAGGAAGATGGGCATGGATGCTAGCCCAGGGCCAGTCTTCCTCAGCAAAAAAAAAAAGAGGAGGATTGGCAGATGCTAGCGCAGGGCTGATCTTCCTCACAAAAAAAAAAAAAAGAAAAGACCCTAGAATATGGGAGAGACTCTCCCCAGCACTTTCCACCCTTCTCCAGATTCTCTCTGGCCATGTTGGTCTTGGTTCGTAGCAGTGGCAGTGGCACGGAGGGGAAGGCATCCAGGATGTGGCGTGGGGCGGCCACAGTTGCAACGGCGGCAGTGGCAGGAGGGGTGGCCTGAGGGCGGGCGTGCCCCTGAGTGTGGGGGCTCTGTGCTCAGCCCAGCTAGGCCCGGCTTGACCCAGGGGCCGTGAGAAGCGGCGGCATTGGCAGACGAGTCTTGACACCCAGTCACTTCACTGTGGGCTGAACACTGAGACCCAGTTGGAGCCAGAAGAGCTGTCGGCATTATGCCAGTACACACAGGCTTTAAGCCGGCGATGGTGCTGGTCCTTTCATTTACAATTAGAAAGCACACACTAGAGGACTGAGGACTGACCCACAGGAATTCATAAACCTGACAGAGGGCCTGGTAACTACCCTCTTCACAGTTGAGGAAAAGTCAGCCGTTCTGTTAGAAGCCAGGGAACAAGCAGATGGTGGATATGTCCCCGGGAGAGAAATTCGTGGGCCTGGTGGGTGGGCTGCTCCAAGGACTGACCCTGGGTGGAATCCCAATGACCCTGATGATCAAGAAAAGCTAGGACATTTTTGGGGTCTCCTTTTGAAAGCAGAGCAAATGTAGGCCAGCCACCCATTAACTGGTCTAAATTAAGAGAGATCCAACAAGGCCCTGAGGAAAACCCCTCTGCCTTTTTTTTCAGAGGCTGTGGGACTCCCTCAGGTGATATACAAATTGGGACCCTGAGGCCCAGGGCAGTGCAGTTGTTCTTTTTTTTTTTTTAATAATTTTATTATTTATTTTTCCCCCAAAGCCCCAGTGGATAGTTGTATGTCATAGCTGCACATCCATCTAGTTGCTGTATGTGGGACGCGGCCTCAGCGTGGCCGGAGAAGTGGTGCATTGGTGCGCGCCCAGGATCCGAACCCGGGCCACCAGCAGTGGAGCGCACGCACTTAACCACTAAGCCACAGGGCCGGCCCAGTGCAGTGGTTCTTTTTTTTTTTTTTTTTTATCTTTTCCCCCCGCCCCCAAAGCCCCAGTAGATAGTTGTATGTCATAGCTGCACATCCTTCTAGTTGCTGTACGTGGGATGCGGCCTCAGCATGGCCGGAGAAGCTGTGCGTCAGTGCGCACCCGGGATCCGAACCTGGGCCGCCAGCGTCGGAGCCCGCACACTCAACTGCTAAGCCATGGGGCCGGCCCTGTGCAGTGGTTCTTAATACCTATTTCATATCTCAAAGTGATTCAGACATCCATAGAAAACTTCAAAAGCTGGCTATAAGTCCTGATACTAATTCTGCACGACTAGTAGAGACTGCTTTCAGGCTGTTCGACAACCAGGATGAAGCTGAGGAAAAGAAGGATGATAAAAAGATTCAGAGACAGATGGCTCTGCTCCTAGTAGCCCTCCAGACTGCTCAAAGTAAGCCAAGGGTGAGGAAGAAGACACCATGGGTGAGTGATCCCAGCCCCCACCGAGGGACCAGGAGGCCACCAACGAAGCGGGAGGCTATTCAATGTGCATACTGCTGTCAGGAAGGGCATTGGCGGCGGGACAGTCCAAATGGTCCCCAGAGAGGGAGGGGATCAAACAGGACTGGGTCATGCCAACTTCCTTTGACTACAGATGAGATGTGATGGGGCCATAGAGCTTCCCAGTTGGCTCTAGGCAACCCAATCCTTATCTCCCCCAAGGAGCCCCAGGTGACCTTGACTGTGGGAGGAGAGCAAGTTGAATTCTTGGTCAATACCGGAGCCAACTTTTCAGTGTTGAACACCCAAAAGGGAAATGTGGACAGATTTTTGGGACCCGTCTCTTTGGTCTAATAGGCAAATCTAGCAAGCGAACTGCAAAGGCTTTAAGTCAGTGCAATAAAATCCATGCTGTACTGGGAAGCAGCTGTGCAGGCCACCTTCAGCCTGTGTCAAATGATGTTGCAACCCCACACATCATGACTGAAGACATCAGCTGGACAGATCCACTACAGGAAGAAATAAAGGAGTACCTTACTCTCACATTCCCCAGCTGCATTTCTTAGAGATTGAGGGACTAATCAACGACCCTGGTCCTTGCCTCCCTCCACACATAAATAACATCAGCATCTCTGAACTTGTTTGATGTATAACCAAGGAATTCTTGTTTAAGTTACTTTCAATGTATAACCTAGAAAAAAGCCCAGATGTAGTCTATCCCTTTTTTTTAAAAAAAATCTAGTGTTAAGTTTTTTTTTTTGTGAGGAAGATCACCCCTGAGCTAACATCTGCCAATCCTCCTCTTTGCTGAGGAAGACTGGCCCTGGGTTAACATCCGTGCCCATCTTCCTCTATTTATATGGGACGCCACCATAGCATGATTTGACAAGCGGTGCATCGGTGCATGCCCGGGATCCGAACCTGTGGCCACTGCAGCAGAGCACGTGCACTTAACTGCTACACCACCAGGACGGCCCATTAGGTATTTTTTTCCTTTCCTCTTCCCTGCACGTGCACTGTTTGTGAAAGAGATATAAGCTGCACTTAAACTCCTACCCCCGGAGCAGTCCATCGGAGCGCTCTGTTGAACTGTTTTCCTGGGGATCGAACTCCTCACACTGACTATTGAATAAACTCCTTCACTACTATCACCTAGACTCTTTACTTCAGTCGACAGAAACCTTTCCAATAAAAAGTGTGACATAAAAGGGGTATCAGGTGTAGGAGAAGAGGGAGAATTCTCTCTCCCCTTTCCCTCTGGTTCTTATGGCTGGTCAAATAATTAAAAAGGCAGATTAGCAGGAGAAAATAAAACAAAGTTTAATAACATATATACACGGGAGAAACCCAGGAAAATTGAGCAACTCACCACAATGGCCAAAGTTTCCACCTTAAATACCATCTTCAGCTAAAGATAAAGGAGGATGTTGAGGGTAGTGGTTTGGGACTTCAAAGGGGAGGAAGGCAATTCACATGGAGAGGGAAAAGAAACGTTTGTCAGACGTTTGTTTGCTGGGCCACCTATAGAGAATGTGACCTGAGAGAGAACTTTGATAAGATGGGCTTGTTGGTGCCTTTCTTATCACACCTATTGTTACCTCACCAGGTCTGTTTTTGCCCGCCACCCAGAAAGCCAATCACCAGGAGGACGCGATTTCAAAGAGAGAGGGTTTAATCACAAGGCAGCCAGGTGAGGAAAACGGGAGAACAAGTCTCAAATACGCCTCCCGGAAAATAGCGACTCAGGGGTATTTATGGAGAAGGAGGCAAGGTGGTCTGAAATGATTGGAGGTGAGGAGAGATGAGGTAATTGACGATCTGCCCCAGCGTAGTCAGGCTTCATGTCTCTTCGTAGGACTCGTCTTGACAGAATGGTGGCATTAGCATGCCCTGAGGGTGGAGTTCCAACCTCTCGCCGTCACAAGGGCCCAGTTGATGGTTTGGTGGTCTCAATCCAGCCTGCAGTGGACAAGGGGTTCAATTCCTGGAAAAAAATAGCTCAAACACCCATTACCATGGTAACCCAGCCTCCAGGGAGATGTCATCTATAGGAACCTAGTCGGAGTCAGATAGCATATTGCCCAAACAGCACAGTTAACAATGAGTAAGTTTATCATGCAGATTTAAGTCCTCACCTTCCATTCTGATAAGTTTCTAGGTAAGGCCATCCCCTCTTCTTTCTGGTGCAGGGAAGAAGATACCTTTACAGATGGAGATTTTCTTTACAAATGTAAATATGTCTCATAAAGGTAACTAGATCTAAGAATGGGCTTAGCACGACCCACCCAGGTACCCAGAGATATCTATAGTAATGGCCTTTTCTGGGGGCAGGCCTCCCATCCCAAACTCCTTTGGTCAGTTAGTGCGGGTGGGGGTCAAAATGTCATTTGGGCAGAGACATATTTTGAGTTGGCAAATTCCAATCCCCCATAGTTACTAGCTGCTTAATCATCAATGGCTGTTTGCTGGTTTCACTATTTGACATTTTACTATAGTATTAGCTCCTTCCTGGATTAGGCCTTCTATCTTAAATTCTTTTAGGCAGTTTGGGGGAAGGCCAAATGTTCTTCCTAAATCTTCTGAGCCTTTATTGTCGTCAGCTCAAAATAATCTGCATACCAGAGTGGCACATCTTGGGGCGGCCTGCCTTGAACCCCATCACAGGAAAAGGAGAGACCAAAAGGCTTCTGGAGCCCATGACCTAGGAAATAGGATCAAAAATGCTGAAGCATTCTTTCCTGTACATACCAGAATGCCCTGTTCCCCTTTCTAGGGAGGGACACATGTCTAAGTTAGGGGCTTTAATAAGCTGGGAACAAGAAAAAATAGAGATCCAAGTCCCTAAAAGTTGAGGAGTTGAGCTCATGGCCATATTGCAAGGTACGCCAGCACCTGAGAAGGAAGAGATTCTCCTAAATGTTTTAAGCTGATTTAACTCAGACGTATGGGCACAAGTGATACCGGCTCAGCACAAGGTTGACATAAGTGAAGCCATATTGTAGAAAAGAAACCCTATTGTACCTTTGAATGACCTCTGATTAACTAGCCCAGACATGTTCAGTGGATTTTCTGGCCCCTCCCAGCTGCTATAAGTTGATAACTTTGTTCTCTTGAGTTCCTTAGGAATGTGATGACCCCTGGGCAGAGAGTCTATGCTGACAGCCATCATCAAGAACAACTAAAAGATCAGGGTATAGGGCGTTGCTCTGGTCTCTGATGCATATCCAGTAAAACCAAAGACTACCAGGAACCAAGACCAGATGTCTTCCCCCACCTGGAGGTCACATGTCTGCCCCCACCTGGAGACCAGCTGCCTCCCCCACCCAGAGACCAGCCACGCAAGTAACTGGCCTGTAGCCTTTGTTCTGTAAGATGGGGTTTTTTTTCCGGACATTAGTAGGCCATCTTCCTTCTCGCTAGCAAGCTGTAATAAAAAGTCCTTTCTATCCTACCACCTTGCCTCTTGACTATTGGCATGTTCTGCGGCGAGCAGACAAACCCCCTTTTTAGGCGGTAACACAAGGACAGGTGGGATGAGCAGCCAGCGCCACATCAGTGACAAGAGATTTTCACATATTGAGGTAGATGGGGTAACTATTCGGGTTCAAAACTGATTCGGCTTGAACTAAAAAGCCTGACTTGGGGCTGGCCCGGTGGTTCAGTGGTTTCGCGCGCTCTGCTTCGGCAGACTGGGGCTCACAGGTTCGGATCCCGGGCACGCACCACCAATGCACCACTTGTCAAGCCATGCTGTGGCAGTGTCCCATATAAAGTAGAGGAAGATGGGCACAGATGTTAGCCCACGGCCAGTCTTCCTCAGCAAAAAGAGGAGGATTGGCATCAAATGTTAGCTCAGGGCTGGTCTAACTCACACACACACAAAAATAATAAATAAATAAAAAGCCTGACTTATGGCCTATCAAACATACATTATACATCTGCTTAACCATTAAAGTAAAGAATACACTCTCTCTCTCTTTTTTTTTTTTTGAGGAAGATCAGCCCTGAGCTAACATCCATGCCAATCCTCCTCTTTTTGCTGAGGAAGATTGGCCCTGCGCTAACATCCGTGCCCATCTTCCTCCACTTTATATGGGATGCCGCCACGGTATGGCCTGACAAGTGGTGCATCAGTGCGCGCCTGGGATCTGAACCCAGGGCACCAGCAGCGGAGCGCATGCATTTAACCACTACGCCACAGGACCGGCCCCCCAAAACTATTTTCTTAACCAAATAGTTTAATCATTATTTAAAAAATGTAATGGCATATTATTCCTTATACCATTTCTACATATCACTGGGTCAGCCTAGGATGCTAGGCCTGCTTATCTCTATTGGTTAAATTATACTCTTTCTCCAAGACTCATCTCTGTGAACATTCCCAGACTGCTCAAATCAGGGAACTGTTTGAGCATCCCTTTGAAGTCTGTAGTGTGACTGTTTTCCCCACTCATTTGGCTCTTGGCACCGTGTAAGGTACTACTCACTCCATTGTAATGTCCTACATTTAATCTTTCAGGAATAGGGGCTCTGTTTTCAGGCTTCTATAATGCATATTCATTATAGAAAAATTAGCATATATTGAAAAGGAAAACAAAACTTTCTTTTTTTTCTTTTTATAATTTTATTTATTTATTTCTTTTTCCCCAAAGCCCCAGTAGATAGTTGTATGTTGTAGTTGCACATCCTTCTAGTTGCTGTATGTGGGACGCGGCCTCAGCATGGCCCGAGAAGCAGTGCGTCAGTGCGCGCCCGGGATCCGAACCCGGGCCCCCAGCAGCGGAGCGCAAGCACTTAACTGCCAAGCCACGGGAACAGCCCACAAAACTACTTTCTTATCATGCTGTTTAAAAATAGCCAAAGTAGGGCCAGCCCTGTGACTTAGCGGTTAAGTGCACGTGCTCCGCTACTGGCAGCCCAGGTTCGGATCCCGGGCGCGCACCGACACACCGCTTCTCCGGCCATGCTGAGGCCGCATCCCACATACAGCAACTAGAAGGATGTGCAACTGTGACATGCAACTATCTACTAGGGGCTTTGGGGGGGGGAAAAAGGAGGAGGATTGGCAATAGATGTTAGCTCAGAGCCGGTCTTCCTCAGCAAAATGAGGAAGATTAGCACGGATGCTAGCTCAGGGCTGATCTTCCTCAGGAAAAAAAAAAAAAGCCAAAGTAGGGGCTGGCCTGGTGGTGTAGTGGTTAAGTCCTGGCACTCCACTTCGGTGGCCCTGGGCTTGCAGGTTTGTATCCTAGGCACGGACCTATGCACCACTTATCAAGCCATCCTGTGGCAGGGGACCCACATATAAAGTAGAGGAAGATGGATACGGATGTTAGCCCAGGGCCAATCTTCCACAGAAAAAAAAACAGGAGGATTGGCAACAATTTTAGCTCAGGACTAATCTTCCTCACGCACACACAGAAATAGCCAGTTAAGATTTTGAAATATTGTATTCTAGTCTGTCTCTATTCTTGTTTTAAATAATATATATATATAGTTAATGATTCTACCCAATGTGGGAAAGAGACATGATACCTATGGCTGACAAAGGTCTTGAGCACCCCATGTATAAAATAACTTATTGGAAAAACTAACTGGACAATGCATTTATTGCCAGAAGAATAATGTACAAACCAGACTGCCTGTACCTCCCCTGGCCAAAGCAACTCAAATTCAGGGAACTTTACAGGGGAAGACTGGCAAGTTGACTTACTGTTATGCCTGTGGCCCCCAGAGGGTACAAATGCCTCTTGGTGTTTGTGGATACATTTACTGGATGGATTAAAGCCTTTCCTTATAAGTTGGAAAGGGCGAATGAGGTTACAAAAGTGTTGTTAAAAGAAATAATTCTCCATTTTGGGTTGCCTAGATCAATTCAGAGTGACAAAGGGCCAGGCTTTACCTCAAAAACAACCTCTGAAGAAGCCAGAGTTTTGAAAATTAAATGAGGCTACATGCCACATGGAGACCATAATCGTCTGGAAAAACTGAGTAGGCCAATCGAACTTTAAAGAAAACCTTGGCTAAATTGTGCCAAGAGACGAAGGAAAATTGGCTAAAATTACTGCCAATAGCTCTCACTCGGATAAGGGCAGCTCCAAAAGGCAAACTAAAGCCTAGCCTGTTTATTTATTTATTTTTTTGTGTGAGGAAGATCAGCCCTGAGCTAACATCCATACTGTTGGGGAAGAGGGAGAATCCCCCTCCACCCTTTCCCTTAAGGTTCTTATGGCTGGCCAAATAATTAAAAGACAGGTTAGCAGGAGAAAATAATACCAAGTTTAACAACATGTATACATGGGAGAAACCAGGGAAACTGAGTTTCTCAACACAACGGCAGAGATGCTTATCTTAAATACAATCTTCAGCTAAAGACAAAGGAGGATGTTGGGGGTGGGGGGTTTGGGATTTCAGAGGGGTAGAAGACAATTCACATGAAGAGGGAAATGTAAATATTTGTCAGACAATTCTTTGCAGGGCTGCCTATAGAGAATGTGGCTGGAGAGACAGGAATTATAGTAATCAAGAGTATGTAGATTTAAGTCCTCTCCTTTCATCCTGATAAGAGTTTCCAGAAATAAGGTCATCCCCCACTCTTTTCAGTACACAGAGGGAGGTACCTTTACAGATGTAAATATTTGGTGAACAGAACTTTGAAAAGAATGGGCTTAGCGAGGACCCTGTCAGTCTGTCCATACCCAGAGTTAAATTCGTTAGGCAGTTAGTGGAGGAGGTCAAATGCCCATCCGAGAAAATAATCAAAGTAAAGAGACATATTTCAGGGTGGCCAAATTTTGATCTCCCACAGTCCTGCCTTTGAAACTAAAAGTTTCACGGTCGTTTTGAAACTTAAAGAAGTTTCATAGTCCAGAAGCTGAGTTGGTAAATTGTTTCGTCTCACTGAACACATTTCTTAGTCCTGATAATAGATCAGTTCAATTAAGTTCATTTTAGAAGGTGCTGATTGGGCCGGCTCCGTGGCTTGGCGGTTAAGTGTGCGCGCTCTGATGCTGGCGGCCCGGGTTCGGATCCCGGGAGCGCCCCGAGGCACCACTTCTCCCTCCAACGTGAGGCCGAGTCCCACGTACAGCAACTAGAAGGATGTGAACCTGTGACATACAGCTATCTACTGGGGCTTTGGGGGGAAAAAACTGAATAAATAAAATCTTTAAAAAAAAAAAAAGAAGGTGCTGATGCAGGCGGGCTCCCAAAGTTAGGCCTATGTTACGGAAGTAAGCAATCAAGTATTTAATAAGAAGCATTTCTCTGGAAACAAAAGAAAAACAAGGTTAATGGTTGGAGCAAATTGTAAATCAGTTTCTCAGTTCAGAGGACAGCCAGTTAAGAAGAGTTTTAGATGTCAGCATCAAAGCATCTTTTGCAGTTTAAAATGTCTCTGATGATGTCATCAGGTAATCTCTCAAGTTTATATCAAATCCATCAGTTTGCAAGGCTTCAGGAAAAAGGGCAGGTTCAGTTCTCAGTGATTCCAAATGAAAATGTTGGAAAACTTCAAAAACATTAGTTTGGAGATCTGTAGCCAGATATGTTAGGAGTCCAGGAGAAATCAGGATCCAGTCCTGTCAACAGATACAAAATAGGGCTGGCCCCGTGGCTTAGCGGTTAAGTGCGCGCGCTCCGCTGCTGGCGGCCCGGGGTTCTGATCCCAGGCGCGCACCAACGCACCGCTTCTCCAGCCATGCTGAGGCCCTGTCCCACATACAGCAACTAGAAGGATGTGCAGCTGTGACATGCAACTAACTACTGGGACTTTGGGGAAAATAAATAAATAAATAAATAAATAAATAAATAAATAAATAAATAAATAAATAACAGATATAAAATAAAAACCTCAAGGACAATTAACAAAACTAGGATCTAATATTCACAGATGTATACTATAGTTTCCACTGAAATAATTTTTCTCTCTAAAGTCACCCTCATTTTTATCAAAGATAGCCAAATTAAGGCTAACTAGTTTCTAAAATGTCTAGTTTTAAGAAATTTGGTCCAATTATTTACATAAGTACAGCAAGAATAGCAAATGATCATATAAGTTCTTTTAAACCTGCTTTGCTGGAACTTTTTCTAAGGAATCTCAGATGGAACTTCAATGGCCTCTCGAGGCCAGGAAAGCCAAGCCAAGGATTTTGTCATCAGACTTCGCCTGTAACACCTACAGATTTGGGTGAATTCCTCTCTTTTCGAGGTCCCCCAAAATATTTCCAGGTTCCTTGCACTTGCCAGATAAGTGACATTCCTTACTTATCCAGTAAATGCTGCTTGGAACGCTGAACATAAGGTACCAGGCCAATATTTCCATGTGGCTTTATTCCATAAAGTCTAATCTTCATTCCTCAAAAGCTGTACAGTTATATGGCAAATATGATGTTCCAGTCACAGCCTTGGTAATATAACCAATGTTTCCAATCGTGTCCTGTTATAAGGAGAACAGATTCTTATTGAACTTATGCAAATAATGATATTGTCATGACATAAGAACATTCACTTACTAGGAGTTTTTAAATTCTGGAGGGATCAGGTAGAGAGAAAAAGATAAATATTTCAATTTTGCTTACAAAAGTATCATTTACCAAATTGCTATAAGTCATAGTCAACTCAGAAGAGAAAAAAAGTTTTTCTTAAATCTAAAAAAAACAAAACATTAAAAAAATCAGCAATATTTCAAATGAAAACTCATAAAAATTATAATCATCTTCATTAGTTCATTTAGTCCTGTGCAATCAATTCTTGATCCCGATTTTTTTGTTGCAGCTTCATGAAGTCACCAGTCTCTCAGTTAGAATTCTGTAATTTCTTACCAAGTTCAGTTATAATCAAAAGTTTGTCAGAAACCTGTACTCCACAGTAAATGTTAGAGTTCTTTCCAGGAACTTCTCTGAAGATGAAACATGTAAAAGCATCAGAGCAAAGAAATAACTATCTGTAAACAAGACCCCAAAATGGCAATTGACAAAGAAATTTGGTTAATTTGTGACATACAATACTTTAAATAATATTAATAATGAGAATTATGATTGATAACCAAGACAGATCAGAATTTTAGTAACATTATACAATTTCAAAACATCTATATTAATTACATTCACCCACTTAATACCACCTAAGAAGGTTTATCATAAACACTTGATCAAGTATGAAACAATGTTTACTATGAAATAGTGCTCAGTTATTCATTTGAGTGACAACAGAAACAGTGCAGGGCAAACAGAGTTTAAAACAGTCAAAAAAAAAAACCTTAATAGAGAGATCTCAGTCCTTTTGAACATAGAAAATTATTTTAACAAAACAAAGACTTACTCAAAGATAAAGAAATCTTTTATAACCTCTCAGATGAAAAGTTCAAGAAAAATAATCCTTTTAAGAGAAAGAAGACCAAATTTTAATTTTGTACCAGCTTACTTTTGACATTAAAACTCATTTACTTAATTGGATTTAGTTTAATCTTAGCCAACTTGACCATGCATAAAACTCCTTTTTCAGAATTCCTCTGCAGAAACCTTTTATAAATTTCTTTTTACATTCAGAATTTGTCCTATGCCTTTCTTTCTTCCCTTCTAGTACTTTGGGACAAATTTATCTTTTTCAATCAACCAAACAAAATATTTCCAATTTTCATACCTTTTTTGCTAAAAAACATATCTTACTTTTCTTGAATACAAACATTTTCCTTATTAATTTTTAGTAGCTTTAATCACATGTTAGAATTTTAAACCCTTAGAAACCTTAATTTCTAAGTAAAAACTAAGTAAGCAATTACAAACTTTCTTTTACATTGGCATTCGTGGCTTGACAAATTTATATAGACACTTTTTATAATTTCTGGAAACATGTTACTTTATCGTACAATCTTTTAATAAAACACAATCCATGTTTACCAATAGACCCAAAATACCTTTTAGTTTTTCTGTAATAAGCCAAAAGTAGACAAACCTGTATTTAGCAATCAATGTCTAATATCTTATCTTATTTGGAAATGATCTAGATACTCAATGAACTTTTATCATATAATTTAGCAAAACTCTAAAGTTTTAAGTCACCAAAAAGAATTTGGAAGCTATATACACCGTAACATATAATTATTGTTTAAAGTTTATGCAACATTCATTTTTTTACATCTATTTAGTTACTTGTTTCCAATAATTATTTA